>NW_022995743.1:4098070-4382875 GCF_900245975.1 Drosophila guanche | reverse complement strand
CTGCTGATGGTTCCTGTTCCTGTTCGTCCCTGCCTGTTTGAGTTGCTTACCTAATCCTTGCAAACAAGTTAAAAACGTTGTAAAACAAACAGCAGTACAAAGTGGGAGGGTTCATTGGTTGCTTAAACGGGTGGATGGATTGTTGCTGAGCGGGGGAGGGGAGGAGGGTGCTGTTTCAGTTTGATGTTGCATACTTTTTCGGGGGTAACCTTTTAGACAGAGTGGGAAGAGAGGAGAGCACGAACGCCGAATGAGACAGAGAAGCGATTTTGACTGACATCGAGTGCCATGAGAAATACAAACAATCAAGGCAGCCAGACAGCTGCAGAAGTCCCTGAACCACCACCCACTCTGGGGTAACCTCAGCAACCTGTGCCGCGTGCCGCAGCTATGAAAACGAAGAGACAGCAGCAACAGCGCGCAATGCTAATAGAAATTAAGCGAAAGTCCTGAATGGGGGAATGCGAGGGTGAAAGTGCGGCAATGCGCCAGAGATGCAGAGTTCTGTCAGAACCCCCAACACAGTCCAATGCCACTCCACCTCCAACCCAACGCTGCACCCAGTTGAAGGTCGCCGTGCGACGCTTGCTTTCATTTCGTTCTGACTATTTACATTTGACTTTTATTAATCATAAAAAAAAGGAGTGGAACGGTGCGGCAGCGCAGCAGCGGAGAGGAGTTACGGCAAATGGAAATAGCAGCAGCAGCCAGCAGCAGGCGGATAAAACGGGAGCAATATTTTTGCTGAAATGGCCAAAACGTTGACACGGCCCGTGGCCCGTACCTTACACCAGGCTGTCTCCTGGCTCATGCCGCAGCCTGCTGCCTGCTGCCTGCCTCCTGCCACATCGTTCTTTTGGTTTTTGGGTATCCCTGGCCTCTGCTGCTGCTGCACGAAAGTGCAATTTGATTTTAATGGCGGCAAAATGTTGAATTCTAGTCGCATAGCCAGACAGACAGACAGAAGGACAGAGGGACACAGAGACAGAGACTTGCAGCTCCCTCTCCGATGCGACCCCTTTCAGCCGCTTCCTGGCTGCAATCAGGAACCATTTGTGTTTGTTGTTGATCCTCCGGGTGGTGGACAGACACTCCCAGTGGTGTGCTTCACTCCTTTGGCTATGCCGCGTTTCGTTTTGCATTTTGATTGTTTTTTTTTTACGAGTGTATGAGTGTGGGTGTGTGTCTGTGTGTCTGTGCGTGTGTGTGGTGTCTGTGCATGAGTGTGTCGCCTGTGGAGTACGTGCGTGCAGTGGATTTGTTTGTTTGTGCCGACTGTTTGGTCGAGAACTGAGGCAAACAACCGCTCGTCACTGTCATTAACGTCATTGTGGCTATCCTAAACCGCCCAGTGGCGGCCTCTCCCCTTTCGGTCTGTCCCCCTTTTTGGGGGACAGCCATGGAGCTCTCCATGGTCAGTGTCAAAGTCTGGCCCATCGAACGCGTCTAACATTTTAAATTATTCAAATGACATTCCGACACAGGTTTTTGGTGGGATGCTCTTTCCACAATCCTTCCCTCTCACTCTCCCTTTTTCTCACCTGCTTCTCTTTCCTGCTGTCCTTCTCTGTTTGCCTCACTAATTACAATGGATTTTTGAGCTCAAGGCAGAGCTTGCAAAGTGGAGAAGCCTTTCTGGTGGTAGCCTTTGAAAAACTATCAATTATTCATTCATTTATTTCTATTTAATTGACTGGAATTTCTGTTTTAGGTGGAAACAACACCCACACATACACACAGTGACACACCCCACACACGCACACGCACAAAAGCCATTTGCATTTTGTCCTCAGTTCTTTTTAAAGCTGGACACGCCCCACTCTCAGACTTGGCACTCCGACCCCCAATTTATGACCAAACATTGACCTCTGCTTTGGCATGGAGCCGGTACAGTGGAGCGGGGGATACATGTAAATTTTGCTAAAGATAACGAATCTTTGCACCACTGTGCACTGTGGAAAATGTTGCATCGGAGATACATTCGTAAGGGGTGTGAGTGCTTGGCTTTTATTTGCTGATGTTTGCAGAAAGTCAAGTCTGTCTGTTGGGAGGGTTGGAATGCCGTTGATAAGGGTTCCAAGCGGCACGCACATTCATGCCTCGTGCCCCGTCTCTAGTTTATTTGTTAATGGTTTATTTATTAATTCCTGCGGATTATTACATCAGGACAGGACACGGCCCCTGCACACAGCCGCGAGATAAGGCACGGCCGGAGTCAGGAGAGTCGGACAACGGAAATCCATATGCCAGCTATTCCTGGCAGCAGCAGTTGGGAGGGGGGAAATGGGTAAATGGTAAGGGCAAATGCTTATCGTGTCAGCCTGGCAATTGCAGCTAATTCACGCCTCTTTCAGAGCTCTCCCCCCACCCCACCACCAAGCAACTCTCTGCGAAATCTTTGAGCAAATTGCGAATTTGTGTTCCACACTTTTGGAAATCGTGTATTAATAATGGATAAGCGAAAATCCCACACATGAATCCGCATGAAAAGTGCCAGAAACATGCGTAGACAATTTCCTTAAGAGTGTGAGGCAAGAGCGAGAGAGAGAGAGCCGGAAATTTGAAAATTTTCAAGCAACTTCGAAAAGGGAAAACTACTAGAGCAGCTGCGGGCCGGCGGCAGGAGGAGTGCGTTTGACAGGACGCATGGCGGCTTGTGAGTGTTCAGGCGTGTGTGAACTTCCGCACATGAACACACACACACACACACACACATAGAGGCAGACTGGCACTCACACTAATGCACAGGCAAAATCGAAGGGAAAGGCAAAAGACGCAACCAGGCGGCAGATTCCCAGACTCATTCAGCCAGAGATGGAAGCAAATATTCCCAAAAATTGTACCAAATCTTTAGCAATTAGTGAACAAAATGTCGAAACTTAAATTTTGTAGAGCAACAACCCCAAAACTCCACAAAACAATAGATGGAGTGAGAGCAGGAGAGTGGCAGAGTGGGAAGGGGAGCGCGGAGAGAAAGCAAGACTAAAAGTGTAGCAAAGTGAAGTTGTGCTGGGCGGGGGGCCGAAAAACCTTTTAAAGTATTCAATAACACGAAAATGCCAACCCCCGCGACTCATCAGCAAAAAGTGCCCCCAACCCCTACCCCTATACCCACTCCTTTGCCGTTTTCCACCAACCTGATGGACGTGACAACAAATTGAATTTCTCGCGCCTTCGGATCGGGCAGCAGTTCATCCATCGATTTAGTTCGGTAGCTACAAAATCTCTTTGGTATTTTCAAAATTCGATATACACCCGAGTACCATCCTCCCCACTCCATGCTCCTCCAGAGACGAGATAAATGTCAGGAAGTTCAGTTTCTTACGCAAAAGGTTAGCATAGGAATGCCATAAAAAGAAAGAAAAGGGGGGATGAGTGTCCTAAGAGTCGATTTCGGGAGCATGAAGAGCATCAAATTTCCATCGGTTGAGTCGGTGCTTCATCTGAAGAGAATTTTGATTATTTAAACTCTGTCCTCAGTCATAAACATTGTGGAAAATAAAGCCACTTAACCAGTGTTTTTGGCTCTCCCTTGGCAGAAGCACTTTGTATGTTGCATGGCAACAAAATTGAATGCCAAATTCACATTCAAAACTCGAATCCAAATTCAAATGCAGAGCGTGGCAGGAGTTTGACATTGAAATTTGCATATGACGGGTCCGGGTTTTGTTTGCTTGTTTTTTTTTTTTTCGTTTGTTGTTTGCTTCAACCAGGTTCCACGGGAGTTCCAATGGGTTCGCAAAACAAGCAGAGAGCCGCGGGGTCTGGCAGCCTTTGAAGTGTGCCAGCATGGCGCTTAGCTGCTGATAATCCTTTTTAAATAAATTTGTTGGCACAAATCGTTATGCCACGGCCGACGCTCTGTTTCCGACGTTCTGGTTCAGTCAGTGGGTGGTCTAAACGCACCTTTCCGCCCCCGAATGTCCTTTAAAAGGGGTTTAAAGACTGCGTTTTGGGGGTACGAGTGCGAGTACGAGTATGCCTCTGCCTCTGCCTCTGCGGTATGTGTTTTTGCTAAGCATGTTAATACACAGGAAATTAAACACTTATGCGGAAGTCATTGAAAAGGCACACACACACACACACACACACGTACACACTACGAGTGTGCGAATATGCGAGTGGAATTTGAAAAGTGGTTGAGCATTCAATTATGCACAGGGAAAGGGACACAGTCGCACAATGGGGCCAACGTAGGTAGGTAAGAGCCGGCTTATGACGGCAAGTTCAACAAAAACAACTCGGATAATCATGATGATGATGATAATGATGATGAAGAGAATAATGATGATGCTGTTTCTTATGGCAATGAACATGTAGCACCCTTAATAGACACCCTCCTCCTACCCACAAAAACACATTAGCACACAGAGAGAGAGAGGCACACACAGGCAGACGGAGGGAACGAAGGCCGGAGCTGCCGTCCATAAAGAGATTCGAACAACAAACGAAAAACATGAAACCCACAGAACAAAACCATGAAGAAAATTTCATTTAGTTTCCACTAACACGCTGTCAACCAGGCAGCAGTGGGGATTACGGGTGGAGCAGCGGAGTTCCCTCAGTGGGAACTTAAGCGTTTCTGCATTTCACTACGGGTTTCCTTCTCTGCTTTTTTTTCGGCGGAACTCTCTCTCTCTCTCTCTGTTCTGCTGGCAGCAGACAGACACAAAAACTTGAAGATAAACACAAATACATAATCCCAGAGAGCACACAAAAGGGTTAACCCCACCACTAACACTACGACCCAGTGGATGCTCTGCCCCCAGATGAATCTGTTTTGTTGCTGGGAACGGCTTGAGTTACTTAAATACTTTGTGATGGGCATTCGAGCGCAAAATGAGGCACGGATTCCCGGATTGACCCCATCCGAAACAGGATTGTGTTATGAGATAATTGCTTAAAGCGATAAAAGGGTGAAGGCGGCAAGGGGCGTGCACAATCTATTCAGGAATTAAGTGGAAATCAAGAGCCCCAGTAAAGCTGGACAGCCCCATAGTGCTGAAGTAGGAGTATGTGGGGGATTTCCGATGGCTGGCGAGTAGAGTTTCATTAAAGTGCCGTAATACAACGATTTACATTAGACGCTCTTTAAAATTAGCTTTGCCAGAGGGATGCAGCCGTGGGGGAGCTTGTAGAGCCCAGACATCGATTAAATTGCGCAACAGAATGAAGCAATAAACATTTAGAGGGCTCAGGACCCCAGGACATCGAGCCAGGGAGCCAGCGAGCCAGCGAACACACACGGCAGAGCAGGAAAAATTATCAGACAAGTGTGTGCGTGTGTGTGTATTTACAGTGTTTGCTTGCATGTGTGCGTGTGTGTGTGTGTGTGTGTGTGTTTGCAGATCCTAGTGGGTTAAACGTGTGGCACATGGAGCATGGAGCTACTTCTTCGCCCTTGTCCGCTTTCGCATCCACATCAAAATGGCCAAGCGACGTTTAGCAGTCGATAAAGTCATTGAATGCAGCACGTGGATGCCTCTTGCCAGGACCAAGTTATGCATGTGTACGATGTCTGTGTGTGTCCCTCTGTTGCTGTACCCACTCTTTGTGGCTCATTTTACGCTTTTGTGATAAAGTAATCAGCTGATGCTGTCGCACTAAAGGCAAAAGATAGCCATCGCAATGGGACAGGCAGACAGACAGACAGACAGACAGACAGACAGCAACCGGATGACATGAATGTCAGGACACAAACACAAACACGAACACACACGGTGTACGGCACACGGCACTGACCAGCCGCAACCGCAAAATATATATTGATTTTTGTCACAAAATGTATTCATACATATGAAATGCATTTTATTTGTGGCCAAATATTTGTAAATGTTATGCAAACTTTTTAATTCTATTTATTCAAACAATAAATCGAGATAAATCGGGGGAGCAAAATCGCAATATAAATATTAAACGCACAAAACCGAGACCGTCAAACCAAATTGAACCAAAACAAAACAAAATCACAGAGAGAGTGATGGGAATACCATCAACCATCTAATTTTTATATATATCCTTCTATATATAGGGATTTACTAGTCGAATGATTGCGATTTGATGTGGTCCCGCGCCCCCTGAACCGAAAAGCCAACGAGCCGTCGGCCCGGCGGTGAGCGTCTAGACAGGCTCGCAGTTTTTGGCCATGGCCAATAAAGCAAATGCGGGAAAATACTATACGAGTAGACTCTCCTGTGCGGCACTAAAAATTAACAACAGCGACGACACGTTCTGGCCAGAAGGAAAATGGCCAAAAAAGAGAGACCAGAAAGCAGGCAAAAGAGACAGGCAGAGCTGGAACCACAGCCGGACTGACAGACAGCGAAATGGAATAAGAAATGGCCATGAAAATAATAAAAGAAAAATCCTGAATGAACTAAACTGACGACGGGAGGGCAGAGAGGAGCTGTATAGAGAATGCAGCGCATAGACTGACTGAATGGATGTGAATGAAAATCGGAAAATGCTAAGCAAACAACACAAGGCACAGGCAAACACAGGCCGCAGAAAAAAATGGTCTGTGTGGGACTAAAAAACAGAAAACCAGAAACATAACTCGCACGTGGAGCAGGACATTGATGTGGACATGGAATTGGACTCGCAGTGAACTCAATGTGTGTGTGTATGTGTGTGTGTGTGAACAGGTTGTGTAGATGTGTCACCATAAGTGTTAATATCTGCGTGTGCGAGTGTGTGTCCGCTTGGCTATTTTTGTTGGTAAATTGTGGATGCGAAATTGTACCTCCAACTGCCGTCCCTTTGGCTTGCCTGTTTCAGTGGTGTGCGTCTGTTGCTCTGTGTTTGTGCAGTGAAATAAAAACGCAACAATGCGCAATCATCATTATCGTTAAAAGAGGCGCTTACAGAACTAGACAAATTGCCACTTTAGAGAACCAGAGCCAGTGGCAGTGGCAGTGCCCAGTGCCCAGTGTTAAGGGAACCAGAGGCCGTTCGGATAAAAGCCAAAAGGCTCAAAGTAGCTACACCAGAAGCAACAAGAGGCAGCCTCTCTTCCAGCCAGCAGCAAGGGGCAACATCAGCAGCAGCAGGAGAAACATGAGCAACGGAAGCGGGCCAAGCGTCTATAATGACCTCTGGGCAAATGGGGCAGCACACACACACACACACACAGCATCAAAACCAAAATGGCGCACATTAGGGACCGTAGGATGTGGGAAAGTATGCTATGCTGGCTAACCCCAAAACAAAAAAAAACAAAAAAAGAGAAGAAAAAAAGCTTGAAAAAAAGTAGCTGCGAAAGCAGTAAAGCAACAAGCCAACAAAAAGTTACACTCATAATCAACTGCCGCCGACGGAACAATGAATAGAATCAAACAAAACCAAGTCAGGGACTTGGCCAGACGCAGCAGCACACAGTGGGCATATGGGGAGTGGGTAGAGCAGGAGCTGGCGCAATATCAGAGGGCAGAACCTGTACCAGCATCAAGTTCAAGGTTTCGACACTCATTTCTGGCTTTTGTTTCATCAAAAAGGCATAGCCTAGCACTTTTTTTTTTTGGCTTAATTATAGACACGCACAGGGGTACGCCCACAAAACGCACACACACACACACACACTCGCAGATGGACAATTATGTGGGAATCAAGAGGAGCTGGCAGCACCATACATCACCAGTTTAGGAGCATCAGGAGCCTCATCCTCCCCAGTGGCTACATGAACATCCTGTTCGGTTGTCCCTTTCGCTGCTTGGTAATTTGCAGGCATCTAAAAGCTGGGCAAAAGCACTCATTAATGGCAGGGTAGCAGGGTGGCCAAGCCCTTCCTCTCCCTTAGATCCTTCTTAACAGCTTTGATTGCTGCTGGTGGTGCTGCTGCCCCTGCTGCTCCTGCTGCTTCTGCTGCTCCTGCGGCCGTTGCTCATGCAATGGCGACAGCAATTATTGTTACAATTAAAAAACCATTAGCCGTAATTTGGTTACATTTTGCTGTTCCTTTTGACCAGTTATACGACTGTGAGTACGACAAACCATTCCAGCGGATTGGGCCACACGACACTTCCGCTTGATACGAGCAGGAAGAGCCGGAGGAGGAAGTACAGGAAAAACGCAATGAAAACATTAATTTGCCGCCCAAGAATCAATAATGGGTACGGGCACGAGCTCTATCCAACTGGTCAAGGATTAAGTTCTACTCTCGCACTGTGTTTACCCGCTTTCAAATATTCATGGTAATAGCGCAGAAATTGCTTAATTCCATTTAATAAGCTGAAAATGTCTCTGTACCTTTGCGTACAATTGATTGTTTACCCAATAATTTGCTGGCCTGCGAGTATCGGGTACCTCCTCCACAGGGAATGTTACCAACTTTGAACTTAACTATTTATGAAAAAGAACTTTTCTCCCCCCCCCCTATTAGCACATGCTTTTTCCATGGGCCACATTCCAAAGTAGTAAATGGAGCTGGGGAAGCAAAAGTGAGAGAAGTACAACAATTTCTCAACACGTTTTAGTAGTTTTTTTCTGTATTTTCTTTTTGTTTCTGTTGTCTGTGGGTGTGAGTGTGAGTGTGAGTGTTACTCGTAGCACACATGCAAGTTGGCCCGAAGTGAAATGGCCACAAAGTGATGGGCCTAGGCTGCGCCATTGATTGGCAGCTGTCTCACGTGGCATCACTCTCTGCAATCCCCATTCTCATCCCCTTGCCCAACTGAGTGTCAAAGGCGCTTAAACGCTTTGAGCATGCCGCCCCTTTATTTCTCACTCTTTTTCCTTCATCATTTTTAGTTTCCCTTTCCGTATCTTCCCTTTTTTTGTGTGTGTTTCTTTTGTTGTTTCTTTTTATTCGGTTCTGGCCAATCTTCTCAGGTTCTTTGTGTCGAACGAGCAGAGCTAAACTGCTTTTTTTTGTGCCCTTTGCATATTAATACTCTAACAAAGGGAGAAAAAGCGAAATGCACTTGCAGTTTCCCAGGCTACTTTGAAAATTATACAAATTATGAATGGCATTCGGAATGGAATGGAAGCCGCCCACAATTACAATTGCTATTGGAACCCTCTTAGCGGGGCTCATGCCATTACAGCGGCACCATGCGGCAGGCAATGTGCATAAGAAATATTCAAGTTTTTGAACAAAAGTTTAATTTTAACCTTTCACTCAATTGATTCGAATTTGTATGGTGGAAAGTTTTAGGTTGGAAACGTGGAATTCTTTTTGAGAATTTAAAATACGGAAGGCAGCAATTGGAAAACTAAGTGACATTCTGGCCTTGATTCTTATTGTTCCCAAAATATACCCATTAAATGGGGCAAGAATTCGTGTATATATTTATTTACATATTTTATTTCAATCCTAAATTCTCGCCCAGTATTCTTGGTAAGGGCATAACCCAAATCGACTTTCTGCGTTGCCCATTGCACTTTCTGGTTCTGGTCTCTTCTCATAATCACCGAAAAAAAAAAGAAACAGACGGCGGGGCAGGGGAGTTGGCCAGAATGCTTTTGAAGTTCTTTGTTGCTAGCTGCAGCTTTTTTGTGGCTGCTTCTGTTAGTGCGGCGGCACGGGGCAAGGGGCAAGGGGCTAGGGCATACGGAATAACCTCGACATGCGATGCAATCGCGGGCTCTTTGGGCATAACGTTTTTTGTCTTGCTTGCACTTTTTTTGTAGCATTGGAGTCGCGACCAGGTGGTGGCTACTGTAACGGCCATGGCTACTGCAGTTAGCCCAAGATATTGCACACATTTTGCTTACCAAGAAACGGCCAAAAGGTAACTACAACCAAGCACACGGAGAGGGAGAGCAACACCGTTTGGGGCGCTTCTAAGTGGCAATAACAATTTGGCCGTTTGCATTCGCAATTTATGTTTTGTCGCTTTCGAGTTGAATGAATGGGCAAACTTCCTCACGGCTGTCGGCTCTCGAGACTGGTCTCCCGCTTGTTCCCCACACAAATGCAAATGGCAACGGCCAACTGATGACCAAAAATAACTTCAATCTGTGGATAGAGGTGGAAGTTGGCAAGTGGCAAGGTGGCCAAGGGGCCAAGAGGCATGAGAACGAGTTGCAAACAAGTTGGAATCAACTGGTCAACGAATATAATGCAAAGCGACTGCAACAAGCTTGGCAAACTGGAAGCAGCTAACTCTGAGATCTGAGGCCACTCTGAGGTAACTCTCTGCAGTAACAACTCTGATGATGCTGCAACCTGGCAGAACGTTGCAAGTTTTTGGCCATCAGTTGGGTGGACGCACACACACACAAACATGGGCATTCGTAGCAGGCATTTGGTATATTCACCTCACAAAAATGTGTGCAGATTTCTGGCTGAAGTTTTAATCTTCTTTTCACTGATTTGATATTTTTCGTGGTTTATTTTTTTTCTCAGTAATGTTTGGCACTGTTCACAAAATATTCACGATTTTCGAAGCGCTCTTTTCACTGTTTGTTTCTCTCTCACTTAACTGACGTTTGCACCATCCGGATTGAAGTACCGCTCGCGACGCTGTCTCATTTTTGAGTGTCGCAGAACTCGTCGCTGCCTGTCTCGTCGTGCGCTCGTCGTTTGTCCGTCTCCCGCTTCGTGTGCATGTTCGTGCATGCTCAATCATGCTCGTTTGTGTCTCGACTTGGAGCCCGCTTCGTGTGGACATGTGGCCGAAACCAGTTTGTGGCTTTTCGCTTGCTGCTGGCAATGCTGCTGGCCCCCACACTGGGTACACTTTCGACGCTTGCCGGCATTTTTAACAGTTTGTTTACGTTGGCAGGCGCAGGCGTTGGGTATGCACAAATGTTAAAGATAACAGGAGTGCTAAGTTCCATGTTAAGAAGTCAGGGAAGAGTAGAAATGCAACAGAAAGTTGCTATGCCTCTGCCTTATCATCATTTAAACTCAGTAATTTGCATCAATCAACGTTTCATTCAAATAGCTGTAATTAGTACAACATGTAATTAAAATATCCCATTAAGAGCAGCTCCTAAAATCAATTAAAAATATAAAACGATTTCCATTCACGATAATTCTTAAAATACAGATTTTGCAATTCAGAGTAATGTAATGTAAATCCGTTCCACAAATGTCCAAAGACCTTCTCGGCATTGACTAAACTTTCCATTAATTGGCATAAATTAGAAGTGCGGATACATGTTGCATTTAAATATCTTATTTATTCTGTGGCAGGACCACAGCCAGCCCGCACGCTGTGGAGCGGCAAGCCAATCAAGTGATTGACCACAAATGGGGAGAGGAGAAAAAGGAGAGGGGAGGAGAGGAGAAATGGCGGCCTGTAAGCATTCAAATCCTTCGAAATTAGGGCATGTGGAATAATTTATGCTCGTATTAATAATGGCACGTAGCCAATCATTTGAATGCGATCTAATTAATTTCCTCTTTGGTTTACCTTTGAAATTGCTCCAAAGCTCAGGCCCGTAATGACAGGAATAAGCCACTACTCATTCGATGGCTGAGATAGATGTGCAACTACTTACACATACATATGTACATATGTATTTCAATAAAATCAAATAAATATATCGTTTGCGGACAAGCCATCCTCCACCTGAGATCCGCACGCATATAAATAACCAATGATGCGGCATTTATCTGACTCTAACCCAGGCCAGAACCTGCTCCGGACTCCGGACTGCCATCAGTCTCAGCTTACGTTCCATTTAAAATGGTTTTGGGCCGCCCTGGGTCCCATTGAAACTAAAGACGAAGAAATTGTTCTTCTTCTCGGGCATTGTTTTTGGGCGGGTAGGAGAGTCCTCCCGCATATCGTTGGTTCTCCTTACGGGCTAAAAGGGATAAACGTTTTTAGCATGGCCTGCACGATTTTTATGTAAGGAACGTGTTGTTGTTGCCCGTTTGCCCGTCCCCATCGCTCCTCCAATCCCACCACTGGCAGCCATGTCCGTGCGACTGTTTCGCGTCATTTGCTCTCCGCTGGAACGTAATTTTATGGCTGGCAGCAGCTTCAACCCGGGTCTGTTCTCCAATTGCAGCTCCAGAGCACTGCTGAAGGGCAAAACGGAAGTAAGTTGAAGCCAAAAATTTCTGCTCTGCCGTTTTTATTTGACGAAACGTTTTGTGCCTTTGTGACTACGATTCCGATCCCAGGGCATTCCTCCAGAAGTTGTCAAAACAAAGCGAACTAAACTTGCAATAAGTGGAGAGCAGGAGACGGGTTGGGTGTCTAGGACTGGGCCTCACCTGGCATCCGACCAAGTGCAAGTCCCATTCTGTCTCCCTCTCTCTCTCTCTTTCTCTCCCTTGTTCTCTGGGGCAGGCAACCGAGAATATCGCTTACCAACTCGTTTGGCAATTTTTCTCAATTTTCACATTGAAAACTAAACGCCTTGCCCTGCGTCCCTGCCCTCTGGGCTGATGTTTGGGCATCCAATTTGGGGTGGGGCGAGGCAGGTGTCAGCGGCACAAAGCTGACTGGATTGCCGCAGGCCAGTGGCTCTGGTTGCCTTTGCCTTCGCTTCATCTTTGGTGCTGTGGCTGCTACCTACTGTTGCTGTTGCACGATTGCTCTTTGGCGATTTGGACTACCCCCTGGCACCACACACAACGCACACATTGACGTACACTGAGCGAAACAAAGCACAAATTGTTGTATGTAATTGTGCGTTGGCTTTACCTCCACACATCAACACGCTCCACACTCACACACACACACACACACACACACACACACACACACACGAAAGCCCACCTGCCGCTGCGTGCCCCGAATTCCATTGCATACTTTCCGACGCCTGCTTCAGCATTCCTCCCCCTTGCAGTAGCAGCTCCAACACCACCGCCAGCCTTGACTGTGCAAATAAAAAGTGATATACGCGCGACACTGAATGAATATTAATCGCTTTCTTTTTGCCCCTGCCACATGCCCCATGGTTGGACTGGGCCATTCCAGGGCGCTCGCATGGAGAATGCGGTCCCACTCGGCCAAACTCTCTTTTGTTTTGGACCAGCTGCCCGACTGATTTGGCAGCTTAAATGATTTCCGCTTCAACTCGACGATGCGTCTGGCAGGAATACGGTTGAATTTATTAGTTAAGTCGTTCTGATTGTTCCTACTGCTACTGTTCCCACTTTGTGCTGCTCTCTACTGTTTCACTTTGATTTCTCTTTTGCTGTTCCATGTTCGAAATGAACAACCTTTTTTCTTTGGGTATCCCTTTTTAGAAACCCTTGCGAATCCTTCACCTCTTTGATGACTGTTTTATCTTAATTCCTGGGATTCACTTATTATGCACGAAAAACCCCTTTCAGCTGTAAGTTGTCATAAGGGTTAGCACCTCTACCGCTGCCTTTCTCCGCCCTGCACTTGACACCTTTGCAGGGCTTCACTTTATGCCCAGGAAGAAAAAAAAAACCAGAGTAAATTTTGGGCACTGCAATTTGTGTCCGAACCCTTCGTGGAGTGTGGTGCCGTTTCATTATTTATGTTGTTTTTTAATGAATTTCTCGCATTAAATTTCGCAACAATGAATCGCTTTGTGCTCCAGAAGGGGAAGGTGTTCGATGTCACCGAAGTGTTTGCCTCGGTTGACACCTCATCAGGGTCGACTTCCCTGTCCCCCTGCCCAGTGTCTGGCTGGCTGGTGGGTCCGCAAACATGTTTGCATGTTTTGCCACATAGAATTTATAGTTAATTTTCAATTTTGTTACTGAATGGGAGCGCAGACACCGACACTCGCATAGATTTGAATGAATGGATTCCATTTTCCAGCCATCCCAGGTGGACACTGACGGGCGGGAAGTGGTGGCAGGGTGTAACCACCCTATGTCAAAGGCAAACTTTGCAGACAACAAAAGCTCGTCGCAGACTGTACTCCCACAGGGGTGTTGGCAAATGCCGTTGATGGGGCAGGCTGGAGATGCAGCAAAGTTTTTGCTCTCCATTCTAATTGCCAGTGAGGCTGCCGCCGCCGCCGCCGTTGCCGCAGCACACCCCTTTTGTAGGTGTCAGGGCTACGCCCATGTGGCTTTTGATTCTTTGTGGTTGAGCTACCAAAAAAAAAAAAAAAAGAAAATGAAAGTAAGACAACTAACTAAAAAAAAAACATAGAGAGAGAAAAGAACACAAACTGGCAGCGAAACTAATCTGCATGTGAACCCGAACATGACACGCACACACACACACACACACACAAACACACACACACACACACACACACACACACACACAGTTGCATACATAGAAAAGCAATTTGTTTGCGGCTCTCACTATTGTTGCATGATTATTGTTTGTTTGGATGCGTCTGTCTCTGTGCTGCCGCAACGCGACTCCGACGCGTCCCACCAGCTTCTGTGTGCCCATCTTTGTCACAGTTTTTTCTCTTGCTTTCTCCCTTTCTCTATCGTTTGCTGTGTGCATGTGTGTGTGTGGGTCTGTCCTTGCTGTGTAGTTAACCTGTCTGCTTGTTGGATTACGAGAAGCAACCCACAGACAGGCGGCATAAAGGGCGTAGCGGATGGGTGGGTTGAGGAGGAGACAAACAAAACAGGCAACAAAACATGTATCTATTCATATGCCACTTTGTGTCGTCCTTGTTGTGTGGTGGAGGGGGTGAAGTAGGTCTGGTAATGCAATACGCATGCAGCGATACCACAGAGCTCAAGCCCCACCAGCCATAAACCCCACCATTTGGGGTTCCACTGCGTTAGACAGACATTTTAACGCTTATTTTACTTTTGGCTAGCCACACATTCACAAACACTCACACGAAACACTCACATGCACTCACACGCACACTCACACCGCAATTTTCACACTTATTTGCCTTTACGCTCAGCTCAATTGCATTTCACGTGGGAGAAGAGAGAGTGCACTTTAATGCCTTGAATGTGAATGTGAATGTGAATCAGAATGGGAAAGTACACCAACAAAATCATACTGGGTCGTGACTGAGGATCTGCGGCGAGGATTTACGATGCAGGTCGAGAAATTCCTGAAACACATCGCACAGAAAGTAGAGCCAGAAACCTGAAATGATAAGAGCACAAGGCGCTCGCTATAGGTTGGCACTTGCTGGCACAGAGCAGCTCTCTTACGTACCCGCAATGGTGTAAAATAGGGGGATTACCAGGCATATAGATTTACTGTGCAGATAGCAGTAGTAGCTCACGGTCTTGTAGAGCAGAGTGTAGATAAAAACGATGGCCGCAACACACCAGGGCAGGAACATCCAATGGTTAGACTTGAAGGAAGAATCAGCCAACAGATTACAGCAAGTTCAGTAAACATTTGTGAGAAGTACTCACCTTCAGGGAGCCCACGATGAGCAGCACTCCACCGATCGCCTGCAGCAGACAGATGTGATACCACACAGAGATCTCCCAGGCGTCGCGGGGCTCCACCCAGGTGGGTATAAGCAATAGTAGGACTATGGAGACGATCAACGATAGCACCGCAATGGCAATGCGAACGGTCACTCCATGCCATTCATAGAGGAGCATTCTCTCCATCTGAACAACGCGAACGAACAGCAACAACTGAAATAAACCTCCACTGGGGTCTGCCCGTCACTCACACACCATTCCCCATTGAATTGATTTGCACAGCGCGCGATTTTGATAAACATATTTCTTGGATTCCCCAATCTGTAGAAGTGACTGCTGATGTCATAGCTGCGTAACTGCGTAATGGATCGAGCGCCCTTGCTCTCGTTTGTTCTCTCTCGTTGCTCTCTGCGTGCGGGCACTCGCTATCTGTTTGAGTGACTCATCTCTCGCTCTCCCTCTGCCACTCTGCTTACACCTTACACCAGCTACACTTTTCATCATTAGCGATTGCTCAATCGCACTCTCTCCTATGGCCAGCGGCTGCTGCCGGACCTTTTTCATCGAATCATTTGATGTGCGAAAAACTTAAAGTTTGAGAAAGGAAAGGGTGAATGGTGGTGGCTCCTGGCTGCAGAGGCTTTTCCCCATCTTAAGTAGCTAAAGCATTTCGCGTAAATTAGCCAAGTGTAGACTTCATTAAGTTGGGCCAGTAAATTAAGTGCTAATGTCGAAAGTTTTGACCGACAAAGTGCGCAATGAAATGTTGCTGTTGGTTGTTGGTTGTTGGTGTTGCTGTTGTTGTTTCAGCACCACTCTAGCGCCGGAAATAGCCAGGGGCAAGTACAGCCACGGCAAAAGCGGCAGCAGCAGCAGCAGCAGCAGCATCAGCATCAACCGCAACAACAACAGAATGAACAGGACGATGAGAATGGAGAATGGGCATGGAGTAGAGCAAAAGTGGAAAGGACGCTAAATTGATGATGTAGAGCGAAAGCGAACGAAAATTGCACTCACTTTCCTTGGGTGCCCAAGCTGCCGAGTACCCAGTACCCGGTACCCACTCCTTACCCCCCTCCCTGAGGGCATCTGCCACCCCACCTATTTACCCGCTCGGTCTTCATCTTCCCATCTCCCTGCCACACACAGTCTGCACAATTTTTAATGCTTTAATCTTGATGCTAATAAATCTTGAAGTTCTCTGGCACTTTTACATTACATGCTGGCTGGAGAAAGGGTTGAGCGCAGGGGTGTGGGAGTCAAGGGGCAAATACAATTAGACAGCTGCACGCTTAACGTTCTTAGTTTAAGCCAATTTGAATGCACTTTGCCCAGCCA
This sequence comes from Drosophila guanche, assembly GCF_900245975.1. NCBI lineage: Eukaryota > Metazoa > Arthropoda > Insecta > Diptera > Drosophilidae > Drosophila > Drosophila guanche. Next base: position 4,366,287 of record NW_022995743.1, on the reverse strand, counting down.
GCAGCCACCAGGCACCCAAAACTACCAAACAGAAACTCGCAACAAATGCCCCTGAAAAACCCTAACCCTCGCTTTGGTCCTCACTCCCATGCCGTCGAGGTAATTGCTGCTGACACTGGAAGCCACTGCGAGTGCTGCTCCAGTGTCAGTTTTTGGGTGGCGACATCTTCTCTAATCGAATTTCGAGCGTTTCGGTGCGTGTTCCCTGGCCATTGATTAGCCCCAGCCATGCCCTCGTACTGCTCCTGCTCCCCGACTCGACACGACTCGACTCGACTCGAGTTTCTGTGTATCAATCAGGCCCTGGGCTGGCTGCGGAAAAGGGGCAACATAATTTCCCCATGCCAAAGTTGCCTCTCAACTTGGCCACAATGTCATCAGCAGTTGACACTTGCGGTGGCTGTGGTCGGTGGCGTCGGTGGAGCCTTCTCTCTCGGCTCGCTGTGACACACAACTGTCAGAATGGCGTGTGACAAATTTTTGTTATTAGATGAAGGCAAAGCCAGGCAGTCGGCTCCCGCCTCCACCCTCTGTGGGTTTTATTAACTTGAAATTTATGGCCAACCATTAGGCAAGACAAATTAATCAAAAGAAAGAGATGGGCAGAGGGGAGGGTAAGCGGGGTGCGGGGTGCGGGGTGCGTTGTGCATTTTACTTTTTATTTCCCTGTACATAAATTTGTATTTAAAAATGAGTTAGAAGCGGAGGTTACGTTACAAAGGCGCCTGGAGACGCCGCGCGATGGTCCGGGCTCAATTTCACGCCAACTCATCTCCCCGCTGCCCTGTTCCATCTTCCATCTTCCATCTTCCACCTGCCAAATGCCAAATGCCAAATGGATCCCATTTCTCTCTTTGCGTCTGGGACTCTTCTTATTATGTAAGAATTTGTCATTTCCTCAAGCACGACCTGGCTCTGAAAATGCAATTTAACTGCTCTGTTTTCAGTGCGGGAGAAAGGAATTTTAATGTTCTCGTTTTTAATGGGGGAGCAGAAGAAACATTAAAGCGGCAGAAAGTAAAACAACAACTTCCCGACACAGAAGGGGATCTACATAGCTGAATCTCCACGGTCTTCCCACCAAGCTGTTGTCCAGTTGGCAAAGCAGCAGCATATGTTGTCCAGAGGGGGTGTCCTGTTTTCCCTTTGCTCTTCCGGGGGGTTGAGCGTAAGCTTTATGCTCTGGCCATGGCTGGGCACACACCAAAGGCTAAACGAAAACAACAAAAAAGTGCAAAAATATGTTGCACATAAATTTGTATTAAGTTTGGCCCGCTGTCACTTTTTCTTCTTCGGCCGCCATCTAAGCAATGCGGGCAGACGGCATAACGACATAATCATAAATTTAAATATGCAACCCAGAGCTCGCTCAGAGTGTTTTCCCTCCCTCACCACCCCTTCCCCTACCCCAACCGTACTTTACATCTTTGCCAAAAAAAAAGGAAGCGAAAAATGGCATAGAGAGCGGGAAAACCTTGGCAGTGACAGTTTCACTTTGCCTGGCATAAGGAATTTCCCTGCCCCATCGCCAGTCGCCGTCGCCGTCGCCTGTTTGCCAGCCACACATGTTGGCCCCAGCTTTATGCGTCTTAAATGAAGTTGTTTTCTCTCTGTCGAGTTGGCAACTGGCAGTGGAATGGGCACTGGAAAGGGAGTTGGGAATCGTAGGTGAAGTTGTTGCTATGCTGGATCTTTATTAGCTAAGGCTGGATGTAAATCGAAAGAGCTGCAGAACTCCAGGGGAGAGAGCAAGTAAAAATCTTAAGAGGCTTTGTATCAGCTAAAGACTACTTGTGGTGATTGTAACTGAAGGATAGAGCAACTAAGAGCAGATTTGGGGGAGAAGGCAACTAAAACTTAATGGGAAAAACCAAAGCAGAAAAATAGAAAGAAAATTCTAATAGAAATTCCATAATGTACATTGAATAAAAGCGAAATATTAAAACATTATATCGCAGATCTGTATCCAAAGTGCAGCTGCAGCTTAGAACTGACGTTAAAAAGATTGATTTACGTGCTCCAACTAATGTAAGCTCTTTATAGACCTACAAATGATTTCAATCAGCCTCCAAATAGAGTCTCTCAAGCCGGAAGCCCATAAGTTATGGCCCCATTGGCCTCCATTTGGGCATATTCCCAGTTCAATCAAGTAATTTCAAGCGATTTACAATGCCCAGCAAAAAAAAAGAGTGCAAGAAAAATGGTCCCAAAAGTTTGAGGGGGCGAAACCCAACACCTGGGCGCATTCATGCCCCCAAACCCCCCAACAAAAATTTGACACAAACATTTGCGAGTAATCCAAAAGAGAGAAAGACAACAGAGCAGGAAAGGAGGAGAATTTTAGACTGAAGGAGAGTGAAGGAGAGCGGGACAGGCAGACAGAAACGACAAATAAAATGTTTCGCAAAACAAACTATGGGGCAGGCAACAATGGATTCGGGGACAACTAGAAGGAGTCTGAGTCTGAGCCTTAGCCTGAGACTGAGCCGGAGGAAAAGAGCTAACCCCAAAGGAGAGGCATTAGTTTATTAGAGGGTGTCCTTGTGGGTGTGTGTGTGTGTGTGTGTGTGTGTGTCTGAATGTGTGTTGGAAGCTTTAATACCGAAACCAACAAAAAGAAATACAGAGAAGGAGCATCAGTCGACGCACTGTGGGCTAGGAGAGCCAAAAATAAAGTAGAAACCAAATGGAGACCAAAACCAAACGGCATATAAAAGTGGGGAATGTTTAGAATAGAATCACCAAAAGAGAAAAATCATTAGGAAAACATTCCAAGACTCGAATGAACGTCCCAAAATTTTTCAGTCTCTACCATAATTTTTTCTGCCACTGTAAGCAGTGTGGAGTGGTCGGTGGGAGTGCGGGTGACAAGGGAAATTCATGTTATTTTGTGTGTGCTTAAAAATACGAGAGAAATCTATTTAAATGGTGAAAAGTTTCGGACCCCTTGTAGGACATGGAAGGTGCTTCCGCAATCCGGATCAAGGATATACGCAAATAATGTCTGTAAACAATTTTTATTGCTTTCTGGTTGAGGAGGGCCCCAGTCCGGCCTCATCCACAGGCCCTGTCCGGGGGCTTTGCTTACAAAAGTAAAAGTTGTTGATAGAAATCACAGAACATAAACAGAGAGCCATAGAGATACGAAACAAGAGTGGGGGTGTGCGAGAGATACATAGATACGACGTATCTGTGAGCACACAATAACATAAATTGCAAAATGTGACAAAGGGTTGTGGCCCAGTCTCAGCGCATCTCAGTCCCTCCCCCATCTCTTGAGTGGGTCAGCGCAGCCCTAGGAATACGACGTATAAATAACAAAAGGAAAAAACGGAGACAACTCCTTCAAGACAGAGGCAAAACCCCACACGAACTTCTGTCGATGACATCAGCAAACAGTCGAAGAAATTGAAAAAAACCAATCCAGAGCAAGCCACATACATGGTGGCCCTGCCACAAACGGGGGCCCACCGAACGCAGCCAAGTGATTCACAATAAAAGTTAAGACTTTAAACTTTAAGCTGCCAAATTGGCAGAAACCCAGAGCCGAGCAAAACCTGGATGCTGCGGAGGATGTGGAGGTAGATGGTGGATGTGGGGATGCGGGCACACACAACGTCCTGTAGAAGTCTTGGCTAGGAGGAAATTGCTTGCTTTTCATAACTAAAACTTGTGGAAATTATGAAATTCATACAGGAAGACAATTTTCTTCAACATCTAATTCGGTTGCAGCTCCAGCCAGGAGTCCGTGCAACATTGCAGCCAGCCAACAGCAGCAGCAGCATGAAATTTGTTTGCGGTCTTAGCCATAAGTTTGTCCGTCGACAGGCAACTTGTGGCGGCTCCTGGTTGGCTCCTGCCTGCCTGCTCTTTGCTAGCTTTTGACTTCTGACAGCAGTAGCTAACCTCCCAGAACCTCCAGCCACTTCACAGATTTCCCTCGCTTAAGCCCTTCGCGAACTGCTCCATTTGTAAATCTTTGGGTGAGTCCCCGCACCCGAGCACACTTCGGGGAAGCTCTTTGAGTACTCGAGAGACACGAGCGAGGCAACGCCAAGTCCTATACTCTCGGCTGTTGGGATGTCTCGCCAATAGATGTTGAGTTCAAGGCAGAGCAACCGTTGTTCGTTGTGTGTGTTCGTTGATGTTTTGCTTTTTGGCAGTTTTGACGGAAATCCTTTTGCCACTGTCCTCCCTGCCTTGCCCTCTCTCCGTGGCAATCCTGACCCATTCGGTTTGGCTTTATTTAAGTTGCAATTTGCCAACCCAACAACTGATAGGTAGCCAACCGCCAGTTGGCCAAGCTCTGACATCTTGACTTTCATTAAGATTCTGCATATTTGGCAAGGTCTCAGCTACAAGCTTCTGGGCTTCAGTGTTTCAGTTTCACAAATCAGACTCGAAGTCGCTGCCCCTCTCCTTGCTCGCTGTGTGTATTTGCAGATTGCTTCTGACAGAAGGGAAAACAGAAAGACCGACAAACAGACAGGCAACAGGTTTAATTCATTCTTTTTCTTCCCTTTCCGGCACAACTTGCACAACTTCCAGCAATGAGAGGAAGCTGAAAAGAAGCTGGAAATCTAAAAATTACATAAGGGATCAGGGGATTTTTCGATAGCACGGCCTCTGTGCAAGAGATTGTCGCAGCAGCAGTACTCGTAGCAGCAACAACAATGCTGATGCTCCATCGCTAGATTCATTTGTTATGGTAGTCAGCTCAAGGATGCTCCTCCCTGGCCACGTTTGTGTTTAGCTGCCGTCCGATTCCCAATGCAATAACTTAAAAAACACGAAGACAGGCTGACAGCTCAGTTCCAGCAGTGATGCCCCCTGCCACCAGCTTCGGATTCAGCTCTGGCTCTAGATTTGGCTCCAACAATTGGCCCGGCCAACGCCTTTGGGCTCGACAGTGCCGCCATGACGAGCATAATTTAACAAGGCCGACAGAGTCGCCATTTGCCACAGAAGAGCAACAAAAGGCAACCAACAGTGCCCAATGGCCAAAGGCAGGGACACGGGGCACACGGGGCACACGGGACACACGGGACACACGGCACAGGTGCCTCCTGGTAGAGGGAAGCAATCATATTTTCCATTCCTATTGACAGCGTAATCAGCGCCAGAGCACAGAGGGAGGGAATTGTAATAAAAATCCAAATGCAATTTATTGTTCAGCTGAAACTGGTTATTCATTACTTTATCGCTGCAAGGAGTTCACTATGGAACGACCACGACGAGGTCCTTGCACTGGACTCGCACTTAAGCCACCAATTTATGGTCTTCCCTTTGTGTGGGAGCGTGGATTATTTAGCAGGACGCTGCTGGACGCCGTTGGCCACATGCAAATGAGAATACTCTGATATCACACTTCTGACTTTTGTCTCGACTTAAAGCAAACAATCAAGAAGAGAAGCCTCCGACGTTGCGCACAGTGTCAACAAACAGTATTTGTACAAGATCCACAAACACCTAAAAGCAAATAATATGAGCAATAATGGAAGTTCTCCTCTTATTTCGATATATTGGAGGAACATCCAAGAGCAAAAGTTTTCTCGACAAATGAGAGACAACGTGGCAAATAAATAAACAATTATTGCGCTTGCTTGTTTCCCAGTTTAATTTCCTCAAAGTTGTGTCAAAGACTAAAGGCTGATTAATAAGCTTCAAGCTAAATTCGTGTAATTTGATGCATTTTCCATTGCAATAAACACTCGGCTTTATATCAATTAAACTTTTGCAGCCAATTTAGGACCAAGACCAAACAATAACAAAATGCAATTCGAAAACCAAATCAAATTACGCCGGTCGCAGCTGCTGGGAAAAGCCTAAAACTAAAAAAATTTCACTTGCAGAATATTTTAAAAATATAATGCTGCCCAGCGGCAAATTGAAAATTAAACGAAAAACTTTAAAATAACTAAATAAAAAAAAGAAAAGAGGAGCAGCGTGGATGGTGAGTGGTGAGTGCTGGGGAGAGAACTGTGCCTAACAAAAGTTAGCCAAAATGTTGGAAGCGCAGCTCCAGTGCTGACCCCAATATGATAGGCACAGGCGGCACTGGCGCAAGTGTTGCCAACTTAATAAAATGAAGCTCCAAAACATGAAAAGTTGACCAGGCCAAGGAGTGCCAGCACCAGGAGGAGCAACACCAGCAGCCGCACGAGCACCACCAGTTCGAGTACAAACACCAACAAAATGCGGCAAATGCATGTACAAAGTTTTGCCAAAAAATACATTTACTTCTTTTGTGTGTGTGTGTTTTTTTTGTAGCTGTCACCAGGTTCTCTCTACTCTCTATACATAAATGTATGTACATAGGCGAACACATATTTTACAGTTGCTGCCTCCATTCTCTATCTGCCTGTGTGTGTGTGTGCGGGTTAGTGCCACAAGTCTCTGTGGAGTGCCTAAATTGAATATCATCAAGGCTCAAATTAATGTCTTCAACAGCCAAAAACTTTGCCACTTGGACCATGGACCCAGCGACCACAAGGAATCGGTGGCAGCATCGGCGGCGGGGCTCTCACCCGAGAAGTTTTCCACATTTTTTTGCGCTTTTCTTTTGCTTTTTCCTGCTTTCTGTGCTGCTGTCCGCACATTTTTGTTATTCCCAAGTTTTTGGGTTGAGCTCTGACGCTGATGCTGATGCAGACGCTTCGAAGCTGCTGGATGTTGGCTGCTGTCTCTGTCTACTGATGTTGCCGCTGCTGCTGGTGCTGTTTCCCGGAAAGTTTTATGCGCCTCAAATTGAAATATTTCCATAGGGCTTTGAAATACTCTCACAGGAAGCGGGTAAACCAAAAAGTTGGGCTACTTCGAGAAGATGAAAGGAGTTGAATCTATCCCTTTTGATTGGATATCCAAGCTGTCATGAATGCTAGCAAGGGATAGAAGAGAGAAAAGCATAGAAATATCTATCTAATCCATTACTTAAGGTACATTATGGCACCATCAGCTCCCAATTCTCCTCCCTCGGGGCATCCCACCTTAGCTGAGATTCCCATTCCCTCGTTCTGCTTTTATTAGGGTATGCCGCACTCATCCTCCATTAGCCAGATTCCCAGCCACCATTCCTTTGCCTAATTGCACGCATTGCCGGGGCCATCAAGTTGGTCAGTGATTCCCAGGCTGGGCTTTCAGTCCAAGGGGGATCGGACTTGATGGAGGTGGCGGCACGCGTCGATGCGTAAACCGCGCAATGTGTTATGCATCCCCTGGGTAGACCGAGGTAACCAAAACTAAAACCAATACCTGTGGAGGGTGTGCGGACCTCTTGCTAACTGGGAACTGGGGGTGTGCGTGTGTGTTATTAATCCCGGGCAATCTATTAAAAATGTAAAATGCATGAGAAGGCTACGAGACAATTGCAGTGGAGACTCTCTGTTCTATGTTCTATGTTCGATGTCTATGCACTGGGGAAATGTCTGACTGTCTGGCAGACCGCACGTAAACCACCAAACGGGGCGGAGTTGTACCCCTCTCCCTGTCCCACGTCTACGGGTTTGTCTTTCCCCCTGATGCGTGCCGGCTTTGTGGCAAGTCAAACTGTGCAACGTCTCCTGCTGCTGCATTATTTACGCGACGGTTCTTGTTTATTGATGTCTGTCTTTCTCTGTCTCTGTCTCTGTCTCTGTTCTGGATAGTCTCGTGCTATGTTTGGGCCCGTCTCTGCCTCGTCTCTCTGCTGCAGCTTGGTTTTGCTTCGCTGGGCAAAGCTCACCCTCTGGCTCACCTGCCTCCTGGCGCGCTTTGTGGCTTTCACTGGGATCTCCCCGTCACACACCAAAATGCTTACATATTCATGAGGGTTGCGGCAACAAAGTAGCCCCAAAAAAAAACGAAAGAGCGAAAGAAAGAAAGAATGAAAGGTAAAGGTAAAGACTGTGCTGAGGGAAGAGAAAAGCTAAAAAGGGAAATGTCTTCGTATGTATTGCCAAATAAAAATTGCGGTTCAAGTTCGTTGAATCCACCTCCTGCGTTTGGTTACCCTTGTTATCCTCCAGTGATGCAGCCACTCTGGGGAATTGTTCCTGCCGCCTGCCTGTCTCTCTCTGCTGTTCTCTGCTATTTTGTTGCCGGCGTCGATCCGTGTACATATTTGCGAATTGCGTTGCAGCAATCTGCTGCCTAAATATGCCGATTTAATTGAGTTTAATTGTGTGGATGATAACTTGGGGAAAATATTTGAAAAATACCCCCAAACCCGTGGCCCCTGGGGACCATGAAAATCGATGGCAAATAACAGGGCTTTACCTTCTTCCAGCCAATTCTAGTCTTTTTGTCGGCACACAAAAGAAAACCGAAAAGAGCTTATTAAAATTTATATATTTAAATAGCATTTACCGCTAACCCACCCACACCCACACCCACACACACACAACAATTCCATAGCTAGCGGCTCCTGTCAGCCAATCCAGGAATCTATCCACTTGCAATTTGTTGTGCCCCACGGCGGCATAGATGAAAGTTTTCCCTACTGCACCACACACACACACACACACACACACACACTGTGGCCGCTGCTCAGGGGCTGAAATTGACAAAAGGGGTAGTTGACACACACACACAAGAGGGGGTGTGGGTGTGGGTGTGGGGTACACTCACTCACACTTTCCGCTAGACAGAAAAAACAATTTCACGGTTATTCCGAGCAAATATGAAAAGTAAAATGTAATAGCCCCAACCACTTGCAAACATGACAACAACTTCAACTTCAACTCCAACTAGGATAAGGGGAACAGGGGCAGCACCAGCGACAGAGAAGCAACCCCCCCGGGCAAATACAGTCGGGCAGCAGCATCGTCGTCGTCGTCGTCGACGTAGTTGCCTGTCAAGCGGAAACGGAAGTCAGACACTTACATATGCGCGCGTAACTTTACGCCCATCGTCGTCGTCGATGAGTTGTTGCTGCTGATTTGCCATTTCTCTTCTCTCTTTTAGAGCTGGTATACCCTGCCAGAGAAGAGTAGTACCCATGATCAGCGTAGTACTTAGCCAGCATTCCTAGTAGATAAACTAAATTGGCGGAAAGGCAAGTGATTCCTGAAACATTTATATTTATTGGAATGGCAATCTATATCCCAAAAGTCTTTAAAAAACTTTATTTGATTCGATAGGGATTCAATCGCGATAGGGATCTTCATCGTTATATCACATAGGTCCCACCGTGAAAGGGTATTCCCGGCTAGAACTTGCCCAAAACTTATTTTACACAGTGAAATTTTTTCGATTTCGTTTTGGCTGTGGAGCAGGTTGGAGCCGGACTAGCCGGGGGGCATATTTCAACAGTTGCCAGTTATGTTGTTGCTGTCATAATATTGGCATGCATATATCATTCTGACGGTCTATAAAAATTTCCACACCCAACCAAAGAGCAGGCCCCACCAGCCTGCCAGCCAGCCAAGGGTTGATTCCTTTCCCGTTGTCGTCACACTGTTGCACTTGTCATAGATATGCCACATCGAGAGGGTTGGGTTTGGGCTTTGGTTTTGGCTAGGGGTAAGTGGGGGTTTGGTTGTTACATTCTCGCTTCTTTTTGAAATGTAATAAGCCTCGATGGACTATCGCTTATTTTGATCCTAAGTGGTTGATAATAAATTGTTGGTGCAAAATGTGAACATTTTTCGTGACAACCATTCGGGGGGGGGGACACAAAAGATTGTGCAAGATGTGGGGTGCGTTGCTATAAGGAGTGGAATTCATCCCTTTTATCTGTCGTATCGGGATTAGACACTGGCCGAATCTCGATCGGAGTAACAGTAACTGAATCACGCTTTTTATTGCGCACGTTCCTCCATGTACCCTGAGACACCTCGGAAGCGGACTCTGTCGCGCATTTACCTGCAACTCCCAGTGGCAACATTTTTATTAATATTTAATGCGAGTTTTGCAAACTTTCCACCCCTGCCCTTTGTACTGTGCCCGCACCCCCCTCTTGCGTTACATCAACCCTCATAAGGTGAAACTTTTCGCACAACTGACAACTCAATTCGGCATTATTTCGAAGCCCAAAGCCCCCACTCCCCATCACCGCGTTGCACGTGCCAAATATTTTGGCCAATCTCTCAAGTACTCACACCCTTCCCTTCCCTTCCCTTCCCTGCCCCACCATTCTCTCCCACTCTTAGCTCAATGCAAAGATGCGGACTCCATTGGATGTCACTCCGCTTTGGCTTTGACTCTGATTCTGATTCTGTTTCTGCTTCAGCTTCAGCTAGAGCTTTCTCTGCGTAATGAACAATTTTCCAGCATTCGCTATGGCCCCGCCTTTGTCGCACGCCCCCAGACTCCAACCCTCTGTCCTGCTGGGGTGCGGACCAGATTTCGTGGCGGGTTGTCTGAGGGGCGACTAAGTCTGACTCAGTCTAGTCCGGTTTTGGCTTGTGTGGCTCTGCCTGCGAATTACTAAACATAAATCATAAATATTTTAAAGTTTCAAATTACCAGTGGCAAAAACAATCAATGCATGTAAGCCACCCCCCCTGAGGCCTTTTTGAGGCGTTCCCCAAGCGCTGTCACACAGCTGTCAACATTTGCCAGAGGTCCAGGGGACGGCACGCAATCAGCGCTAATCTAATGAGTGTCAGTGGATGTTGCATGTGGCGTGTGGCATGTGGGAGCAATAGACGTATTGTTCAGCCAGGTGTTGGTCCTTGGATCCCGAGGCGCCTCAAAGTTTTCCCAAATGAAATGACAGAGTGTGCCCGTCTTTACTCCTTTTACTCCGCTCTCACTGCAAGTCTCCATGCAAGTTATGAATATTGCAGAATGCCGAAACGACATCTTGCAACTTCTCAAGTATGTAACGGGTCTTTTATGTGCAGTTACCGTTAGCAGTTTTCCCCGTTACCGTTGGCAACGATGGCAGGCAGACAGACAGGCGGGCAGGCAGTCAGCCCAGGAGGAGTCTGTCCCAGTCAGCCATTATATAAAAATAATTATTTGCCAGCACATTCATTACCCATGACAGTTCCACGCAGATCCCAGAGTGCCGGCTACGGGGAATATTAAAAATGCAATTTCTACCTCCAAAAAAAAAAAATAAGGGAACGAAAAAGCAAAAGGAAAGGGCGGAGAAGGTGAAGGGAAAGGGAAAGGGGTAGAAAGTGCGTGCTGCCATTCCCCATTCACGTACACCGCAATACGCATTTGCAAATTGCATTGCCAACCAAGGACCAACTGAGGAAGGACTCTGCCAAGACCTACAGCGCCACAGCTCCATTCCCACTGCCATTCCCAATCCAGAGCCCACTCTTGAGTTGCAATTTCATTTTACGTCTCATCATTGTGGAGACTCGGACATGAGCATCAAATTAAATGCTCGCAATGCAATAAACATTAATAAAAATAAGAATCAAGGTAGCTGCTCGATGCTCCCACTACTCCTCCGCCTCCTCCTCCTGGCGGGAATGGAAATTGCTCATAAACAAGTCCATCAAATAAAGTGCACAATACTCTTCTCGCCCAAACGGACCGACAAACGACCGGCAGAACGAAACGGAACGAAACACAGCAACAAAAATTCGCTTTTTTCCGCTCATCCATTGGTGACTTTTGGCGTAAAAACCGCAGCACAATATTAACAATGACGCATGGAGGACGACACACAGAGGCACTTACAGATACTCCCTCACAGATACTGCCACACACAGATACACACTCATATACATACATACAGAGCAGAGCAGAGCAGACTATCAAATTTTAATACGCCCGCCCGGCTGTGCCTTTATTTCATAAATTTTTAATGAAATTAAGCGGCAAAGCTTTTTGGGTTTTTGGGTTTTCTGTTGCCTTTCATAAAGAGTAAAATACATAAGTAAAGCCAGACGAACGGGACGGGGCCGAACAGAACAGAACAGAACAGAACAGACATCCAGACGGACAAACATTGTTTGCATACCTTTTTAAATGGTTTTAAAAAGTTTTTCTCTTTTCGTTAACCACAACTAAAAGTGCGGCCTGTTAAATTATGAATTAAGCGGTTTTATTCGACTCTATATATGCACACAGTGCCCTCTCTCGTATTTACAGTGGATAAAGTCTTTTGTTTTTAATGAGTGCGATTGCAGTGGCTTTGAATATTTGAAGAGGTCAACTAGAACACAATGAGTACTTCCGGCAGTCACCAGTACATAGAGATGGCCTAGGGACAACACACGATGGGCGAACGAAGCTCTGTATGCCCGAAGTTTCCTTCACGTGTATTACCCACGACTCTCTGCACTCCGCTCTAGATCGAACCCCCAAAATGCACCCCAAATATGTATGTGCAATGCAAAAAAGGAAGGAAAAAAGCCAAAAACTCGAATAAGCGCAGACACAACCCCCCAGGAGCAGCACAGGACAGGACAGGACAGAAGGGGACAGAAACAGGCGGAACAGGCGGGCCATATGCGAAATCAAAAGTTGTTTATGACTCAATTTGTAGTTTTTGAACATGAATTATTGCAGCTGTGAGCGGGGGAACCGAATACAAACAGAAAAAATAAAATTAAAATAAAGTTTGGGAAAGCAAAAAAAAAAAACGAAAAAAAAGAGAACACAATATTTCGGATGAGGGAAAACTAATTTCGGAAAGAGGAAATTAAATATGGCAAAGTTTGACATGTGACAGATTTCTTGCTGTTGTTTCCAATATTCATTTTGTGGAGCCAAATAATTGAAACATTTGCTGCTCCTGCTGCTCCTGTTGCTCCTGCTGCTGCTGCTGCTCCAAACATGCAAATTTCAATTTCAATTTTCAGCCAAAGCAAAGCCTCACACAGAGAAGGATACAGGACAGGTTAAGCGTATTTGGAAATGATTTTGAACTGCTCTTATTGTCCCCTGCAACTGAGCTGAAACCAAAGTCATTTCATTTCATTTGATTTTATTTGATTTTAATTCCATTCCGTAGAGCTGTGGCGCTGCGTCTGCTGTCCGATTTTGCATATTTTTACAACTTTTTTGCTCGACACTTAATTTAGTCAATAACATGCAAATGATTCCCGCCAGAGTCTAATTGGAAAAGCAACTCGAAAGAGTCGACTCGGTGACGGAGTCGGGAAACTGCAACTTTTCCTTAGTTCTTTTGGACTCCACCTCCGACTCTAGCTCTGACTCTGACTCTGACTCTGACTCTGAATTCAGCATTAAAAGCTGCGGTGCGTCAAACTTATAATCAAGAGGGGATTTCCTCTGACATGACAGAGGGTGTGGCGGCGGGAGACTCGAAAGACTGATGAGCTACAGCGTTTCTGCATTTCATCGCAGTTTCTTGGCAGGGCACGGATAGATGAGAAAGTGGAATGCCAGACAATGCGTTTGCACAGCCAGAAAGTACTCGGAAATGTTCCTTCGACTCTGAGAGTGTAGCCCGAATTTATCAGTTTGATGGAGGAACCGCAAACTGCATAGCAAATGCACTGAGAGAAAACTTAATTTCTCTGTTTGTAATAAAGGAAAAGTTAGGAGCGCCAAATTCTCTGAGTGCATAGATGCCATCTGCAGCCGCCACAACCGCCAAGGATGTGCACATTCCTCATCATCAAGTGCTGCTCAGTTGCATGTCTGTGATGTGATATGATTCGGTTGTGGGTAGCCTAGCTCTCTGTCTCTCTGTCTCTCTCTGGCACTCTGGCTCTCTTTGTTTGTCTGCCAGCTGTCTGTCTCCGAGGCTGTTTGTCAGTCTTGGGTTTTCCTTGCGGTTGCCAGTTTCCAGTTTCTGGTTTTATTTCGAGCTCGCGCTCTCGCTCTCGCCGTGCGACACACCGTTGACACATTCGCCTGACAAATGGCCATAAGTGTATAATTGGATAAGAACTTGGGCAAACGGAGAAAGGTTATTTCTTTTGTCCACTATCTGCCTCTCGCTGTCTTTGTTTCATTTGCTTTAAGTAAAACTCTTTTTGTGCATTCATTTCCAGCTAGTTTTCCAGCTCAATCGAATTAGCAAAGGGAACCAATGTCTCCCTCGCTCTCTCTTTCTGGCTGAAGTACTGCATGGCTGACTACTTATCGCTTAATCACATCAGCAGGGCCCATATCGGGCATCTGCATGTAACATTTAGCAACATCAAATCGTTACTCTCCCATCCATCCGCACATCAAAGCCAATCAAAATGGCATTTCAATAATATCAGAGCCATACAATCGCATCAGCGGGTGGCATCAGCGCGGCATCGGGGGGAGGGCTTGGCAAAGGGAATTGTTGTAATGGAGAGCGCGTATATTTGTACCGCACAAAACGTGTCGGTTTGGGGTATGTTGGCTTTGTGCAAATCACAAATTTGAAACTCTTTTTTTGGCTGGGTATAAAATGCATCAAAATGTATGCAGCTCAAGCTTCATCGTTACAGGTTAGCCAGAAAGTGATCGGTTAGCACTGTATAAGAGGGTATATTCTAGTTCATACATGCGTAACACTCTTCCTTGTTGCGTTCGTTTCGATATGTGCGTCTCTCTGTGTGTGAACACATCAATGATTCGTTCACAAATATTACAAGCATGAACGAACACACACACAAACACAGCCAAATAGACCAAGAGAATGAAAGTGCGTGGGAGTGGGAGCTGGCACGGTTTGGCTGGGGCTTCCGGAAATTGTGTCAAACAAGACGACTTTCGCTTTCCCTCAAAATGTGTCCTTGCCCAAATGTTTATATGTATAGATATTTATCTCAGTGTCTGTGTGTCAGTCAGTGTGTGTGTGCGTTGCGTGTCATAAAGATATTGACAGGGCCATAAAGATAACCGTAGTGGCTTGTGAATGGCATGTCAAGGAAGAAATTAAGCGGCTACCGCCTCCCGACTGGCTGGCTCCCTTCACTCTCTGAATGAAAATTCTTTGGCATTGTGAATGCCAAGCTACATAAATTGAATAAAACTAAAGTGAGTTATGGATTTGATACGATTTCCACGGTTAGAGCTATCTCCGATGCCAAAATGCAGTTTTCGGCTGTGTGTTGTCTATTTTATAATCGAAAGTTGGATTGGAATTTTACAGTACTGGAGGATCTACAGCTAACAGTCGTCTTTTTCTTGGGGTGGTGAGGGAATGGGGCAACCGCAGCACATCCTTTGTGGGGGTTTCTCCTGCGGACACTCTGGTCCTTTTTGATCGGCCAGCGGGAACTGCTTGATGGCCGGTAACTTGGTTCTGCTGGTAGGCGGGCTACAGCCACAATCTGATTCTGTTTGCGACACTGGAGCAGGCGCCGCTTGCATGCTGCTGGTAGGTGGCCCACATTCGCAATCCTCTTCCACTGACGCCACTTGCCTCGCTGGCACCACTGGCACCGATGGCTGATTTGTCGCCTTACACTGTACGGTCGGTGGTTGCTGCTTTAGGCCGCCACAGCGCGGACAGACGAAGCAGCCTTCTGGAAGGTCTGGACAGTCGGGAGTATCGGGAGGGTCGTATCCCGATTGACTTCTGCTGCCACGGGGCGCTAACGATGCCGTTGCTGGGCCTTGCATATCCTGCCCATAGTTTGAAGAATCGTGTTCTGAGTTCTGTGAAGTTAACGAACACTCGCAGGGAGACAGCAAAACCTCTTGCTGAATAGCACTCGGCGCGTACATGGGAGCGGCCGTGAACCTAGTCTCTCGTTGACCAGGCATCGTGGTTCGTACCAGGCTGGGATCACCAACGGATTGTTCTCCATTGTAGGGAACAGCAGCGGATTGTTGATCTTCGTAAGACGCATAAGATTGTGGCTGTATGGAAGCATTGTAAGGCACAGCAGCAGCAGTGAACGGGACAGCAGCCATGATCCTGTATTGTGGTTGGCCAGCATTCGTCGGTACTTCCAGACATCGTTGACACGGTTTCTTCGATTTGGAAGGTTCAGCAGTAGCTTGCTCTTGCATGGAAGAATCAACAACGGACTGTTCTTGACTGTAAGGATCTGCACGGGATCGTTCTTGGCTGTAAGGGTCCATAGAGGAGTGTTCTCGATGGTTATCATCCATGGCGGGCACTTGTCGACTGTAAGGATCTACAGCAGACTGTTCTCGATTGTAGGGATCCATGGCGGACTGTTCTCTATTATAAGGATCAGCAGCGGACTGTTCTCGACTGTAAGGATCCACAGCAGACTGTTCTCGATTGTAGGGATCCATGGCGGACTGTTCTCTATTATTAGGATCAGCAGCGGACTGTTCTCGACCATAAGGATCAGCTGAAGATTTTTCTCGATTGTATGTATCATAGGCCGACTGTCCGCGACTGTAAGGATCCATAGCGGAATGTTCACGATTGTTAGAATCTGCAGCGGACTGTTTCCGTTTGTAAGGATCTGCTGAAGATTTCTCTCGATTGTAAGCAGCAGCAGTGGATTGTTGTCGACTGTAGGGATCAACAGCGGACTGTTCTCGACCATTAGGATCAGCAGCCGACTGTCCTCGTGTGTATGGATCCATAGCAGACTGTTCCCGACTGTATGGATCAACAGCAGACTGTTCCCGAGTGTAAGGATCAACCGCAGACTGTTCACGATTGTCAATAGCGGATTGTTCAGGACTAAATGGTTCGCCATCAGATTGTTCTTGACTGTTAAAATCGGCATCAGACTGCTCCTGGCTGTAAGGATCATTTGGGGGAGTGTACTCCACGTAGCTGGACTGATCGATCGACGGTTTTCCTTGAGTGGGAACAGCAGAGGCTTGCTCTCGAGGAACAGGAGAAGGATTTGAAGGACTCCTTGACTGCCGTTGATTCAGAGTCACATTATTGTTGTTATTGTTTTCCACCGTCAGCGTCGGGGATCGTGCTGGACTCTGAATGGCACTGCTTTGATCTCGATGGGAAGCAGAAATCGCTGATTGTTCGCGACTATAGGGATCTGCAGCGGATTTTTCTCGACTGTAACGCACAGGAGAACCGCTGTTCTCGACAGATTTGCGACTGCTCGACACCCGTTGGCTGGGGATCGTGGTGCGGCCTGCACCGGAAAGAGCAGACTGTTCTCGACCAACAACGGACTGTTCTGGCCTGTAAGCAGCAACAGCGGACTGTTCTCGAGTGTAAGCTGCAACAGCGGACTGTTCTCGAGTGTAAGCAGCAACAGCGGACTGTTCTCGAGTGTAAGCAGCAACAGCGGACTGCTCTCGATTGTAAGGATCAGCTGTAGATTGTTCTTCAACGTAAGAATCGACAGCGGACTGTTCGCGAGCATAAGGATTAGCAGCGGACTGTTCTCTACCATAAGGATCAGCAGCAGATTGTTCTCGAAGGTAGGAATCAGCTGCGGACTGTTCGCGAGCATAAGGATCTGCTGCCGACTGTTCTCGAGCATAAGGATCAACAGCGGACTGTTCTCTACCATAAGCATCAACAGCAGATAGTTCTCGAAGGTAAGGAGCCACAGCGGACTGTTCTCGAGCATAAGCCTCAGCTGCGGACTGTTCTCGAAGGTAAGGATCAGCAGCCGACTGTGTCCGTGTGTAACGCTCAGGGAAAACAGTCGTCTCCACAGCAGTTGGGAGCCTTGATTCTGGTGCAGAACCGATTGGTGTTCGACCGGGACTGAAAGTTGGACTTGTGGACTGTTCTCGAGTGTAGGGAATGCCGGAGGCCTGTTCTCGAGTGTAGGGAATGGCAGAGGCTTGTTCTCGTGGAAGCACTGAAGCATTGTACTCGCCAGTGGAAGCTTCCTCCAGCTGTGGATAGCTGGTGATCGTGGATCGTCCTGATTTATGAATCGTGGATCTTCCCGTAGCCGGGATTGTAGATCGTCCGGATGAGATGGTTGTGGCTCGTTTTGGACTGGCGACCACAGGATGTCCGACTATGTTCGACACGAGCGACTGCTTCATACGATTGGAGGCCTCGTCCACTACTTTCTGCGCACAGGGACCCGAACAGTGGCCCGGACCGTCTCTGTTGCTGACAGCGATATTGTTCTCACTGGTGATGATGTAATTCTTTTTCGTGATCATTTTGCTCTGACTGGTCACGGGGCAGTCGCCGAGATTGCCCGTTGCTGATTTTCCCACCGTGCTTCTGCAATGCACATCACTGCGGTCCTGGAGGGACAGCTCCGGGCCGTATCGGGAGAGGTATTCGAGAATGATGCCATTGGTCCAGCCGAAACCCGTTTGATTCTGATACTCCCCACCGCCGCCACCAGAGCCAAATTTCTCGCAATTGTACTGAAAGAGGGAGAGCAAGGAGTGGGCTGCTAGAATCCTCAGCAGGAATGGGCAATGCGCTCACCTTCTCGAACATGAAGCCCGTTAGGGCGTAGGCCTCGTAGTTATTCTTCACCCAGCGATGGGCCCAGCGCTCGGACATGGCCCTGGCCTCGGGTGTGCCCAGATTGTGCAGCCCATCGATAATCATAAACATCATGGGAGGCCACACATTCGGGTAGTCCCACTGCTGCCCCGTATCCCTGTTCATTGTGTTGGGCACTCCACCAGGGTAGTCGTCCAGATTGTGCATCTTGATGTAGTTCATCACGCCCCGGGAGATCTTATCGGTGTCGACCAGGGGGAAGGCGCGTGCCCACAGCGGCGAGAAGTTGGAGGCGGAGAAGTAGGGGCGCGGACGGTTGTTCAGCATGTCGTAGTCCAGCCAGATGCCAGCCTCCTCGTTCCACAGGACGTCGCGCACCGCCTTGACGAGGCCGCAGGCAATGTCCGAGTACTCCTCCACCTTGCTGTTGTGGCCAGCCTTGCGATTGAATTCCGCAAGGATCTTGGCGCTGCGAAAGAGGATCACATTCAGATCAACGGGCACTATGGACGTTGTCTGGATATCCTTCAGGGTGCCCCGATTCGTCCCGTCCCTGGCAATGAACCAGCGGGAACTGAAGTCCATGCCGGATTCGCAGGCGGACTTGAGCTGCGTGTAGTGGCGCTCCTTCTCCGGCTCGCTCAGGAACTCTGCCGCACTGGCCACATCCTCGCGATACGATTCCGGGCGAGGCCCCGTCGAGTAGTCCTGGTAGTGGTACATCGTGCGCCCCTTCACCTGCACCTGATGCTTCTCCACAAAGTTATCGAACTCGGCCTCGAGCAGCGGCAGCGACTGCATGGCATACTTCTCATCCAGCGTCACATCCACATACGCCTTCATCATGTGTATCAGCATCGGTGGCTGCGAGCGGCCGTAGTAGTAGATGCGTCCCCCATTTGGCACGAACCCATATTGCCTCACTATCGACAGGAAGTTGTCGATCATGCCACGGGCCGTCGCGTGCATGCCGCAGTGCAGCAGGCCGCGGATGATCCACAGCGAGTCCCAGTAGTAGAACTCAATGAAGCGGCCACCCGGCACGATCACCGGATTCGGCACGTACACAATGGAATATTTCTCTGGATTCTCCTTCACCTCATCCTTCATGCGTCGGCCCAGCACCTTCCACAGGGCGTTGAGTTCCACACCGAATCTCCTTAGCTCCGGATCGGCGATTCTGTTGGCAAACGGCGGCTCACTCTTCCAATCGGGCGGTGTCCACTCCTCCAGCTCGGTGCCCTTCTCCAGAAAGTGTTTCTGCAAGTGACACAATAAAATAATTGCTGGCAATGCAGAACTTTGTCTCGAACCTCGACAAACATTTCGAGAAACTGTAAGGAACCATCATTCTTGCGGCAATTGCGGAACAGCTCATAGTCGGCCAGCAGCCTCTCCGGCGGATACTTGCTCTTCATGTCCACGAATGTCTTGCAGTCGGGGAACATGTTCGACCGCTGTACAGCGTCCAGCAGCGGCCCAGAGCAGTAGACAGCCCTGATGACAAAATTGTTTCAAATCGAATGGGAAACGAATGAAAATCCAATCGATTGCGATCACAACTCACCGATTTGCCGCGCCGAGCACCTGTGGCCCACACCGGCACAGATTTTGCGGCATTTTGGACAGTGAATTTTGTGTGTGTTCTGTGTAAATTTTGTGTGTTGCAATTCCAAATACGAATAGACACACACATAGAGAACATACATTGACCGACTGCTCAAAGGCGACTCTGTTTTGAGGCATAAATCAAAACAGCAGCAGAGCAACAACATCTATTATATTGACCATTAAAGCAAATTTGTCGACATTTGCCATTAGGAGTCAACAATGTTCGGCCATAAATCAGCGCAAATAGACAGGAAGCGCCTTCTTCTTGTTGGAATCTTACTGAATGCTGCCCCCGATTCCGTGCCACACATTTATTTTAAATTACCATAAATGTTCTTTGGCCTCCACTGAACCCACCCAGAAACCAGAACCCAAAAACCGAGATGAGCCAGAGAGAACTTTGCCTAAAAGCTATTGGCCTCTGTGTCCATTTGTAATTTCCAGACAATTTATCAAACCAGCGAAAGGGAGAGCTGCCTGCTGTCCGCCTGCCACCAGGGGGCCAGGGAACGAACGAACACTTTGTAATTCGTACAATTTTTGGCCAAAAGGGACAGAAGACAGGGGCCACAAGTCGAAATTGAAATGGCGCAGAAAATGCGCTTCAAGTGGCCATGGCCATGGCCATGGCCCTGGTCCTGCTCCTGGACTTTAGACATTGGATGGATGGCGGAAAATTCAAGTAAAATACAATTCTTCGATTTCTGGACAATCAATTGATGGAGCAGATGGGGGGAAGCTAGTGAAATCAGCCGCGGGCGCGGCACTTCATAAATTCCATTCCCATCCTTCAGCTGAATGCAACTTTTTGGCATCGGCATCTTTATGAAAACTTTTGCCAAAAGAAAACGAGAGAAAGAGCACGGAAATTGATCATGTCGCATTCGCATTCGCATTCTCTGTCGTCTGCAAAGTTTCAATTGAATTTTCGGGTACAACAAACAAAAAAAATGCGCTTCAGCTTGAACTTTTAGTGTGAGTTGAAAGAGGGGGGGAAGGTAATTCCGGGCAGCAGTAATTAATTTTGCATATGTGAACATCAGTGGCAGGCTGTGCACCCACTCTCGAGCGAGTGCTGACACTTGAGGCGGTCAAGGCAGAGGACTCAACTTAATGAAAGCTCAGAAGCAGCCAACATTCGTGGCAGGGCAGGTCAGGGCAGGGCAGGTCAGGGCAGCCTTATCCATCCGCAGCCAGAGCTAATTGAGTATTCTTCCTTTAAGTGGACAGCCGCCGCCGGCGCACTCCAGCCTCATTTGCAAGTGTGAGAGCCACAGTGGCGTGGCGCAGGCATAAATCAATAAGTTGCATTCGCCTTTAAATGAATTAAAATGAAATTCCCATAAAAACTGCAAAAGCTGTAGCTGTAGCTGTAGCTGTAGCTGTAGCTGTAGCGGGTGGGAGTGGAATGGCCTGGAGTTGCATGTTCTGCTCCTGCTTCCTGCTGTTGCAGTCTGTAGCTCGGATCGCTGGCAGTGTCTGCGAGTGCGTGACTGAGGGCAAGTCCACCCTCTGTTGACAGCAATCAATCAAAAATTGCAGCTCCCTCAACAGCGAGTAAAACACTTGCAGAAACCAGTGCAGTGATTATTGTAATGCACTGCAAGAAAAATAGAGTGAAAATGCTAGATATTTGAGAGCCCCTTGGATCGTACTTTTTGTCTGCAGTGTATATCACGTCGTTACAGACTCTCCCACAAAAGACTGGGATGTTCCTGGGAGTGGTCCGCATGATAAATTGTCAACACTCTGACGTTTGTCTGCAGCGATTTAAAAACTACTTAAAATGTAAATGTTGTTTCGCTGTTGCTATTGTTGTTGGCTGTCTGTCTGTGTGTGTGTGTGTGTGTGTGTGTGTGTGTGTTTGGGTTTTATGCACACGTCGCGCAGCGTACGAGTAGACAGCGAAAATCATGTTGTTGACTTTGAAAAAATATGTGTGAAAATGCGCCATTGTAAATAACAGAACATAAACGCGAATCCTCTCGGGTTGGAGGAGTCTGTTCCTCCTGGTTGAAGCAGCAACTCTCCCCCCCGTCAGGGCTGACTCCCCCTGGTTGACTCCAATGCCTGAGGGAGACTGATGACATGGCAATGTCACCAGCAGCAGCAGCAGCAGCAGCATCATCAGGAACAGCTAGCTAGCTCCTAGGTCATACAATGTATGGCAGGATGATGGCACGCCTCTGTGATTGCATTTTTACACTTGTCAGTGGGTGGGTTTTGCTCGGCTTTTCCCTGACTAGTGTAGGAGAGTGTCTACGCAACCGCAGACACACCCTGCGCAGTGTCTTTCTGTGTGTGCTCTGCGAATCCAAATGAGTTATAAACTCTCTTGTCAAAATACTTGACAATTGATTAATTGAAATTGACTTTGAAAGTAAGTTGATAAGCAGTTCCCATACGCACAGCCCACCAGCACGCACGCACGCTCACAGAGGGAGGAGAAAGGGAGGAAGAAGCTGTCAATCAGACAGCCACACACTGCCCTGCCCCGCCCCGGAGCCAATACTAGCAGCAGGGGCAGCAGCAGGAGCAACCAGAACCATGCATCATTTGTTGATGAGCTAAACTTTGACCAAGAAAAGTCGCAACAGACAGAGGGCAAAGGACGACAGGGTCAGGCCCAGGCCACAGAGAGAGAGAGAAACGCTCGAATTAAGCAAAAGTCTGGTTAAACAGAAAAGTTGTTGGCCCTTGATAAACATCTGCTTGGCGGACAGTAGCTAGAGTCGGAGCCCCTCCCACCAGGATGACAACTTAAATTGCTAGTTGGCTGATAAGCCACCAGCAGTAGCCATCTACCCAGCCCTTGAGCCACCCCTGCTGCTGCAGCAGCACCCCTCAACCCCTGAGTGGGCGTATAAAACATTTTTATTTATTTCACTATTTTTTATATGTGTATGTCGGCTGTCAGGGGTCGGATGGGAACGGGAACGGGAACGGGAACACGCGCCACATGCCGAAACGACAAACAAATAAATAAAATTCCACTTTTGGTAGAGCGGGGAGTGTGTGTGTTGCGTGTGTGTGTGTGTGTGTGTGTGTGTGTGTGTGTGTGCGTCTGTTCTACAAGTCTATTAACTTGTGGCGCTTATCTTATGCTGACAGCAAGTTTTTCACTTGGCCAAAGTTTAGCCAAGGATACTTTGCC
This sequence comes from Drosophila guanche, assembly GCF_900245975.1. NCBI lineage: Eukaryota > Metazoa > Arthropoda > Insecta > Diptera > Drosophilidae > Drosophila > Drosophila guanche. Next base: position 4,343,302 of record NW_022995743.1, on the reverse strand, counting down.
ACTTCCTGCGGGGGACAGGGGCAGCAGGCAGAGCTTCGATGTCAATCATTTGTTGATCATTTTTCCTGCCGCCGCAAAGTGAATGTGAATCCTGGCCTATGCATAATGTATCGCCTCCATTTGTAGCTGACCCCTCCGAGCTGGAAGTGGAAGCAGAAGTAGAGGAACGATAAATTGCATTCCCTGCCAGCAGTAACTTGAAAGTGAAGGGAAAAGTAAGCGCAAGAGAGTTGGACAAAACTTTTTGGTTTTGCTGCTGGGCGATAAGCGAGGGAATTGGTCAAGCAGCTCGTTCTCGTGCTCCATTCATTAAATGCGACGCCAAAAAGTTGCAGCTGCTGGAAGATATTTATGAACTGTCGGAATGCCGGACAACCCGAGGAGGACACCTCCCACACGGCCAGGTGGCCAGCTACCGTTTTCAATAAACGTTAAGCATTACGGTTATTAGTTTCAGGTCGGGGGACATAAAAAACTTCTGCTCGAGTTGAGCATAGTTGTCTCCGACACACTGTTGCATCCACAGCAACAGCAGCAGCAACAATGTGTGTCACCCAATGGGGCACAGAGCTTTGCTGATGCTATCTGGATGATGTTTTAGTTGTTGCCACACTGTCACAGCATCAGCATCAGCAGCAGCAGCAGCAGCAGCATCAGCGGCAGGAGCAACATGTTGTTGAAGCTGATAATTCTGTCGTTGACTTTGTTTGACTATGTTGCAACGGTCCACCCTCGCTGTGTGGCCGTGCAACGCGAGTCCTGGGGCAAAGCGAAACCTATGGAAATTACGGATGCCGTAATGCTCCCCTGGAATGCTGTCCAAGTCCATTACATGCACAGAATGTGCAGCATTTTTGCAAGTCCTGCCAAACGGTGACAGCAACAGCAACGGCAAGAGCAACAGCAACTTATTAACGCGCAATCTGAGCTCTGCAGTTGACCACAACAGCAGGATGTGCCGCAGTAGTAGAAGGAGGAGTGGGAGAAGGAGCAGCAGCACTCATAGAAGTAGCATCAAGTGCAGCAGAAGCGTTGACGGTGACGACGACGACGACAGGCGGAAGCGGAAACGGCAAATAAACGCACGAGCGCTGACGTGCGGGCTGCAGCGTGTCAGCGTGCTTGTCTCTGTGTTGCTGCTGTTTGTGTGTGCTGTGCCTCTGTGTGTGTGTGTGTGTTTGTGAGTAAGCGTGCACTTGTTTGCATGCAAAGTGGCAACATGGCAGCGACAATAGCAGCAGCAGCAGTAACAGCAACTGCAATGGCAACGGGCATTTATCTGCCTCCCCAGACCAGACCCGACCCGACCAGACCAGACTTGCCACGCCCCGTCGTAATACATTGCGGTTGGGATGTTGCATGTTTGTGGGCGCTCGCCTGCGTTTGAATTTTTTGTTGCTTTGCATACCCATTGACAGGGAAGCGAGAGGGTCAAGGGTGTGCTGGACAGCGAAGTTTCAGAAGTACAAAAAATATGCCACCAGTAACAGGTACTCCAAAACTGTTTCGATGGTGAAACTAAACTAATATTAAAGTGTATCCTTATGCAGGATATTTATTATTCCACACGCAGTCACATTGCATTCATCCTCTCCTCTTCTCTTCTTTTTTTTTCGTTTTGCAGCGGCGCCATCGTTCGCATGCACGGCAAGGATTTCTCTGCTTAATTTGTGGTTTTCAACCAAACAGAACAACGAGAAGCGATGGACGCGAACCCTGAACGTGGACAGGGAGGGGGATGGCAGATGGCGGGGTGTGGTTGGGCAGAGTGAAGAAGGCTCGAACCAGGACCGGGCTAACCAACTGGTCAGCCAGCCAGCGGCAATTGCAATTGCAATTGAGGTTGCAGTCGCACGAATACGAGTATTCCGGGAAAGCCTTAAATATGATTATGCCTACAGCCAGAGGCGTGCACAGCAAAGGGTGGGGAGAGTGGGGAAGGGTATTTGCTATGTTTCCCCTGCCTCCAAAGTGGAGAGTACCGGTTACAGATATTTTGGACTGTGGGCCCATGCATCTTCGCGGGAATCTCCTGCTGTGGCACACAACAAATTTCCACGAACTTGATTTAATTGTCACACATTAAGGTACCACAATTACATAGAAGAATGCCGCAGAGCAGCCGGCGGAAACGGCAACAGTAATAGCAAATAATACACCAACAAAAACAACAGCAGCAGAGGGGCCTGGGGCCTGGGGTCTGGGGTCTGGGGTCTGGTGGCACCACCTCCTTGTCCCTTGCCGCTTTGTGAATGTAAAATGCGCCATTTGCAATTGTAGTTTATTTTAATACCGCAATTAGTGTGTACATACTGGTCGGGGTGTACATACTGGACAGAGTGTGGTGTGGAGTGGGGCAGGGCTTGCGGGTTGTGCGGTGGCATGCATGCAAAGGGAATGACTGCGGGCGGGGGTATGGTGAAACGGAATCGGCGTTGTCATGTTGCCACACAATTTGAGGTACACCGATGCTGCTGCCGCGGCCACATAGGTGATGCCATTATCGTTAGCCATTGCATAAATATGCCACGAACACACATAACTATTCCAGAGATACGCTGATTACCGACAGACGGACATCTCCATTGGCCGCTTCGAGGGCCCTCCATCTGTCTGGATGGGGCTGGCATTGCTCGATGCAGTCAATTGCCGCGTGATGTTAATTGATTTTTAAGTGGCGTGTCCTATGGCTAACTGCAATCAGACACACGAATTATTATAATGCGCCAACGAGCAAAAACCGTCAAGGTAATCAATAATAAAAAGGTTACAGGCAAGGACACAGCTCGACTGTGTGCTACCCTGTGCCTAAACGGCAGCTAATAGATTTGGGCATCCGCTGGATCGTTAGTTATGTATTAGGGCAGGTTAATTGAATCGGCCGAACTATGCCTGGGGTCGGACCGTAATCCCTGATTGATTTCGATTGTTAAACACGCTTCAACAGAGAGCCCGTGACAGAGTTTCCGTTTACCCTCCACCGGCCCTTCCGGGCATGTCCATCCGGTATAATCACATTTAATGTTGAATGCACTTCATTTTTTGCCCCAACTAAATGCCAATTAAAATTCGTAATTATTTTTTAATGGCATTTTGTGGTCAATATCCGATGAATGATTGAACAGTTGAAAGTACTCTATGGTGCGGTGAGGCGGTGGTCCGTTTTGGGTTTGGCAATGTTGACGGGATGCCGTCGTGACGCTTCACATTTATGACGAGCAAATGGCCAATATCAATATCAATTGCATGACTTGCCAAACTGGCGCCAGTCTAAAAGTGCCCTTACACATGGTCCCAGGCAAGGCGTCATCGTCATCATCATCATCATCATCATCATCGTGTAAGGAGAAACCCCCCAATGGAATGGTGGTAAAACTTACAAGCAATTGCAGCATGAGTACAAAAACTACAAGAAATTGCAATAAGAACCTTTGTCGGAGTGCCGGAGCCAGTGGCCCCGCAGCAATTGACCTGCTCAATGAAATTCAAGCAATCATCACTATCAACATTTCGTTTCGTTTCGATTCGATTCGATTGGACACGCTACAACATGCCACCGCACATGCCGCAAGTGACAATCATTTATATTTAATAAACAACTAACGCATGCACGGCAGGGGGGGGTAGGGGGTTTGGGTTTTATTGTTGGACAGGGCAGGGCAGGGCAGGGCTGGGTTGGGATGGGCAGACGAGCGGCCATTGATTGCTGGCATTGGATAGTCGGTGTAGGCAGGACACAAAACGCCCAGCAAACGAGCACGACAAATTCTACATAAATATGTGCAAGAAAAACATGGATGAAAGACTGAATAGTTTCGGGACAACATAGAAGAAGCTTTTCATACTCTAACATCAGCCAGCGGTGGATGCTACAAACATGGGCTATAGAGGGAGATATAATATAATATTTACCCTTTGTGGCAGGGTATGCCGAAAACAGATACAACAACCATCGGATGACAAGTGAGCGAGCGGCCATTGTCTCTGGCCCGTTAGAAATTGTTTATCATGCATTTTGTTCGGTTCCAGCGACTGAATAATGCAGCAGGTAGATCGATGTGTATGGACTGGGAGAAAGAAAGAGACACAAGCAAATAAATAAGCACGAGCACGAAAGCGGGAGAGTAGGAGTGGCAAAAGCAGAATGGGGGCGAAAACAGGAAAAAAGGCACAAACAACGGACAACAGACAGTGCCAGACCAGACACAAAACCGTTCTGTATTGCTTTGGGCGGCATTCAAATTGAATATTGAAAGCATCGTGCACAAAACTGCCAAACGCTTGAATTATGCATTAATGATGTCGTTGTCTCCGTCTCTGTCTCGCAGCGCCATAGTGGACAGCGCCAGAAGCAAAGGGGTTGGCGACTGGACAGGGAAACAGAAGGGGTTTGTCCGTCGTCAAAGCGTGCCAGCAACAGCAGCAGCAGCAGCAGCAAATAGACAAGAACAACGGCACTGCGTCCTTCGCCACTTTTGTTCACTGTCCTGTCCCATCGCCTTTGGCTGCTTATTAATTTTTTATGCGTCTGCCATTTTTATGCGCTCGCCTCAAGCATTTTATTTGCTCTAACCTCAGCTTTCAATAGGTTTCCCCTGTTCAAATGTTGTGCTGATAGTTCAATGAACCCTATCGATGATCAGCTGTCGATCAGCAGCTTTGACTTTCCAGTGTTGTGAAATGTGAAACCACCCAGAAAGACATTCACAATGGCTGGCATACAAAAAACAAAAATTAATTACCCGCATTTTGCGCGCAAAGCAGAAGCGCCTGCAGTAGAAGATTATCAAGGCCGAAAATCAGGTGCGGTGGCTGCACCGAATGTAGGTAACGGGTGCAGGCCATGCAAAACTCATTACATGCCGCAGAAACCACGCCGATGTCACCCACGCGGGCGCACACTGACCGCAACATGTTGTAATGCGTGTGTCCCCTCCACCACCACAGAATTCGCAATCGCTTTATCAACATTTGCATGGGACAGCAGCACCAGGACATAACCAGACCGGACCAGAGCCCCTATACACAATGATGGCCAAGGATTGGAGCCGGCGCAGGCCAATACTTTAAGCCCATGTGCTGAGAGCTGCACTGCCAAAGGACAAACTTAATGTCAGCACGCTAATCTGTCACTCACTGCGAATGGAATGAGACTGGCGCAGAGATACGACTGGGAGCTGCGACATGCTCTGGCTACTTAAGGAGGAGCACTATGGTTGCGCTTCGCTTCGCCTCGCTGCACGGGAGAGCGTGCGGCCGGACGGGGTGAGTATGATGGTGCAACAATAACGCCACCAAAGCAACGTCGTATCCTTTGAAATGACAAAAATTTGTTGCTTTCAGTGGAGCTTGACGCGCTGCTTGACTTGCCATCAGACACTTGCGGGACCACAAGCCATCGCCAGGCATCGGATCAGCCCACGCCCTCGCCAGGGCAATGGTGAGGGGGAGGACAAGCAAGCACAACGCGCCTTATCAACTATGCACGGCTTTGTCTCTAAACGATTGTCTGCCTGTGCCTGCACCATCTCTCTCTCACCATCTCGGTGGCAACCTGTTTTCTGTGTGTTCGCCAGCATCAGCACCGGTACCCGTACCCGTACCCGTACCCTTGCCAGTACCCTTGCCAGTGCCAGCGTCAGCGTCTTTTGTTGCGCTTAATGAATTTTACGTAAATTTTACGAGCGCTGATTTCTGCCAGAGAGAACACTCCCCCCACACACTACGGGGAGGATAACCATCCACCCAGGCTATTAATCTACACTTTAGCGCAAGCAACACCCCCAGCACCGCCCTGACAAGGAGGCAAGGCGACTCCTGCTGCTGCTGCTGCTCCATCCACTCTGCGTGTATGCCTGTGTGAGTATAATGACAAGTTCAACAACAACTTAGCATTGTCTTCTTCTGACAACGACGAGAGCGAGGAGGACGATGACGACGACGACGTGCTCCGACATTTGTTTGCACAAGTTATGCAAATATTTTTATAGTCAAGACGTTTTTGTTTAATTGCATATTTTGACTCGAATTACGCGTGCCATAAAGCAAGGATCTGGAAAATTACCACAAGCTTGGGTGAGAAGGGCTGGAGGAAAGCCGCTAACGCACTCGAATCGAGTGAGTAATTTTTGTCTAGCCCCCAGCCCTGGAATGCAGTTTGACAGGAAAGTAAGTACTTTCGAGTACTTTCTCTCCTGTCACACACACACAAACACACACACACTTGCACGCACGGTGACTGCACACTTTCTACTTTCTTAATTTTTCGTCGGCCTCTGCACAACGTTTGAAAAATCGTGGAAATGGAAATCGACATGAAAAAGGGCGTAATGCTATTCAAGGAGGATAATAATGGAGTTGTTACCACCGTCCACTTAACGCCATTGGTCAATCTAGATACGAAGTACCAATGCGGCCACTGCGGCAATAAGTATATGTACAACGGACCCTTTAGCAACCATGTACGTGCCTGTAAGCGTCGCAGTGAGTTGGATGCGGACCGAAAGTCAATGGAGGACAACCCTAAGCTTAAGATCAGTTCTTCCGATGAAATATCACGGAATGGGCCCAAAAAGAGGCGCAACAACAAAGAGTTGACTGGAAGCTGGATCCAACTGGAAAAGAAACCAAAGCGCACCATTAAAAAGGTGTACACTTGTTTTTCCTGCGAGCAGCCGTTTACTGTTGAGCTTGAAATCGGAAATAAAAGTCTACGCTATTTCTGCAATGATTGTACCACGAAGATCCGTACCGACGAGAAGACACGCGGACCCATCAAGTCAAAGGTTCCATTTTTGTGCGTGGAATGTGGCATGTCGTACAAACTGGAAGCTAATTTAATGCGGCACATGAGCGTATGCAAGGTGTTGATGGAAAATCGTTTACAAAACGATTCAATGTGTTAGTTAATATTTTATCTGTACAATTTGTTAACAATGGTTGGAGTGTAACCTATAATTTCGAACATAATTGTTTGTTTCTGTATTTATACTAATAGCATGAGTTCTTTATTAACTCTCGATTGGGTATAGCCACGTTTTAGTTGTTGCATTCAAATTATATCTCATAAACTGTGTGCATTCTGCTTTTAAAGCTAGTGGCCCATCATTTCATTTCTTATCTATTTTTTCAGATATGGCAGCACAAGTTAATGTCAGCTGTTGTAGCCTATCGATTATGTGGCAGCTTCCATTCGGTATTTTGGTATTTAAGCAGCGTTAGTACATTTCTGAAAAACCCCATCGTGTCGCACGTGTATAATTTGCAAACATTTTAATTTTCCATTATTTACTTTGCCTAAGCTGCCAAAATGAGTTCAGATGAGTCCAGCGATGGCATGGAAGAGCTCAAAGAGCTGATGGCTGTTTATTCCAACAACGAAAACCGTAAACCAGCCGCCAGAGAAAACCGAAAGAAGGCAGCAGCTGGGCCGCCGCCGTCATATGTGGAAGTGCCCATGGAAAAAGTAATTTTCGGCGATAAGCAGAAGTTTTTGTCGAATCTAGCAAAGTCTGTGGGCAAGAAGTGGAATCCCAGCGATGACGAAGATGCTGCTGGGAGCAAAGACGATGCGGAACATACTGCAGGCAAACGAAAGGCAGCCTGGACAGACTCCGACGACGAAGATATACAGCTGGGCGATGTGAAGCGTCCCACGAAGCACACTGGACCGCTGACACACTTGCGCAAGGACAAGTCATACAAGGAGTATCTGACAGCGCGCTTCCAGCGCAATTTGAACCAACCCAAGTGGGCTGAGAAGCAGCAGAATGACGACTCGGGCTCATCGTCGGACGAAGAGCTGCTGAAGACTGTTGGCTTCATAGATCACAAGGCCAAGAAACGTGAGCTGCGATCCAAGACACTGAACTTCAAGCGTGTCAGGGATCTGAACCGAGCCACATACTGCGAGGGGTTCGTCACCAGCGTGCAGTTCCATCCCACCAGCACAGCGGCTCTGGTGGCGGGAGAGAACAGCTTGGCCACCATCTATACAGTCGACGGACAGAAGAACGAGAAGCTGCACAGCATGCGCTTCAGGAAATACCCACTGCTCTGCTCCCGCATCGCACCATGCGGCACCAAAGCCTTCTTCGGCTCTGTCCGATCGCACTTCTACGCCTACGATCTGCTCGAGGCCAAGGAGACGAAGCTGTACCTGCCAGGCGACATACGCTCAATGCATCGCTTTGAGGTCTCGCCCTGCGGCAAGTACATAGCGGTGGCTGGCAAATTCGGTGCTGTCCACCTGTTGACCGCCAGCACCAACGAGCTGCTGCACAGCTTCAAGCAGGAGGGCGCAGTGCGAGGACTGGCCTGGACGGCCGACTCGAAGCGGCTGCTATGCTGCGGATCCAGCTGCAATGTCAACATTCTGTCGCTGCGACAGAACGTCATCGAGCACTACTTCATCGACGACGGCTGCATCAACGGACAGTGCGTACAGCTGGCGCCCAATCAACGCCTCCTGGCCACCGGCAGCAACGAGGGTGTTGTCAACGTCTACGACTACGAGAGCATCTTCAAATCCCAGACTCCGATGCCCGAGAAGCGCTTCATGAATCTGCGCACGGCCATCACGGACCTTCAATTCAATCACTCCTCGGAGTTGCTGGCCCTGAGCTCCAATCTGGCACCGAACGCCGTCAAGTTGGCCCACTTCCCCAGCGCCACCATCTACTCGAACTTCCCGGACCAGAACGATAGCGTTGCCTTCGTGAATACGATGGCCTTCTCACCGCACAGCAGCTTCCTGGCCTTTGCCACCAAGGGCAAGCGAGTGCCCCTGTTTAGACTTAAGTACTTCAAGGGCTACTAGCCATTGGACAATGTTCTGTTCCCCCATTATCGTTCCGAGAGTAAAATCATTTTGTATATAGTTACAACGATTTCTTTATTTCAATTAACGGGAAGACTTCACTTCAATGGAGGACGAAAGACGTCGCGCTTTTGGGTGTCGTGGATCTTGCCAATGTCGTCGAGCTTCTTGCAGATGTTGTTCGACTGCGACTCGATCCACTGCAGCGAGCTGATGTGGGCGTTGAGGATCTTGCCGATTTGTATGATCGGATCTCTGTGGTCCTGGCCCTTGCTGGCCTCGTTCAGGTTATCGATGATCTCCTTAAGGTCCTCGGACATCTGCTTCAGCTGGGTATCCAGATTCTCGACCATGAGGAAGGTCTGATTGCGCTCCATGTCGACCCTTGGCAGGCCGACGAACTCCTTCTCCAGGGGCGCTAGACTCTCCTCCAGCTCCTTGTGCTGGGTGGCAATAAACTCGAGCTCCTGGTCCAGCACCTGCTGATCGTTCTTCACCTTCTTCACGGCATCATTGAGTTCGATAATTTTGTGGTTGTTGCTGATCAGCAACTTATCCCAGGCGTTGATCTGCGTTGCCTGCTCGGTGAATACTTTTTCCTGCTCCTCAAACTCCAGTGTCCACTTGTTGATGTGCTCCTCCAGTTGGTTGTACGAAAGTTGCGAAGCATTCGAAACTGCAGCCGAATCCGTAGTCTTTGTCTCGGTTGTTAAATTGGCAAATGCCCCACCGGTGCCGACAGCAGGCGCCACAACTCCAGTGAGAGGAGCCACAACAGCGGCTGTTGGTGCCGCTGTGCTCTTTGGAGTTGTCGTCAAACCGAGCGATGGGCCACCAATCAGTCCCGTAGTGGGTGCAGCGGTTGCCTGTGTTGCTGCTGCCGTGGGCTGGGCCATAAAGCCCGCTCCGAAGGCTGGCGCTGCAGCTGTGGCCGCTGGTGCCGCAGTTGACGTTACGCCTGTGTTAGATCCGCCCAATGTCGTCGATAGCGAGAGTGCTGGCGCCGTGGTTGCTCCAGACAATCCGAATCCGCTAAACGGTGGCGGAGCTTGTGCCTTGGCGCTATCCGCATCTCCTCCGCCCATGTTGAGACCGGTTGGACCGCCAAATGAAAATGCTGGCTTTGCGGCGGGAGCAGCGGCCGCGCCAGCTGCTGGTGCTGGAGCATTCGTGCCGAACGAGAACGAACCTGCAGCTGCAGGGGCACTTGTGGTAGCAGGCAACTGGAATGCCATTTTAGTTGAAGCGCAAAATAAAAATTAAATTCTATTTTTGTAGTCAAACGAAGCACGCCAGATTTTGTGGTGTTGAAACTGGTCTGATTAGTGTTGTGAAATGTCGGTTGCTCTGTGGTATTTTTTAGCCGCAAATCTTTAGCTCATGCAATAAATTGTTAATCCGCGTACTTTCAAAAATCCGAGCCCCCAGTATTAACGGTGCATTGAAATTTATTCCAAATCAATAAGAAAAGCAAACATTATTAGCGAGAAAGCTTTAATTTGTTAACTTCGCGTATAGTGGTTGCGCTGATAAGGCAACATTTAGGTCAAGAATTTAATTACAATGGCTCATGCCAGTGCAGTCGGAATGCACTTCACACTCGTCGAAAGAGTGTAGGATAGAAATAACTGTGCATGTACACTGTGTGTATGCATGTGGGCGGAGAGTCCCAATGCACATTCTGGAGAAATCTTCCCGTGTTTTGTCGCACAGTTTAGGTACCAAACAGCGCACAATTGAACAACAAAGCGAACAAGAAGCTGCTGTTCGGGCTCTTTGTGATAAGCTGGATCGCGCTGTGAACTTGGGGCCGCTGCAAGTCAATCGTTCTCCTACTTGATATTGATAAGAGCCTAGCTGCCTGCTGAGTTTCGCTCGTTCCACGCTGGTAGGAGGTAGGAGCAATCAGTTGAGTGGAGTACTCCGACAGCAATTAGCCACTTGCCGTGTGTGTATCCAACCTTCTGTTCCCGCTTGCGCAAGTAGGTTTCTGGGCAAACAATGTTATCTGGAGTGCCCCATCATACACAGCACGCACAAATCTATAAATTCGTGAATTCGTACCACAGGCCAGGACTCACTCATCGCCCCTAACTCAGAATGTACAGAGCGTCGAGCGTTTTTTTGGGGACTTTCCTCCTGCTGCAGCTGCTGCACTGCGGAATGGGACTCGACAATGGACTGGCACTCACGTAAGAAATCGGCGTCTCTCCATTCAATTCATTCTAAAGTTTATATTTGCAGGCCACCCATGGGCTGGATGTCCTGGGAGCGGTAAGTGAATGCTATTCCTATGGTCTGGGATTATTAATTGAGATCATCACACTTTCAGTTTCCGCTGCCTAACTGATTGTGAACTGTACCCAAACGAGTGCATAAGGTAGACCCAAAAACACCTGAGATTTCTTTTCAATTGCAATTTTATTAACTCAAACCTTGGGATTCATTGACAGTGAGCAGCTGTTCCGACGGCACGCAGATTTACTGGTGACAGAGGGCTATGCGGATGCTGGCTACGAGTACATAATCATCGATGATTGCTGGCTGGAGAAGGACCGCGACAACAAGAGCCAGAAACTGGTTGCAGACAAGCAGCGATTCCCCAACGGACTGAATCCTCTTGCAGATCATGTGAGAAGGCTACCCCAGTGATTCCTCACACCGTCGTTACATCTGTGTACCCCTCACAGATACACAACATTGGACTGAAGTTCGGCTTGTACCAGGACTATGGCACGAACACCTGTGCCGGTTTTCCCGGTGTCATAAAGCATATGCAGCTGGATGCTCAGACGTTTGCCGACTGGGACGTGGACTACGTCAAGCTGGATGGCTGCTATGCCAACATCAGCGACATGGCCGTGGGCTATCCTGAGTTCGGGCGTCTGCTCAACGCCACTGGCCGACCTATGGTCTATTCCTGCAGCTGGCCCGCCTACCAGGAGGATGCTGGCGAAATGCCCGACTATACGTCACTGAAGCAGCACTGCAACCTTTGGCGCAACTGGGACGACATCGACGATTCGCTCGAGTCCGTGGCCCAGATCATGGACTACTTTGGCAAGAACCAGGATAGAATCCAACCCCATGCCGGCCCGGGCCACTGGAACGATCCCGACATGCTGCTGCTGGGCAACTACGGACTGAGCTACGATCAAAGTAAACTGCAAATGGCCATTTGGTCCATTATGGCAGCGCCGCTGATCATGTCCAACGATTTGGCAGCAGTGCGTCCGGAAATCAAGGATATTCTGCAGAATCGGTTTGTTCAGCCCTCGATAACGCATCTCAATATGTTACATCCTTGTTTCTTCCCCTTCCAGTAAAGTGATTGCTGTGGACCAAGACGTGCTGGGCATCCAGGGCCGTCGTGTACTGTCGAAAAATCAAATCGAAGTATGGAGCAGACCCATCACGCCTGTGGTCAGCAATAACCAGCACTCCTATGCCGTGGCCTTTGCCAGCCGCCGCTCTGACGGTGCACCCTATAGAATCGTATTCACCCTCAAGGAGCTGGGCCTGCACAATGCAGCAGGTTACGATGTAGAGGACTTGTACGATGACACATCGAAGTTGGGCATCTTCCGCCCTGCCAACCAGTTTATCACGCGCGTCAATCCTAATGGCAAGTCCAAATCTCGTTGTAAGCTCGCATCTGCTCACGCATCCTCTTAATCACTTGGTCTTCTTTTCTCTGCCCTTCCCACAGGTGTAAATTTCTACAAGTTTACAGCGCTTTAAACGCATTTGCCCGTTGCTGTCTGCTGATATGCAAATCATCCATTTGCTGAGCCATATCTGCCATCCAAGCGTTTCGAATATGCTCCTATAGCCATGTCTTACAAATACTTATTATATTTGCGGTGGAAGAAGAGAAGCAAATAAAGTTTGATAATAAATAATCACCCATGTACGGATGATTGTCAATTAATGCTTTGGTTGCACATTAGAAAAGTGCAAACTTTCTTTAACTGCAGCAACATGAAACTTTTCTTTGAATTTAAGCCATACCTCCGTTTCATGGTGGCGAGGTCTTGTCAGACATCAATAATACTCGAAATGCCCATTTCCTATTGATTGTTTAGGTGTATTTTTGAGGGTCTGCGGGTATTTTTGATCGATACTTCCGCGGTCACACTGTTGGCTAGATAAGCAAAACAAAAACGCGCGCGGATTTTCATGACAAAAGCGTAAAAAGTGTTCTCGTAATAAAAACGAGAAAATGTCGAGGGATTTGCTTGAGCAGCAGGTGCGGAAGTATGGCGAAAAAGGGCAGAGAAGTGAACTGCAGTTGCTTATTAAAAACACTTCCGTAAAACAGGTAATCCTTGCATTGTGTGTGCAACGCACCAAATCGTGAGTATGTACTACATACATTGTACATATGCATATATTTTGTTATGAGTATGTACTGTCAATTTATATTGTTCGATCAGTTAACAGACACCCTGAATGCCACCATATCCCGAAGTGAAGGTATCAGTTTCTGGAATTACTTTCTGCTCGCTTGCGACACTGAGAGCGAAGAGTCCAAGAAGAAACGTTTTGCGCTGGTTCGCTGCTTTATGGATGGACTGCGTAATGTAGAACTGAACTATAAGCAATCCTTCGATTTGATCACACGACTAGGCCGGGACCTGTCCACATTCTCCGCTGATGAACTGGCCTGGATTATTGAGCACTGTGTGGATGGCTTGCGACAGGGGGACGCAAAATGCGTTGGTTGGAAGGATTTGTTGCCAGAATCGCTTTCTCTGCTGTCGGCAACTCCACGCTTTGTTCTCAATGGGGTAGCCACAGATGGAACCGAGTATAGAAATCGTACAGTGAATAGTATATGTACCATGCAATGGCCATCTTCAATTCTGACCCCCATTGCTGACATGTTCAAGTAAGTTGCTACCAAAAAAAAAAAAAAAAACATTCAAAAAACATAAAAATGTAAAACTTTCCTTCGGTTAGGACCATAAACCTCAGCAACGGAGAAATCTTAACAGTGTTGAATAAATTCTCTGGGGCCCTGCAGGAGCTATCGCCAATGGAGTTACCAGCTCTGTGCTTCCAGCTCTTTTCCATGTGTCAAAATGCCTCTCAGCTGATTGTCCCGCTCCTGGCATTGGAGAAATATTTCCACCGCAATTACTATAAGCGCTTGTTCTCAGACATGTGCAGTAATTCAACAGATTTCGACAGCATTGGTAAGGCGAAATATTCCAATAATTGACTACGTGTGTTTCAATCATTTTTATTATCAGATCCTTTTTCGGACAAAGAGCTGCGGGAGGCAGAAGAGACTATACTCCACCATTTGAATTATTGTACTATGTACAAGTTGACTGAGAAACAACTGGCTGCCATGCTGAGGGTGAGCACGCTCTTACATATTCGCTGTACTAAGTTGAATGATCTTTATTCCTAATTTTGTATATGCAGAACTTCTCGCATTTGCCCGATGTCATTCTTACGCCATTCATGCTTAGCGCTATTATTTCGATGACCAGCGTGAATCGGGATCCAGAATCTGCACGCATCTCTCGGTCCATTTTGCTGCCATTCTTGCGAAATGTCATTAAGAATAATGAAGAAGAGATATCGTTAGCAGGCTACTCCGTATGGTATCGTGACTCGTTACAGCGCAAACAAGTCGACTTGCAGCAGGTCTTGACGGTGCTTATAGATCAGAACAAAGATGGAAAAGATGTGATAACACCAGGGCTGGTCCATCTAGTATTTTTCCTGCTTAAGTCGCAGTCTCCAAAAATGCATACTCTTGCCATTACTTTTTTAACAAAGTTTATTCGCAAACGTTTCATCTTTGGGCAAGGCATCATCAAACTCCTCTCCGAGTGGATGATTGTATATCAAGATCAAAACCAGTTTTCCGGTGGGTAATCGACTCTAACTCAAAGCTTCTTAATAAATATTTATATTTTTTCTAGACTGTTTAACATTGTTAAGTGTAGCGGACACGTACACGGTCTCTGAATGCACAAAAACCATCCAGACAGTTATGGAGCATATGCTATGGGCAAGTCATTCAAATATATATTTTGTTTTCTTCTATTATCAATTATTTATTTGGTTAAAGCTGCCTGGAGAACAAGCCATGCGCATGATGAACTTCCTTTTGCCTCTTCTGAAGATATCCAATCGAGTACGAGACACCCTGATTGATGTTCTCTGCAAAGCAATGAGTTCTAGGTGGGTCCTGTTTTAATAGGAAATATCTATATATATTTAATACTCTTCTACACTCGTAACACAACAATATCCAGCGGCATTCAAAAACGTCGGATGGCTATTTACGGATTTTGCATGATCCTCAAACAGCTTAACAACAGTAACGCACTGCGGCAGACAAGCACAAGTACAACCAGCTTCTGCACGCAGCAGAGCATTTCCGGGTACTCAATGATGACACAAAATAGCCTAGGAACACGAAGCAATCCGCAACGCAATTTCGACATGCTTACTCTGGAAATTATTGGAATGCTGCGAAATTGTTTACAGCAGCAGTTTGACATACGGTGTACGCTCTATGAAAGTAAGTAACCGAGATGCCAGCCTAATGCCCTAAATGTTTCTGGTGATTTTCTAATTGTCCTCTCAGATCTGCAGCGGGCCGTGGAGCTAAACGCAAAACTTGTGCCTCATATTTTACAAGTGATTGATTGGCATTTTCGAAGCTTTTTTGACACTCCCTCTGCAGAAGAAGCTGGCGATGACTTGGACACAGTATTTCGCATACGTTACGATAAGCTGGTTAGTGCCAGCGATCATCTACATATGGAAGTTCAGCTTAAAGATAATCTAGGAAAGTTGGTACAATTCGTCGCTAACTGCTTGGTAGCCTTTGAGCGAGCTTCGTCGGGCTATGACACTCGTGAGATTTGTCGGCTCTTGGCCTTATGCGTGCAACGAATGGTTGCCAACAGATTGCCAACCGACGACATTGTAAGTTCAAGCGGTTTTCTAAAAATCGGATAGTCTTTTATTAAATACAAACATACATCTAATTCCAGTCACCTCCTGCCACGCACCTAAAATGTGCTCTAGTATTGCAGCAACTCAATCTTATTGAAGGAATCATTTCCCATTTATTGCTTGCTGCCAAACCAAGGAACGACGCCATATGTAACATTTTGCCTTTATTTAAGCAGCATTGCAAGCTTTTAGACGATCTAAAGACTTTGGCTGGCTCCTCCAAGAAGTTACACAAACAACCAAAGAAAACAGTCAGCAATGATACCACAACTTCCTTTGCCAACCTTACTTTAAATGGAATACCAATGAAAAGCATGTGTACACAGCCTGAGAATATATGGGACTTGGCTATATTGGATATGCTACTTCATCTACTACTCGAGTGAGTGTCATGTTAACTGCTCTGATTCAAATTAATATTTAAAAAAATTAATTTTTAGTGACATTGTTCCATTTGCCGCTGCTGAGAAAACCATTCAGTTGCGATCGAATGAAACCCTGGTGCGTTATGTGCTGCAGACCACTGCCGAAAAAGTGAAAAATATTCGCCTTGAACCTGATTATAAGCAACTAGCTTACAGCAAACGTACGTTCAAGCAGTTAACAGACATCACCAAAGTTATTTATGAGCGCTGCATTCTTCGCTTGTCCGAGCTGTGGCGAAACTTTGACATGCAAACCTCCTCTCTGGCGGCTCTATATTTTGTAGAGTGCCTACGAACAGCGCACGAAACGTATTCAAAGAAGTTCAAGGAATTCGTCAATGGATTTGGTAAGTCAAATGAAACACCTAATTATTAATGCAGGTTTTGTATAAATGAATTATGATTTGTCAACCGTAGATATGTCTTCCCTGAACAAAAGCAAAGCAGTGACGTATGTTGTACAGGATGTGGTGAGCGACTTTATGAAGGAGTTTGCAAGTGATGACACACTCAAAAATGATACCCTTACCGCGAGATTGCCTGTATGCCTTCTGGAGTCATTGGAAATTCTGTTTGACCATATTGAGTATGGTGAGCGTGTTGTAACTGAGTCCTATGCTTGGCTCCTCAATTTTTGTCGTACCTATGAGTTGGTAAATCCCGAAATGGGCTTGGTGCACAGCCTTCTATTTATCCAGCGCCAGAAAACGCACTCGGGTCCCTTTTTTGATAGCATTGCCAGACAACTGGGGCATGTGCTTGGTGCTCTGAATGATGACATATCAATAGATCTCCCAGATCCAAGTCTAAAGTCGATAAGCACAGTTACAGCCGAGAGTTGTTTGCAGCATCTCTATGCTGCCGTCCAGAAGCAGCTTCTAAATGTAGAATACTTTGTCGTAAAGGCCAACAATTTAAGCTACAACTGCCAACTAGTGCCTGAATGTGATCAAAGTTATTGGCGTGGAAAACTAGATGTCATGGATCGTTCTATTTGCACTCAAATAATTCTTATTTCGCGCACGCTACTGGCTCTCACCAATGTCTGTATTCCGCTGGGACCTTCTATGGATGGACTAATGAAATTGTTGATACAGCACTATGTATGCCTAAAGAACCTGACGAAACACTATTTGTCCTGCTGCACATCAGATGAAAGCATTGCCAACATGCGAAGCACTAAGTGAGTTCTGCATTGAAACATTTATTATGTTAAGATTGTTATATTCAGTTTATTGTCACACCTTTCAGATTCGAATTGCTTCTACGAGAAGTGGGAAAGCAACTCCCGGCCAATGTCTATGAACTTATTACTTACATTGAAGCTAATACTCTCGATGAGGACGCATTACAGCATCTCAAGACACGAAAACCCAGCGTACAGGCGCAGCGCGCAAAAGTGCTGCGAGAGACTCGGCTTATTCCCAAAGTAATAATGGTCATTGAGGACTTCAACAAGCACATTATTCTATTATCTAAGAAGACCAAAACCTTCAATAGACTAACAGATTATCTACATCTGGGAACCATGCGAGACTTTGACATCAAATCAACTGATCTCAAAGCGGCAATAGAACGTAGCTTATCGGACACACGCGAGATCGCTGAAGATGACAGTACTAGAGACGATATGGAGGATACTGATCGCACTAACGATTCAAACAATGAGCAGGAGGCGGAACCAGTACAAGCCCCTAACAAAAGACAACGACGAAGACGAGCTCTAAGCGTTGATACGGAGGAGTCGCAACCAAAGCGCAGACGGCGTCCCAACGCGAAGGAAGTGCAGGAAACCAAACCGCAAAGCAATGATGAGCAGGAAAACAACGAAGAGCTGTTAGAAATCGTTCAGAAAACGCGCAAGTCTACTAGAACTACAAAACAACAAACGAAAAAGTCGAGTCGTCTTTTGGATGAGGATACCAATACCAAGGAGTCAGCTAAGGAACCAGTTAAAGAACCAGGAACAGAGCAAAGTACAAAAGATATTCGTAAATCACAGGAACGCGATACGGGGGAAAAGCGGCGTAGAATTGGTTTGTTACGTCCTAGAAAGAAATGAATGCACGTGAACTTTCACCCTATTGAAGCGCAAATTTGATGCCTTTCTATTTTCTTAAAAGCGGCATAAATAAAATTCAATTTTGAATCAGTGTTGCAAAGTGCAGAATGGAACTATCGATTGGAAACCGGCATATCGAGTACTGTTGATCTCTGACATGAATTAAATTCAAAAGTTTCATGAAGCTGCAATTCCAGACAATTAAAAAAATTCAATCATT
This sequence comes from Drosophila guanche, assembly GCF_900245975.1. NCBI lineage: Eukaryota > Metazoa > Arthropoda > Insecta > Diptera > Drosophilidae > Drosophila > Drosophila guanche. Next base: position 4,324,793 of record NW_022995743.1, on the reverse strand, counting down.
TGATCCTATATAAGATGAAGAAAAATCAAACCAAAAATTATACTGGTCGTTCAAGTGCAAGTTTCCATATATAGAAACTTCGTTGCTCCGAAGTTCAATTACCTGCATTATTTATTGTTTTCAAACAATTTGTGGTGTGTTTAGGTTAGTATTGTATTGAATTGTACATTTATAGGCATAGATTTTAGTACCGACACTAGTTAAGAGGGAGAGTTCGCTGGCGTGTTCCACTTGGGTGTGTGGCATAAATAAGGCCCGACTTAATGAAATGTTAATTTTCAAGCGTTGTATAAATAATATATAGATAGGTATATATGTGAATGTACGATCTGTGATTGGCCAAAGACTATAAGTTCAATTAGAATCAAAATGTTGAAACGTTTCTAACAGGGAAAGGAATAGGGCCCCAAGCACACTCTGATAAGAGCGGGGATGGATATTTACCAACTACAGATACAGATACGTAGAGGAGGCTTAGTCGAAAGTTATTGTCAAGTTGGACAGCTCCAGAGGCGGAGTAGTAACCAAACCAGAGAGGGCCAGAGGGTGTGGGTTAGTGCACGCCATTGCTGATGGTTGGGGTGCGCTCGTAGGTTCGCCTATGCAGCGAGTCAACATCCTTCAGGTAGTAGGTGCCGGGGAAAAGGGCGCCCACGCTGCCCGTGGGCGTGTAGGGAGCCGCATGGTTGTTCTTCTCGCGCACCTCCATCAGTGCTGAGAACTGCTCGGGCGCCACCTTCTCGCGCGAGTTGAGCAGCGGCAAGACGTAGTCCAGCTGAGCTACGAACTTCTCGAACGTCGCGGCATCCTGAGTCACACTGATGGAGTACATGGAGGCAGCCAGACCGGAGCCGTAGGAGAAGACACCGATGCGCTTGCCAACGAGATCCGCCGCCGGAACGCCGATCAGCAGCGAGACGAGGCCCGAGTAGACGGAGGGCGTGTACATGTTGCCCACCTGGTTTGCCAGCAGCAGCGTCTTCTTGGTCTTGGCCTCGAACACGTCGGTCGATTGCGTGAGGAACGCCTTCTCCAAGTCGCGGTCGAAGTAGGTGCCCTCGAGGGTGGCATTGTTGAAGCGCTCAAGTCCGGCGAACAGTTCGGCCCGTTTCCCCTCGCTGGTCAGCAGGAAGTCGTTGAAACTCAGGCGGCCTACCGACTTCTGCACCAACTTGCAGTACGGCGTGTGGAACAGAATGGCATCGAAGTTGTCGAGGCCCACTTTACCCCCTGGCGTCTTTACCTGCTGCTTCTCGAACTTCTGGCGGTACAGGCGGTAGCAGGTGTCCAGGGCCGACAGGTAGCACTGGATTGAGAGCTTGCCGTCCACCGTGGGGTACTCGGAGCTCAGGTCTGGCTTGTAGAAGTCATAGGCATGCTCCATGTGCGTGGCCCGCAGGCCTCGCTCGAAGACCAGCGGTGCATTTGGTCCCACCAGCATGGCGATGGCGCCAGCGCCTCCAGTGGGGCGCGCAGCGCCCTTGGCATAAACAGCAATATCCGCACACACGGCAAGGGCATAGCGACCGTCCCAGCTGGACGATTCGATCCAGTTGATGGCATTAAAGAGTGCCGCCGTGCCACCGTAGCAGGCGTTTGTGGTGTCGATGCCTTCGATGTCGGTGTTGCCGCTGTCCGCGAACAGCTGCATCAGCACCGATTTCACCGACTTGGACTTATCCACGATCGTCTCAGTGCCGACCTCTAGATGTCCGATTTCCGTGTGCTTGATATGATGCCGTTCCAGCAGCCGACTCACAACCGTCAAGCATAAGGAGTTGACATCCTCACGGTCCGAGCAGAAGCCCATCTTCGCCTGGCCCAGGCCGATTGTGTACTTGCCCGCGGAGGCGCCATCGAACTGCTCCAGTTCCGTTTGGTCCACATACTGTGAGGGGAAGAGCACTTCTATGGCGCGTATGCCAACGTTTTCGGGCCAGTTTGTTGCCATGGTTGGTTTCTCTGTGTTCTTGTTTGTCTGGGATGGGTCCTGAGCGCTGTAGAGAATAAGAAAGGGAGGGGTGGTTAGTGAGAAGGCTAGTGACTGAAATCTAATGGGCAACTCCTGTTCACAGATTTATATTTCCATTGTGCCACTGTGTGGAAATATAAAACTTTCACCTCTCCGATATTCTGCGCAATGCGGTGTAAACGTTTCGAATTATTTTAATGCGCTGCGACTTACAAATTGGACGAGGGCAAAGTCAACCTGTTGCACGGTTGAGCTGCGACAGACGTGTGTGTGCCGAGCGCTTGGAGCAGTGGCTGAAGAAGTCATCAAAGTCGGAGACGAGCAGCACCAGCAGCAGCGGCGGCTGAGCAACAGTGGGGCCAAAGCTGGTGATTTCCCAAGCTTGAATGTGAATGAACAGTCAGACAGACAGAGAGCGAGAGAGAGAGAGACAGACAGTAGTAATCCGGTGGAGAAAGTTTCCCCTCGCAGAGCCAAACTTTGTAAAAGAGACCACTAAGCCAAACCAAAAGGCAAAAACAAATTCAAAGTAAGCGACAGCCAAAATGCACGCATCACAGAAATGTAAGACGGAGCCAAGACAAGCCCAAAATATTTCCACCAAAGGGACAGCCAAACCAGACAGACGTAAAGCCAGACCGAAGAAGGGGCGCGGATGATGCTGTAGGACAGGTTAGAGGAGCGTCTTCTTCTATGTATGTATGTAGGTCATATCCACACATGGCTCTCCCGCTCTCTGCTTACCACTCTCCACTCACTATTGTATAACTGATAAGAGAGTGCTGATGGGCAGTCGAAGCCCGAACAAAATTGATTGACATGTTTACCGTTATTGTTAGCACCTGCTGCCACACAGAAATCGAACTTTTCTACGTTTTCACTTTTTCGTGCGTGCGCCTGCCTTTGTCTTGGCTATTATGGATATTCTCTGAATGTTTTTATTTTGTTTGCTGAAGCACCAAGCACGAAGCTCACTCGAACGAATCTCTCTGCGAACTGACATCGATCGAGGCACTCCACTGGCATATGAGAGGCCAGCGCGATCCATTTAGTGTTTGGGGGGCACTCGGCGTTGCGTTGTAAGTCAATGCCAAGTGCTGAAAGCTCTCTGGGTGAGCAAATAACCGCTCGTGCATAATTACGGAAATATTTATCATTTATCGCTTTGAGATATGGCCTAAGGAAGCCGTAAGTAAGTTGCATTGCGTCGCCGACTTTTGTACTGTTGCGATGGGGGGATAAGATCAAAGCGGCCCCTGATAAGCCACTAAAGACGGAACAAAGCCATTTTCCCAATGAGTTGTCGGTTTATTGTACTTATTCTTCAAAAACTAAGGATCACCCGTCTCGGTCAAGGTTCAACGGCGTGGGGTAATGCTATGGAAATGGATGCACTGTTTATGCAATGGAGTACGGCAGTCTACGGATTTGTGGGGATTTATTTTTAGCCCTCAAACTTTGGAAATGTAGTATAAACAAAGGCAATTACTCAGTGTGAATTGTGTGGAATGGAATGGGAATTCCGACCCCTTTCCATACACACTTAGCTAATTGTTCTTTCCACTTGAGTCATCGCTACATTTGGCGCATCAGACCACCGCTAAAGCAGACAGCAGTCAAAGGTTAAACTCCCAGTGCACGTGTGGCCATCAAATGGGGGCGATAAGCAATGTTTTTGGGGGCAGGTTATGAAACAGTATCAGATCAAAATGAAATTCGTAGACAGGTGACACGCACATTGAAAGGTGAAAAGCCCAATTACTCTGGCTGACTCTATCAAAAACATTTGTCACATATTCTTTGCTGGACTCCAGCAACCGTGCCTCATCTCATCCTCCATTTCAAAAGCCGACTTCTGGTTACATCAGCGGGCGACGTGTTGCTCGCATCGCCTGTTGCCCGACACGCACTTCCTGCACTTATGGCTCTACCTGCTCACTCACTTGTGGATATGCTGATCCGAACCGTTTGTATAATTTAACTAAACATCATTCTAATTTTTTTGGCTATTTTGCTGTTGTTTTTTTTTTTTTGGTATTTAATCGCTACAGCGAGTTGAATAGTATCCGGGAACTATCGATCATTTATACCGGCAGAAAATCACAAATTTACCAAAATATACCATCTCATTTTAAAAATATACCGTAGTCTTAAATCATATTCCTCGTTGTTGATGTTCTATTTGATTTTACTAGCTTGCAAAGACTTTTAACACTGAAAAAACAATTTTTTTGGATCGAAGAATTAATTTGGCTTATTATAAATACTCCTTTTTATTGGATTATAACTTATGACCTTATATTTTACATATTTGTATTTGAAGTTTTCATTCATAACACGCCCTCTGGAAGCAAGGGAGCTTTGTGTTCAGTATGTAAATGTATGTAACATGTAGAGGCACATGTATGTTAACTGATATTATTGAACAGTCGCGCATATCAGCTGCTCACCAACAGCTGTTTGCCCGAGAGAACTTTGCAACACTGAAAGCCATCACGTGAACTTCATGGTATTAGTGGTGTGAATTGTCACTTTTTTCGCGGCCAGTTTTCACCACAGACTCTTCTCCTGTGGCGGCGGTTAATTTGCGCTTGATTTAAGCAGATCTGATTTATAGAACGCACAAAAACTCCATCAGTGTCCGTCTATCTACCAGTTTGAGTGCAATAACCACTAAAAAGTAAGTGAATGTGAACGGCAGCAGCTTTTCCACGTCCGCGGGTGTGCGAAAAACTTGTGCAACGAAGCACTCGTGAAAAATTCTGTTATTTCATCGGCGCAGACCTGCTGACTATTGTCTGAAACGTAAATTGCAATATTGGCAGTTGTGCAAGTGAGAGTAAATCTTTTCCGATGCAGGCTGCTGCTACATATTTGTCGTGAAAATCAAGTGACCCTGAAAATTAGGCCTCCACAAGTTGTTCATCAATTTGCGTCGTTTTTCGGTGGCTCTGCTGGGGCCAAACATTTCCTGATGGATTGGGATATATCTGGAAATATGCAAGTAGCATCCGCGTGGGCGGAACAACAAGAAATATGTGGGAAATGTTTTGGTTTTTGTATTGAAAACTCGTGAGCAGAAAATTATCGATCGAAAAACTGTCATGTGACTGTCATACCAAACAGCTGACGACGATTTTAGTCACCACGACTGAGTGTCGCTGTGGTGACAAGAGCGAGAGAGCGCCGTACGCTCAGAGAGAGAATTGTTTTCTCTCTCTCTCTCTTTTGCGCTGGGTAAACAAAATGTTAAAAAAAAAACTGGCGCCTTGCTAAAATTTAAACAGTTTTGGGGGAATCTGAAATAAAGCACGTACTATTTTATGAATTTAATGGATTTCCGCTTAGAAAACTGCATGCCTGTGCCGAAAGTATCTACACTTTGTGAGTGGCACATGAAACGGATTAATATCCACATGCTTTTGTGTGTTTTCTCGGTTCCTTGGAACCACAATAAATAGTTATATTGCGCGCCGCAAGGACCTTGAGTGCGCTGGCCAGATATATGTAAACTTGAAACAAAAAGTCAAACATGCTGGTATTTGCGCCCCGGGACATTAAAACAGAAACAGAAACGCATGCGATGATAGATTGGGTAGGCGAATGACCAAGAACAGCTGCTAGATTCCAGCGTGTGTTTATCTGTGGCCTTATCCTCGTCACCATGCCACCACGCTTCCCACAGCCCATCCCCGTTCCAAATTCCGCGCTCAGCAAGGGTGCCAGGCACATTATTATTAATTAATTTGGGCAGTCGCCCCCACCAGGCGAGGATATTTGCGCCATCATCAAAAGTTATCGCCGTTGCCTTCGTCATCGAGTCGCTAACATTGCAATTTCCTCCCGTAGTGTCTGTGCGGACTACCCCAATGGCTGAAAGAGTCCTCTGGCGGCCCCTGGCCTCACCCTCTATTAGCAACAGCCGTTGGCCAGTCAGACTGTCTCCAGCGCGATGGCGACGCGCTGACTTGCCCCCACCTTGGGGGCTGTCAACATCATTTAGTTTCTGCGCCCCACGTCACCAGTACAGCATGGAAGCATAACTCTCACATCACCAACTCTCTCCACCTCAACCTGCTATAAATAGACCTGCATATGTGTAGCTACGATATCTGTTTCCCGTTTCCCCGATTGTCTGTTGCCAGGCTCGTTGTTGTTTCTGCTCGTCCTGTGCCTCTCTGTGCGATGAGGACAATGCACTGCCTTGACTGGAGAGGTATTCATGTTTACGTGTCAGGAGCAGGAGCATGAGCAGTAGGCGGAGCTCTGGCTGTGACTGGAGCAGGAGGCGCTGTTGTCATTCATTCCTTGTTCTCGTGTTTGTTTCGTGTCTCCCTTTGAAGGCCATCGGTGTCGTTATGTAATGATAGTGGGCCACTAGGCCGGAAATGGGCAAAAGTTAGATTTCTATCTATCTCGTGGCGTTTGCTGTGTGATTACTCATACGCCGTGTCGCCCACTAGGAGGAGCAGAGCAAGGAGTCGGCGACACTTACCCAAATTGAACACCCGCTTTGGTTTGACTATGGCTTGTGGCATGGGGGACCCTGCTTCGTCATCGATTCATTCGGCTTCTCGCTCGGCCAGTGTCGGCTCCCAGCATGGGCTTTCACCCATTGTTGGCGGCCAGGCAACGTTCACTTTGCTGCGGTTTCTCGACGAGTGTGCACGGCCATGTAGTCGCTGGGAAATCCGAAATACTTTTTAAGCGGAAGGAAAATGCCAAAAACTCTACACCGCCTTCAAGTGGAAAAGTTCAGGAGCAAGGAGTGCCGGGATCACAGCAAGTGTTTATTTTGTGTGTAAGCAATCGAAGTGTTCGGACAGACCGATAGACAGCCTGGCAGACTGCAATTGGCGCTGGCCTGTCTGGCGCCTTTGTTGGGTATTTGACTGCAAAGACTAATTCCGGGGAGGCTCCGAAAGTCATCCCCAAACGGTCGATCGCTTCGCAATTATTACAATTGCCACAACAGAGCCAGCCGCTTGGTGTTCGGCAAGGAAGGCCAGGAATAAATAAATAAATTGTGTGCTGCATTGAAGTTTCAAGGACATGCAATCGATTCAAGTTATACAATATATATTTGAACATCCTTTGTGGAGGGCGAGAAGGGGCAACCGTTTCCCAATCGATTTACTAATGTCGCTCTCTCTTTTCCTCTATTCACACAGCCATCAAAATGATGTCCGAATACTGGATTATCTCGGCTCCGGGCGAGAAGACCTGCGCCCAGACATTCGACACGATGAACAATCTGACCAGCAAGCAGCACAATCTCTGCAATAACTACAAGTTCCATATACCCGACCTGAAGGTGAGTGCTATTATCTTTGATAGGTTTGATATCCGCAGAACTAATTGATTTTAACTTGGGTAGGTGGGAACGTTGGACCAGCTGGTCGGCCTTTCCGATGATCTGGGAAAACTGGACTCGTATGTGGAGCAGATCACCCGCAAGGTGGCCGTCTACCTGGGTGAGGTGCTGGAGGATCAGCGTGACAAGCTGCACGAGAATCTGCAGGCCAACAACAGTAAGTCGTTTGTCCCACAAATAACTATCTGAATATGTTTATGTAATTATAGTGCTATGATTACATAGTTACGTAATTAGCTCACTCAGTCTAGACTAGTCTAGGCATTAGCTTAGTGCCGTTTAGTTTAGCATTTAGTTTAGTTAACGTGGTTAGGCGATGCCTGTTCCGAGTCACGAATATTGTTTTGGTTATTTAGCTCTAAGTTCTAAGCAGAAGTAGAACCGGAATGGAATGCTCTCTCTCTCCTTCTCTCTCTGATACTCTATAATCGTACAATATCTATTTAGTTTATTCCCGAAAATTCTACATTTTCTACTAACAAGTGAGATTTACAATTTTCCATTTGCGTCAACATTCCGACCTTTCGATTAAAAAGCTCTCCTCCTTATCCCCTAACTATGGAATGTTTTGATCTGTCTATCTCGTATGTCCCTGTTTTTAGGAATTCCAATTTGACTAACACAAAAATCAACTATATTTCATTCATATATTTCTATCCATATATATCTCTATAATATTTACGTTTTCTGTAGTTACAAATTAAAAGTGAAAAGAACCCCAACACGTAAAGAGAGACAGAAAACAGAAAAAGATTTAAAAACTAATCGAAATTCAGCTAAATAAAACCTTTAGGTTCTACTCTATCTAATTTGTTAGAGTTCGTTCTATACGCTATTTTATTTTTGGTTTTTCAACGTTTTTGTATGATTTTACTTTTAGATTTTAATTGATTTTTTATCGTTGTGTTTCTTATAATTTTTGGTTTGATTTTTGTTTAACTCATGAGCACAACCATCCACCACAAAAAAAGTAAATACGTAACGATAATCGATATAGGGCAATATAAATATATAGGACAAAACAACAATGGAATTAAAGTCTACCTTTGGCGGAGAGAAAGATTAAAGACACGCGTTCAACGCGTTTGATAAATGTAATGGAATGAGATACTTTGTTGTTTATTTTATGTTGCGTTTGTTGTACATTTTAATATCAATCTATAAATATCACTCACTCAAACATACACACACCAGGGAGACACACACACACAGAGATACAGAAATACAACAGACAAAAAACTACGACCTGTGTGTTCGGTCAGGTCACTCCGCTGAACGGCCAAGGCCGCACTCTTCCAAGGACCCCTCCCTACCCACACCTTATCACAAAATACACTTCTTACCAGAGTAGTACAGTGAACACTTGTACATCTATTTTACATACTAAATACATATGTACATATCTATATTGAATTGCTGTTAATTCTTTTATGATTTATGGAATACGATTGAGTCGGACAGCAATTATTTGTGGAAAGCCCATTAGTTTTTAAATCATTCACCCGAAAATTAAGTTACAGAAGAGGCAACTCACAGGAAGAGTATGTAATATTTAAAGATATATGTACATACAATAGATTCATATTCCGCATTTACTATATACATACATAGTACTATATCGTACGTACATACATATATTCGACTATAACATTTTTTGTTATTCTTTTATTTTGGACAAAATGCGCGAGTATCGTTCCCACTCCATTTCTCAGTTGATTCTTTTGTTTTTATCTATCGTATCGTGCTATCTATAGAGATAAATATATAAAGAAATGTACATACTATGTACCAATGTAAGTGCGTGCGTGTAAGAGTTGTGTAAGGTCATCCTTTGTACTGTACATAAATGTAAATCCCCCTATATTTGTAGACTGTTGTACCTGTTGTATCGTCTCATCGTCTTGTCTGTATGTATGTCAGAGTGTGACCGGTTTGTGTCGTGTAAGCTGTATCCTGAGTGTCTCATCCACATCGGTGCGCCCGGAAACGAAAGAGGCGTTCATTTACCATATTACATTTTTCATTTGTGATCCTTTGTGTCTATGTGGATGGGAGTGAGTGTGCCTGTGTGTTTGTGTCTGTGTTCATGCGCTTTTTCCCCATACCCACTGCAAACGCTATTCGGCCAGGAGCAGTCAGTCACAGATGGGAGACACCTGAAAAACATACGCTTTTACACTGTAACAAATCAAAAATCAACAAAAATTATATCACTAAAGTAGATGCACCCCTTTTTGTTGCCATGTTTTGATCTCACAGAGCTTTTTCGAATACATTTTGTTCCACTGTTGTTCATGAAATTAATCATTTAATATTGAATTTTTGATTGGATTCGCACCTCCACACACACACCCCCTCCGAAAACACTCGCACACCCAACCAACAACCCACATGAGTTGAAGTTATTTTTTTCTTACATTTTTCATGTATAATTTTTGTTTATTCTTTTTAAAAAATATTTCGAACAAAAAAAAGAGTTCTTTTGTTTTTGCTTTTGGTTGAGGAAGGAATCTGGAGTAGAGTCTGAGATTAGAGATCGTCGAGTGTTGAAGAAAGTATCTATCTACTCGTGCAAGCAGCTCGTAAGGATAGCCCCTAAACGTATGCTATAGTTTAACTTTTAATTTAATTTCGATATCCGAAAACCCAAAACCCCGAAACCCGAACCCAAAATCGATCCCAAACATACCCTAATGCAAGGAGCCATTAGCCAGCCATTCCCCTTAGCTAAGACTAAACCTCAAAAACCAAATCTAAATGCATTGTGTTATACTATTGTCTGTACCACCTTGAAATCGGTTAACCATCAAACGAATCGGCAAATACAAATCGAATATCCCCAAAAATATACCTGCATACAAACCTGCATCTCGACTCGAATCGAATTGAAATGAATTGTGAAACTGAAACCCTGATGGATACAGGCCCCGGTCCGCCCGACGACAGCATGCCGTGTCGACACCACCAGCGAATCAAGAATCTCAGCCTGCGACACCAGAGAAAACACCAGCACACGCACCACCAAAACAAACCCCAACACTACCATCTCCAACATCACCACCAGCTGCCCCAGGATATCAAGGGTAAATCAACCTCAACCACAACCAACCAACTCTCTCCAAGTCGCGACCCAAGCCAAGCTCCTTCCACTCCTACTCTTCCCTCTGCTGCTGCTGCTGCTGCTGCTGGCACTGCCACTGCCACTGTTCCTTTCGCCTGTACCACTACCACTACCACACCAGTCCCTGGATCCGGATCTGGCGGCAGCTTGAACAACCTCTCCACAACCCACGACGAGTCCGAGCGGGACTTTGACTTTGTGATACCGCCACAGACGGGCGGATGCCTGTGCGATGAGTGCGGCGTGTTCGCACCGCCCAGCACCAGTGCCACGGCCAGCACGCTGGTGGCCGACGAGTGCTACTCCCACACAGCCTCCTCCATGCTGAGTGCCACCCGCAGTGCCCTCTCCACGATGGCGGCCATTGCCACGGGCAGCAGCTTGACTGGTGGTAGCTCTGTCGGAGGAGCCAGCACGAGTGCGGCCGCTGCGGCTGCGCACGCGCATGGTCCCGGGCATGGGCACCCTCCCGCTGCAGCTGCTGCCTCCGCACCCGCCAAGAACAGCTCCGCATCGACCCTCTGCTCCTCGGCATACTTCTCCACGTCGGCGCCCACAACGAGCAGCTCGGTTCACAGCATGTCGCGCTCTAACAGCAAGAAGCTGAATAACAACACTTGCAGCATAAACCATAACAAGCTCAGCTTCCGCAGCGGCAGCCACGTGAGTCAATTGAACCTGCCGCAGCATCAGCACCTGAATCAAAGCCAGAATCATCAGAATCAACAGAATCAGCAGAGGCGAAATCTTTCATCCTCATCGCCGCTGCAGTCACCGACCCAGAAGTCGTGCGACTCGTCCGATCTGGATGCGGAAGTGGACGGTGACGGTGACACCACGGATGGTGACCCAAAAAGTCCGCACAGCGCCAGATCCTCCGATCTATCGGAAACCTTTGACTGGTGGTTCAATAAGCCCAAGCGTAACTCTAAAAAGAGCAGGTATCTAATCACCGCCTTAACTATTGTAGACCGTTGCCATTGAAAGCAAATCGCAAGCACTCAAAAGACTCAAATCAGTAAATGCCAGTCACCCGCAGTCATCCCGCTACGCCACTCCACGTCATGCCCCCAAGTCGCTTCCCCCTTACACCATATGCCTGAACACTGAACACGCACGCGCACACACACCCACACGCACACCAAGACACGCTGTACAAAACACAAGCTACACAACACTGATCCGAAAGTGCAGTCACGTCTCAAACAGAGAGCATCCGCTTTGCCTGCTTCCATCATATATTACACAAGTGTACACGAAACAGAATACCGAACAGAAAAACCCATAAATGTTTGATTTGATTAAGTGGAATGAACAAAATCCAATGCAATAATAATGTATTTCTTTTTTAAATCACTTCTTATCATCGGTCATCCCATTGCCACCAACACGAATATCATAAATCACGAACACAAAACCAATACGATGCACCACACTGAAAATCACCCCCCAACACTTGAATGACAGTGCACACCAAAGCGAACACCAACAACCACAACAGCAACCACAACCACAACAACAACAGCAACACCAACACCCACAACAACAACAACAACAACAGCAATCCAAAGCAATGACATTTTGGCATCAAGCATCGACCACACCGCGCTCTAGTTATCGCTCTTTCTTCAATTCTCTTGCCGATCAAATTTATAGCAAACGTTCTACATCGAGTCAATTAAATATAAACAATGGATTTAATTTAACACCAACACATAGATCGTCTCCAGTGAGTAGTTGTTGTGGCAGTAGTAGCCAGGGGCGATCCAGTCCGGACACGGATATTCCAGAGCCGCCAGAGTTTCCGCTGAGTCCAGGTTAGCATGCCGCCTTGGGTGTTTCGACCATGTTCGTACACCTTTTGCCTTGACATTGACAAGACACATGTAAATGGAAATGTTAATGTTAATGTGGATGTGTTGCTCTACCCTTTGATTTCTCTTCTTGTTTTTTTTACCATTCTTTTTACCTTCTTCTTTTCCATTATTCGTTTTATTGAGCAACTTGATGTAACCTCCACCCAAACACCAACCACCATCTCCTCTCTCACGTTACTTGACGTCTTCTTATCCGATCAAAATATTACATAAATATATGTATGTGCAAATATATTAAATAAATAAGATCAAACAAGACGAATATCTGTTCTATCTTTTAGTTGAATCGTTGCATCTGTTTCTACGGTATACACCTGCCGCCTACAGTGCGGCTCTCTTTTGTTTAATTTTCTTTTATCTTTCTCTCCTCTCACTCTCAACTTCTCTCTCTCTCTCTCTCTGTCTCTGTGGTAATCGTATTGTTGAGTTTGCGATTGCGCTTTCCCTTTTGATTTCCTTTGAATATACATACATAAATATAAATACACATAATATATATCCACTCATCACCAATCTTCGATTATTTGTACCAGTGTAAAAGCGAATACTATGTTGTTCGTTCAGTGTATGCTCTCCCCAAGCAGTGTTGTTGTCGCTGATCCACATCATAGCCACGGTTAATGCTCCGGCTCCCATTAAGCTAATGCCATCAAAATCACCCAGACCCTTGAAGTCGCTTATGCCCAAGCCAAACAAAAAATGTTGAGAATTCTTAATTCAAATGTTGTCTCACGCTTTCGTTTTGCATTTTTATTTGCCCGTTGAGTGTCTAACTATAATAGATATGTACATATATCTTTAATTTGTTATTACTTATCACAATCCAATTCTAACATTCAGCTAACTTTTTTGTGCAGTGTTGAGCGTGTAATCCGAAAGGTACTTCTTCCAAATGTGACTAATATGCGTAGTCCCAGTACACGTAGAATCTGTAAATCGTTATTGCATCCAAAGTTGTTTTTAATTTCGTTGTGGTGTCTCCGTTAAATTAAACACTAATGTGTGTGTGTCTGTAGTGTGTATGTATGTCTGTTTGTGCGTTTTATCTGAATAATTATATAATTCTAACAAGAAACTTTTCATTTATTTTAATTTAATTACGTTTAAAACTTTAATTTAAAATAGCTTTCGAGCGTAACTCTATACACTTTTAGTATGATTACGATATATATATTTTTACCCTTCCGTTTTGTACTTGAACATTGATTGAGCAATGACCTACATACATATATGTATGGCTCTGCTATTCCTGTTAAGTGAACCGAGTATCCATCCAACAACATACTGATTCAGAACCCGACTAACTCTCTGCCATTTTTCCCCTTAACACAGCCGAGTTGCCGCAGTATTTGACCCGTTTCCAATGGGACATGGCCAAGTATCCGATCAAGCAGTCGCTGCGCAACATTGCCGATATCATTTCCAAGCAGATCGGCCAGATCGATGGCGACCTCAAGACCAAGTCCCAGGCCTACAACAACCTCAAGGGCAATCTCCAAAACCTGGAAAAGAAGAAGACGTGAGTGCCATCGAGTGTGCAGTCAATCTGTAGACAGACTAACCCTCTTCCATTATATCTATACCTTTCACAGTGGCAGCTTGCTGACCAGGAACTTGGCTGATTTGGTCAAGAAGGAGCACTTCATTCTGGATTCGGAATACCTGACCACCCTGCTGGTCATTGTGCCCAAGTGAGTTGACCGAGTGTTATTCCCGATGTTCAGTTGATATAATTCTAAACCTTCAATAGAGTCCTAACCAACGACTGGCATGCCAATTACGAGAAGATCACGGACATGATCGTGCCACGCTCAACTCAGCTCATCCAGGAGGACAGCGACTACTGCCTCTTTAATGTGACGCTCTTCAAGAAGGTCACCGAGGAGTTCAAGCTGCATGCCCGCGAGCGCAAGTTTATTGTGCGCGACTTTGTCTACAATGAGGAGGAGCTGGCCGCTGGCAAGAACGAGATGACCAAGCTGATGACGGACAAGAAGAAGCAGTTTGTATGTTATCCCTTGACCACGTATCCGCCCGTTGCAATGTACTAATCATGCTCCAATATACTTCACCAGGGACCCCTTGTGCGTTGGTTGAAGGTGAACTTCAGCGAGGCCTTCTGTGCCCTCATTCACGTGAAGGCGCTGCGTGTCTTTGTGGAATCTGTGCTGAGGTACGGCCATCATCATATCCAACAAGTTCTGGACACTAAGTATATAATTATCTTATAACTCCGATAGATACGGGCTGCCTGTCAACTTCCAGGCCATACTGATCGAGCCCAACAAGAAGAGCGTGAAGCGTTTGCGTGATGTGCTCAACCAGCTGTACGGACATCTGGATGGTGCCTCGGCTGGCGGTCAAGTCAGCAGTGCTGATGTGGGTTACCCATTATAATCGATTTAATTCGTTTAAATGTATACATTTTCTTTTTCTCTTTTGTTTCCAGAATGTGGATATTCCCGGCCTGGGCTTTGGCCAATCTGAATACTTTCCCTATGTGTTCTACAAGGTCAATATCGACATGGTGGAGCAGAGCAAAGTTTAGGTTGTGACGCCTGTCACACCCACCCATCCAGCCCACAAATTACATAATACACACACACACAACCAAGCAAATATACTACTATTGAAATCCATCGGCTGAACCCAAGCATTCGCAGTTGCTTTGGCAAAATTATACAGAACCACAAGCAGAAATGAAATGAAAAGAAAGAAAATAGTTAAATTTAAATAATTTTAGTCATTGTTATATAATTATTGTTGTTATTTATGTTTGCGCGTTGTCAGAATTCTGTTTCAAATTAACTTCCGGCAAGAGAAATCACAAGGCGCGCGTCAGCAATCAAACAAAACTAAGCAAAACGAACGTTTACAGTCATCCCAGATCTTGTAGGAGCTTCTGTTTGTATCCCCGTATTCCCCGTGTCCAATTTCAGTTTGAAAATAACCAGTATTTTATGTTGTTCTTCTAATGAATGAAGTGAATGTTTAACAGGTAGCTGAAGCCCAGGAGTTTCCGTGTCCTTTTTTTGTGTTTTGGTAGCAATCCAATAAACATTTCAGTTACATTTTGTTTTAAACCGCCTTTTGTCTCGTTTCATGCTTCTGCTCTGCATCGGTATTTGTATAAGTATCTGTATCTGTGTCTGTGACTAACAAAAAGCAATCCAACAACAGCCAACTAAAATTCAGCATGCCCCAAAATTAATGTAAGCTGGAAAACAAGGGGTTCCGTGGGAGCCTACACTTACCCAAAGCAAACAATTAACTAACGAAAGTATTGTATTTATATAAATGTTTGCGCAATAACTATGCGCGCATGTTTCAACACTAATCGCAATGAGGATCAGGATCAATCGCCCACAGCCAGACAGTTTTTGTGGCTCTGCTTATTGTTTTGTCTCTACCACTACCACAACTATTATTTTATTTATGCAAACACTATTCCTGAGTGTGCTGAGTGTGTTAACTTCCCCCTAACCACCGCCAGTTGAGAGCCAGAATAAGGATCAGATCGGGGGATGGCATCGGGCGAAATGAACAATAATATTTGTACGAGTAATGTATTTTTTTTTTCTTCAGTTTTTCCCATTGTTGGGCCGCAGGTTGCGTGTACCAATTTAAGCAAATCGTGAGAGAGATACAGTATCTATATATAAATATTTTAAAACTATGCCTAATAAGTGTATACAAAACAGAAAACAGAAACTATGTAATTGTCATTGCGTTATATAAGGTGCAATTAAGCCATCCTTGTAAATAATTATAAAGAAAGAAAGACATTCCCAACTTTGTTTAGTTATCAATTGATTGCATCGGTCTACAGAGTCTCTACGGTTTGCTCTGTTTATTATTCTTTACGATCCTTTTAACTTAGGTTAGGTTTTAGCTTATACAGCTGGCTGGGTTGGGTTCCTTTCCGTTTGCTCAATAACCCGACACACACTTTGAGCGGTTTACAGTTCGGTTGCGATACCGTTGTGTGGGATCCCCATCCGAATGCTCCAAGAAAATGTTTCCTTTAACTTCATGCACAAATTTCCATTCAAATCTCCTGTTTGGTCTTGCTCTGCGAAGAGGCATTTCGTGAGATTTTGAGAATATTCGGAGGCTTCGGCTGGTTTTTGTCCGCCTCGTACTGGGCTCGGTGCAGCCGTTGACGATGCTTGTACATGTTGGCGCTGCAGAAGAACGTCATTGGACAGTTCGGGCAGGTGTAGAGTACTTCGCCCGTGTGCGTGGACGTGTGTTCCTACAAACCAGATCAAATATAGATATTAAAACGCTGGAGTGGATCTTTTCAACACTCACCTTCAGTTCTTGCGGACGCTTAAATGCCTTCTCGCACATGGTGCATTTGAATTTGCGTTCGCACTCGTGATTGTGATAGATGTGACGACGAAGCGCTCGAGCATTGGGCGAGACCTTGGAGCAGATGTGGCACCGGTGCTCGCCGGCGCTCTCCACATGAATGCTCTTCATGTGCTGCTTTAGGCCAGTCATGCCCTTGAGCCAGGCACCGCAGATCTGGCATTGCTTTAGCTCCGGCTCTGGCCGCGGCTTGTCCGAGTGCATGAGCTCCTGGTGCTTCTTGAGTATGATTTTTGTGCGCATCTGCTTGCCGCACTTGTCGCAGATGATGGTGCTTTCTGGATCATGCATTGAGCTCATATGGTTCTTGAGTTTTCGCTCGGTAAGGAATCTATTGGGAAGCAGTCATGGTTTATTAAAGATACTACGGAAAACCTCAAGTTTACTCACTTTTTGTTACAATCGGTACACGTAAATTTGAATTCGGACTTCGGGACGTGCTTATTTAGCTTGTGATAGTCAATGGCTGTCTTGCTGAGGAAGACCTTAGAGCAGAGATCGCACTCAAACGTCAGCTTGATGGCCGGATCCAGGTGGACCTGTTGATGCGACTCCAGGTGCCGTGAGTTCTGGAATGACTTTTCGCAGATGGTGCACTTGAAGTGCTCCGGGTTCCAGTGGACCTGCACATGTTCCGCGAGCACTTTGCGCTGGCTAAATTTGCGGCCACAGCACATAACGTAGCCGGGATCAACCTGGTGGGTGAGACGGTGATGTCGCTGCATGTCCGTAAAGTTGTGCACCGACAGATTACAGATCGGACACGCCAGCACGCTGTTGAAGAACTTCCCAATGATGGTGTCGTACTCCTCCTGCTGCTTCTTCCGCTGTTCCAGTAACTCGCGAGACATGCGCACCTTCGGCTCCGTTGGCTTCGTTCTCTTTTTGTACTTTTTGGGCCGCACTACAGATCTCTTGGGTACAACGGCAAACTCCATCTTATCATTATTTCCCAGCTCAAAGTCCGAGTCTGTGTCATCTTCACTCCCTCCCGAATTGTCCTCGAAACTGTGGTCGCTGGTCGCAAGACCTTCGTCGATGTTGCATGAGAAATCTGGATCATCGTCGATAAACTCCGATTCCTCCTCTTCTGATTTAAGATTCAGTGATACAGCCTCTTCGGACTTGGCAGTGGACACAATGGGGGTATCAACTTTACGTGGGCGGCCACGTCGTTTCTTTTGTTCGGCTGGTGCTGGCTCAACAGCTCCATCTTCGTTATCAATAAATGCTTCACCCTCTGCTTTAACGCGTTTTCTCAAGCGCCTCGTCGCCGTGGTTGTGGATTCCTCTTGTATAGTCTGTGTGCTCGCTGTCGCTTCGAGGATCTCAATCCTAGGCAAGTGGTCCAGCTCATGCTCTTCTATTTTAACCTCGGGATAGAAGAAGTTTCTCCCGCAGCCGAGCTCTGGCTGATCCTGCGGTCTGACTTCATCTTCGGCACCTAATTTGGGGGCCTCGATGAAGTTGTTCTGCGTGAGCGGATCGTCCTCCATCAACAGGGCCTTTGTTTCCTGCAACGAGCTCTGTGCTTGGCTAACAAACTCGTGCAGTGTGTGAAACTCCGAAACTGTTTTCCAACATCGTCCGCACACCCGGTCCGGACTGCTTTCCGTCACTTGCAGTGGAAAGTGTTTACTTATTATCCTGGCTACCTCCAGCTGGCTGCCTCTCGCTGTGTGTACACCAATAAGCTCCACAAACGTCGATGGATACTCACACATGCAGAGTAAACACATCGTTGATTCGGCTAGAAAGGAAAGAACAATTTAATAGATACATAGATTTTGTTGTGGCGTCCTCGGCTTAGTCTGGCCGTGGGCGGCTAGAGCTCATGGCACCTGCTGCTCAAATCCAATGCGAAGGAACACTTACCCATTGTGATCTTTGGTTCTTTTTTTTACATACAATTGATCCCCATTTAAGGTATTGCAGTTAAATAAAATATTTACTTAATTGTTAAAAAACCGCAGTTGCAAACAAAACTACAGCTGTTCGTAGAGATGCTGCTTTGTATCGATATACTATCACTGCAGTGATAGTTGGACTATCTTTTTTTGACAGAACCTTGATACTTCGGGTATGGAAAGAAAACATCCTTGATTTAAAAGGAATCTACAATGATTTATAACAGTTAATTTATTTAGACTCCACACTACATTTTTTTTTAGAAGAAACACAAAGACTATCGATATGGTCCAGTATGTATCGATGGTTTTCTGCTCAGTTTGTTTTTCATCGGTATATTTATTTTGAAAATGGGATAGTATATTTTGGTAGAGTGATGGTCCGACGGTATATTTGATCCATAACTCCGCGGTCCCACTGATTAAATGTTGAATTGTTTTGTTAATTTTAATTTTAAAACTGTAATTTTAATACAAATGTGCTGACTATCCATGTCCTGCTTCGTGTTCTTCCAATATTCAACTAGCTAAGGAACTATTAAGCGACAATCAGGGACAACCGTAAGTACTGGAAATATAACACGCGAACCGACGATGGGCATTTGTTTATTTGCTTAGTTTCACTTTGTTAGTTTAGATCTTCAAGCCATGTCAGACGTCAATAAAAATTTGAGAAAAGGGGTCAAAAGCAGCAGTCCGCAGAGTGGAGAAAGCTGCAAAAAAGGAGCCCCCATTAACTCGCTGAGGAAGACTGTTTGGTACACCATTGATAAGGTCCTGGCAGAGCCCGTTTGCCCCAGCTGTGGCAGAACGATGATTGCGTTCAAAAACCCCATTGCCCATGTGAAAAAGTGTTTTAGCATTAGGAGGCTAGGAACTGTGTACAGACTCCATGGCTACACGGAGTGCAAATGTGGACTTCTCATATCGGACAAGCCAAAAGCCAAGAAGCTCCATGTTTGTGTGGTAAGTACTGTCTTAAGTGGCTAATGTAGTTCTCTACAATTTTTTAATTTTTCAGGGCGCAGTTCCAGATTTTGACCCAGCCCTCTCATATGAGCCAGAAGTGCCTTTGCGTGCATCGCCTAAGCCTGCACCTTCGCCAGCAAAGCACCAGCACTTGAAAATTCTGGAGCAAAAAGTGCTACAGCCGAAAGCTGAAGTATGGATACGCAATTTTGTTAGTCCCATCAAAGTTGACTACACAGAGATGCCAGAAGTGGAAAAACCGAGACCCAAACACAGTCTGAAGCTGAAGCCAAAGCCGCGAGTACGAAACTTTGATAGGCGTACGAGTTGCCAACAGCCCGACGACGTAAGCGTCTATTCCATAATACGCAAGAATGGAGGCATCTCGATAGCGGTTTGTTCCCCCGAATCAAAACGGGCGGTCAATGAGAACAATGAGATACAAATCGGAAAAGATGCTGCTCCATGCCCGCAAATGGCGCCAAGGAAACGCGACTTATGAGTTGGATCGCTTAATAATAGCATATAATTAATAGAACACTACTGCTAGTTTAACAAGTAAATACAATTTATCTCCCATTTGTCCTGGAAGATTTCTGTTGAAGTAAACTCTACATTCTACATGATATGTATAAGGCTGAATCTCTAACCATACAGTACATACATGCATTACATGTACTACATAATTTACCAAAATTAATTTGAAGATGCAGATTGTTTCATCAAAGATACTTCTGTAGTAGTTCCACCATTTGTTATTGTTTTCGTTAAATGAACTGGATCATCTACATCTGTACTAATGCATATATCTAACAATGACAACTATCGATATCTTCTTCCATCGCTAATTGACAATTTCAATTGCAAGCGTATTCCACGTACTGGGGGTTGAAACGAATTTTTCCGGCGAATTATTTATAATATCCGCATGTCAGCTGCCAAGACCCAGGAATATGACTGCACTGCCAAGTGTACATGTCGCCAACATGGAAACAGCATCACAGCCGCGCTTACAAAGCGTTCAATCGACAATCAAAATCTGGGAGCGTTTATCTTCAAGACTTGTGGAAATTTCGCCAACATCATAGATGACCTGGTAAGGGCAGCACTAGGAAGTCACCAATATGTGCATTAAAACTATTTTGTGTCCCCAGGGCCGCTCTGCTGTGCACATGTCAGCTTCCGTGGCGCGATATGAGATTCTGGAGTGGCTGTTGAACCACGGAGCGTACATTAACGGACTCGACTTCGAGTCTGGCAGCAGTCCCTTGCACAGAGCCCTATACTACGGCTCCATAGACTGCGCTGTGCTCCTGCTGCGCTATGGGGCAAGCCTGGAGCTGCTGGACGAAGACACACGCTGTCCGCTGCAAGCCATTTGCCGCAAGTGTGACGAAGATTTCACCACAGAGTCGCAGTGAGTCTATCCAGAGCTGCAGGCAGTCCTGACCTAACCCATTCTGTTGCCGTGCAGGAACGATGTGCTCGTCTGGGGCTCCAATAAGAACTATAACCTGGGCATTGGCAACGAGCAGAACACCAATGCTCCTCAGGCGGTGGATTTCTTTCGGAAGTCCAACATCTGGATAGAGCAGGTGGCGTTGGGGGCTTATCACAGTCTCTTTTGTGACAAGAAGGGTCATCTATATGCCGTCGGCCATGGAAAAGGCGGACGGCTGGGCATTGGTGTGGAGAACAGTTTGCCAGCCCCTAAGCGTGTGAAGGTCTCGTCGAAGCTGAACGATGATTCCATCATGTGCCTCAGTGTCTCGCGACAACACTCTCTTCTGCTCACGCATCGTTCGTTGGTTTTTGCCTGCGGCATTAACACCGACCATCAGCTGGGAGTGCGTGATGCGCCCGAGAGTCTGACGCAGTTCAGGGAGGTGGTTGCATTGCGTGACAAGGGGGCCAGCGACCTGCTGCGTGTGATCGCCTGCGACCAGCACTCCATTGCCTACAGCAGCAAGTGTGTGTACGTCTGGGGGTCCAATCAGGGGCAATTTGGCATCAGTCCCAACACCGACACCATTATGGTGCCCACATTGGTGAGTCTCTCTCTATATTTAAATCCTATATATAGTAAATCCCTTTCTAATATTTCAGATAAAACTACCTGCGCGCACTTCAATCCGCTTTGTGGAAGCCAATAATGCAGCCACGGTAATTTACACAGAGGAGAAGATGATTACTTTATTTTATGGCGACAAGACTAGATACATTAAGACTCCTAAGTAAGTTTTATCCATCATTTATCATCATATTATTATTAACAAACATTATTTCGCACAGCTACGAAGATCTCAAGAGCATAGCTGTAATGGGAGGGCATTTAAAGAACTCAACAAAAGGATCTGCAGCAGCCTTAAAGCTGCTAATGCTTACCGAGACGAATGTGGTGTTCCTGTGGTACGAGAATACTCAGCAATTCTACAGGTGAGTCTCTCCAGATCCCTAAGTAATCTTTAACCCTTGAACAATCACATTGTAGATGCAATTTTTCGCCCATTCGCCTGCCTGAGATTAAAAAGGTTCTGTACAAGTGCAATCAAGTGCTGATACTGTCTTTGGATGGATGCGTTTATCGCGGCAAGTGCAATCAAATTGCACTGCCAGCCAACATGCTGGAAGATAAGTCCAAGCTCAATCTGGATTTATGGCACAACAACGATCAGAATCGCACGGAGATATCGAGGGAGCATGTGATCCGCATCGAGCTGCAGCGTGTGCCCAACATTGATCGGGCCACCGATATATTCTGCGACGAGAGCTTCTCCTCGTTCGCCGTGCTGCAGGAGTCGCACATGAAGTACTTCCGCAAGCCTCCACTGCCGCGCAGGGAGCATAACTTCAAGAAACTCTACCACGACACCTGTGAATCGGATGCCGTGCACGATGTCATCTTCCATGTGGATGGGGAGCGTTTTGCGGCGCACAATTTCATCATTTATAGTCGTGCACCAGGCCTCAGGGAGCTCACACGCAACTACTTGGACAAGAATGTTTATCTGAACTTTGAAAATCTCACGGGCAAGATGTTTGAGCTTATCCTTAAGTATATATACACCAGTTACTGGCCAACAGAGGATGGTGAGTGCACACTTAAACTTCAAAGGAAACCCTTGGTTACATTTTTGGTTCCTTTTTTTTAGATATCGACTGCATTCAGGAAAGTTTGGGGCCCTCCAATCCACGGCAGCGAAGTCTAGCCTGCGAAATGTTTATCCCGCATCTGGAGACCTTTCACCTGGTCGAACTGGCTCGATACATGCGTAGCTACGTACAGGAACATCAATTTCCACTGCCCAGTGCGCGGCAACGTTTCAGTCGGCTGCATCGCTCGGACTACCCAGAGCTCTACGATGTACGAATCGTGTGCGAGGACTCGAAAGTACTGGAGGCTCATAAATGCATGCTAGTGTCACGCTTGGAGTACTTTGAAATGATGTTCATGCACTCGTGGGCCGAGCGCACCACAGTCAACATGGAGGCAGTGCCCGTGGAGTACATGGAACCAGTCCTCGACTATCTCTATAGCCTGGATACGGAGGCATTCTGCAAGCAGAACTACACGGAATCCTTTCTCTACAACATGATCACGTTCTGCGATCAGTACTTTATTGAATCGCTGCAGAATGTTTGCGAATCGCTCATTCTGGACAAGATCAGCATACGCAAGTGCGGCGAGATGCTAGACTTTGCTGCTATGTACAACTGCAAGTTGCTGCACAAGGGATGCATGGATTTCATATGCCACAACCTGGCCAGAGTGCTCTGCTACCGCAGTATCGAACAGTGCGATGAGGCGACCCTCAAATGCCTCAACGATCATTACCGCAAGATGTTCTCCAATGTTTTTGACTACCGCCAGATTACGCCCTTCTCGGAGGCCATAGAGGATGAGCTGCTGCTTAGTTTTGTCAATGATTGTGTGGTTGATCTGGACTACCGAATGGATCCGGTTTGTTTGCCGCAACCACCTGTTGATTCCTTCTTGAATATCTGTTTTGCTTTTTGCAGGAAACGAAACTGAAAGCGGCAGCCAAGCATAAGCAGAAGGACTTGCGGAAGCAAGATGCCCGTCACTACTACGAGCAGCAGGCCATATCCAGCATGATGCGATCTCTGAGCGTTAATGAGTCTGCCCCTGGCCCCGAGGCAACATCCGGTACGCAGGAAAGCTCCCGCAACGAAGCCAAGAACTGGTCTCGGGTGGTGGACAAAAAGGAACAAAAGCGGAAGCTAGCTGACACTGCCCTGAAAGTGAACACAACACTCAAGCTGGAAGAGCCGCCTAGGTCGGAGCTCGAGGTCATTGAAAGGACGCCCATTAAGGAGCAAACGCCCCCGCCAACCACCCCTCAGGCAGAGACCAGCACGCCGCTGAGTAAAAGCTACAATCTCGATCTAAGCTCCCTGACGCCACAGTCGCAGAAACTGTCGCAGAAGCAACGTAAGCGTCTCTCCTCCGAATCGAAGAGCTGGCGTTCGCCAGTGGTGGAGCAAGAGCCCAGCACTCCTGTGGCCGTACTGAATGCCTGGGGCCTTACACCCGCCGCTCCGTCGAGTTCGTTTAATGATTCGCCCGCAACGGGCAGCGTTTCGGATCCCACTTCCTTTGCCAATATGATGCGTGGACAAGCGGCAGCCTCTGCAACGCCCACGGAGAAGGGACAAAGTTTCTCCAGGATACTCGCCGAGGAGCGACGCCAGCGGGAGTCGTTCGAGAGGATGCGCAACAAGTCACTGGTCCACACACAGATCGAGGAGACGGCCATTGCCGAGCTACGTGAATTTTACAACGTCGACAACATCGATGACGAGACAATCACCATTGAGCGGAAGTCCAGGCCCACAGACATAAACTTTAGCACCTGGTTGAAGCACTAAATTACATATATGATGTTGCTCCGCGCATGCTTAAAGAGCAGAAAGGATAGGAGGCATCTTCACTAGGGTAGCTGCAGCAATTAAATTTGGTTTCTTTATTGGAGTATCCGTATT
This sequence comes from Drosophila guanche, assembly GCF_900245975.1. Lineage (NCBI taxonomy): Eukaryota > Metazoa > Arthropoda > Insecta > Diptera > Drosophilidae > Drosophila > Drosophila guanche. Next base: position 4,300,195 of record NW_022995743.1, on the reverse strand, counting down.
AGAATTGTGACTGCAACTGTAACTGCATGTGGAGATTAGTGAGAATGCGCAGGCCATCAAATGTAGAACTCGGAGCCACCTGGAAAGGTGTGCGATTATGTACTGGCTGGGCCTTGGATGCAATCAAAGGACGGCACATTGAGTAACAAACTTTATTGCATGAGAGTATAGATATAGATGTGGAATACAATTATTTACAAGAGCTTGTGTGGGGTGGATTCACATTGAGAGAACAGATGAGACAACAACGACAACATACTACAAATATGACAAATAAATAGCCATCTAGCTTAGCTAACCGAATCGTACTCGAAATAATAATAAACCCGTTGCTTATGCAAATGAGATAGCGATGGATGGATAAATCATCAATGGACGGACACAAGCACAGATAGAAAGAGAGGACCACAAAGACGAAGAAACAGAGATGGAGTTTGATTGGATTGGCTTGGCTTGTTCAGAAGCACTCCTTACGAAAAGAGAACCCGTACTGATCGCACTTGTAGCGCAGCGTCTTGGCCAGCTGCGGCGGACCGCAATAGAAAACAGTCACCTTGCCCTTCTGCTGTGCCTGCAGCTGCTTGAACACCTTGTCCCAGTTGGGGCGTCCTGCATTGGTGCGTGTCTTCAAGCCTGTGATTAGATCCCGCTTGCCCTGCAATACACAAAGTGGATGAAATTTGAGTACTGCTATTGAAATTTCGTTGATTTTGCGGCTACTACCTTCTCGTGCAGCAAATCCAGGGCCAGCTGTAGACCCACCGCCTTCATGTCGGTCCGCTGCAGGGCACTCGTGATGTACATGTGCATGTCCAGGAAGCTATCAATGGAAAAACCCATTAGCAAAGCTCTAGGAAAGGGATATTAATTCTGCTTCTACCGTTCCATGGCCCCGCCCAGCTCCGCCTGCTCAATCTCCAGCTGGGAGAGGAGATTCACGAACCACTCGAAGGAGCGCTGATCTCGATTGATCCAGAAGAAGTCCACCTTGCGCAGATTCATCACAGACTTGGGAATCTCACTGGCCCACTCGAATTGGCAGCGCGGACAGCTGTGCCGCGCCTTCCAGTAGCGGTGCATAATGGACTGCAGAATGGAGGCGAAGGGCGTGACACCGATGCCAGTACCAATGAGCACCGCATGCTGCGCCCCAAAGATGTGGCTGGAGGGTGCTCCGTATGGGCCATCGATGAAGATCTAAGCACGGGGGAGAGAGAAGTTAGTAAATGAATTTGGGTTAGTGCCCAGCCTGAGGGTCTGATTGTGTGTGTGTGTTTTGGTGTGACCCAAACCTCCATGACGCCTGCATCGAGTGTGACCTTGCTACCGCTGTTAGTTGTGGAGCTACCGCCGCTGCCGCCACCACTTCCGCCGCCGCGATTCGTTAGGGATGTGGACAGGCTACGTAGGAATGTGGGACGCCGCAGAATCGACTTTCTGCTGCTCGTCCACGCTTGTGTGTTGTCCTTTTTGGTTGAAGTGAATTGGATGATTGTTAGTTTTTAAAGGCCAATCTGTTAGATCTACGGCTCATACCTCGAGCGGCTTGGACACGGCCTCTGCCTGAGTTAGGCTGAGCCTGGTCATCTGCAGCCTGTCGCTGGACTCCGCCTTGGACAGCTGCCCCTGCTCCGCTCTGCTGGCCAGACTGCCGCTGTTCTCCGGCGCCATAGCCAGTTGGGACGGCCCCTCGTGCTCCTCCATGCTGGGCGTCTTAAAGGCAATGATCGTGGGCTTGTTACGCATATAGCGGAAGCTCTGGGCCAGCGACTTGTTCTGCGGACTGAGGTATGCCAGACCCACGCTGTTGTTCCGGGCACGTCGCACCCGCTTGTCGTCGAACGTACGCTCCGACTCTGAACGGCCCAAGGCACGAAGACTTTGAATGGAAAGACCATGGGATTATGGATGAATCTTTCGAGATTGAATATATACTCACGCCTTGAGCCGGCTGCGTTTCTTGATCTTTACGCTGATGTCGGGCAGCGAGATGCTCTTTTCCAGGGGCCGCTGCTTGAAACCACCCGGATCCTCGCGCTCTCCGTCTCCAATGAAAGCTCCATTCAGCATGCCCGTCGGACTGGGCTTGCTCTTCGGCTCGCCGGGCTCTTTGCGGGAGAAGGTTCGTTGCAGAGTTTTCTTGATGCTCCGAATACGATTGACGCCCGTTGTTGGAGCCGATTCTGGCGCCTGGGGAGCCACGAGCTTGCGATGCTGACGAGGCGGTCGCACCGGTGGACCCGCACCCGCCTGTCCGACCATGTTGCGTGCCAGGAAATCCGTTTGTGGTGTGGACGTGGCAGCTGTGGTGGCCATGCCGCCGGGCAGCGCAGGATTGCGTGTCTCGTTGAGGAGCATGAAGCTGGGCGTGGGAATGGCGTGCATGTGCTGGCCCACCTCGCCCTTGTGCAGCTTCTGCTGCTCGCGCTCAAAGTAGCGATAGAGGCGGTTGGTCCACTCGCCCACGGTGCGGATGTGCAGCCACATGTAGTCCTCCTGCTCGGGCGCTGAGCTGATGGTGAACGGATGCCACTCGTAGTTGGCGATGGCGGGAATGTTGACGAAGACGTAGTCGCCGGGGCGGAAGTTGAAGTTGAATGGCCGCTTGATGACCAAATGGATCACCTTCGAAGGCAGCAGCAGTCCGGAGCTAATGTACGTCTTGCCGTGCTCTCCCCGCATCCACACGTAGCGCAGCACTCGCTCCACAATGTATACGAGGCCCGGCAGCAGGAACCACTTCCAGAAGTTGGGCCCATGGAAGAGGGTGAGTATCCAGAAGGGCACGTACAGCAGATGCGTCCAGTAGAACACCTCAAAGCTGCCCTTGCGCCGCACAAACGGCTGCGAGCAGACAAACATCACCACAAGGATCGACAGCAGGGCGACGCCCGTGGGATTGGCACAGCCAGGGATCAATCCAAACAGACCCGGACGATCCGTCAGCAGCCACTCGCCGATTGTGTAGTGTCCAGCATTGATGTTCGGATCATTGATCACGATAATCGAGAAGTTGAACAGATGCATGATCGTGTGGATGAGGCTGAGCACCGATATGGTGATGCCCGTCAGCTTGTGCAGGTAGACATGATGGTCCAGCGGCAGATACGACGACAGCCCCCGTCCCCTGAGATACGTGAGGGAGTGCCGCAGCATCAGCACCAGCACCCAGGCGCAGTTGAAGTTCAGGCATTGTCCTGCAATGAAGAGCGAATGAAGATCGAATCGGATTGGAGCGAAGATCTGCGACTACTCACCGCAGGCTCTGGCTATGATGACAAAGCCATTGCTGGCCCGATACTGGATGGCACGTGAGATGAACAGGCAGAGATTGACGGCTATGTAGAAGAAGAGGTACGTGACAAAGACCTGATTGTTCTTCATGTAAGCCAGCGTCAGCTGGTGAGGTATCGTGTTCCACAGCCTGCCAGTGACCGCCGGACGATCCTCGGTAACGGGCACCAGCCAGCGATCGATGCTAAAAGATTCCAATTAGAGTTTATCTTTCTCTCTCTTATGATCAGAGCTTACGTTATGCTGAGATTCTCCAGCAGGCCTCCGTGTTTGTGCAGCTGATTCTTGAGCGCCTCGTAGGTGATCTCGCCGCTGTTGTGTGGATCCGCATCCTCGAACATGGCGCTGGTGAGGTCCTCGATCTGATCCTCGGAGAACTCCATGCCATTCTCCTTGATGCAGTGACGTATCACATCGTGCAGCTCCTTGTGCTGTATCAGGCCATCGCCTGCAAAGAATTGGGCTAACAACGGGAATCCTTGATTTCTTCACTCACTCACCATCTATGTCGTAGACTTTGAACAGAAAGCGTATCTTGTCATCGGCCGACTGGCCCGAGAACTGATGTATGGCATCGATGAACTCCTGCAGCGAAATGGAACCCGAGTTGTCCTTGTCAAAGATTTGAAAGACACGCTCCGTGAAGAAGGGCTATCGAACGATAAAGAAAGTTTGTTAAGCTAAAGTTACATGACTTGAGGCAGTCTGAACGCACATTCTTGGAGGTGACAATCTTCTGGAACTCCTCGCGACGAATCTCCTGCTCGTTGCCGACGGTGTTGCGGAACAGCTGCTCCAGGCGGGCCAGCGAGCTCTTGTCGAAGCCGGTGCGTGGCCGGGAGTTGGTCAGATGCGATATAAACTCCATTACCTGATTGGTGGATATGAGATTGGTCCCATCCATGTCTATCAGGCGGTACAGCTTGTCCAGTATCTAGGATTAGTGATGGATTAGTGTATGTACACCTGCTGCTGCTGGTGGGCTGCCACTTACTCCGCGCGTATGCCAGATGTCGCGAAAGTTCTTGAAGCTCACGCGGCTGTTCTCACCGCAGATCACATACGCCACCGATTCGATCTGTTCGGCAAAGTCCATCTGGCGATCATCGCTGTAACCAAGAGCAGAACCCAAAGAGATCGATCTCAGTACTACCATTAACGATACCCAATACTGTGCCTATGCCCATGCCCCAACGTCTGCTCCCGATGTGCCCTCCCGCTGTTGAAGCTGCTCGCGCTATATTTGTATTTGAATGACTTCATTACGACAGCCAGCCACAATGACAGTTTCTGGCGCAGAGTCTTAGACACAGCTCCGATCCCAGTACCCGTACGCGTACCAGTCGCAGCTTTAGCGCTCTCAGTGCTTCAGCTGTTGCTGTTGCTGTCGAGGCATGCGGACTATGTTAGCTGTTGTATATGTTAACATACAACACAGATAGCATCGCCATTGGCGATGCCATCTCACGGCAGACTATGTCTTGGCTGGGGCCTCCACTGCGCTACACTCTGCTCTGCTCTGCTTTGGATAAGTGTAGCGCTGGCATTTCAATTCGTGGCAAGAGGCATTTGTGGTTGTGGTGGCTTCTGGTTGGCGCAGCTGGAATGCCTGGAGCACGCCACAAAGGTGCGTGTGTGTGGACTGGACTGGAGTGGAGTGAAGTGGACAGCCTGGCATGGCTTACCATTTCTTTTTTTTTTTTCTCTCTTTTGCTCCTCGCCTTTTTGCTGGCAAGCGAGCTAATTGTTTTGGCACCGTCACAGCAAATGATCCACGAAGCGGGAGACAGGGACAGGGCACAGGGAGATCTAACTAAAGGAGAAAAAAACTTACGTTAAACGCCCCTTGATATGCTCGATCCAGCGATCCTGTAGTAGATGGCCATTCCGTTCGAGATCGAAGAGTTGGAAGAGCTTTTGCTGGAATTCCTGTAAGCACACAGACAAGAAACAAGTTGTAAAATAATGAATTTATGTGTCCAGTTTGCCAGTGGATGATGCCAGCCCCAACCCCAAAGCACTGTATCTCTCCACTTGGAGCCAAGTGTTAATTAATTTATGAACGTATTGTTTAAAGAAGCATTTGTTTATGGCCCCGCACTTGAAGATTTATACTCGCTGCAGTGTTTACACAGAGATCGAGAGAGAAAGATACCGAGAAAGATTCCCCCTACCCTGCCATATCCATTTCTATAGCATAATTGAAACTACTCAAACTATGCGGCAGTGGATGCTGATGAATGTTTAGCATAAATTAAACGCTTATTCATATTTTAATGACATTCGATGGCACGATCATGAGCGCCCAGCATTGTCTGCACATCGAAGATGGGATCGCGGGCCGACGTTTTTCATCAACTGTGGATCACAGTTGATTGGCCGCCCCTTCAGGCGGAGTCCCACAAGACTCCCAAAGATGATGATGAAAAATGTGCATATTTAACGGATGAGCACTGGGGGGGAATCGCAACGCGGCGTTTACTGGTTGGACAGCTTTCGGGGAGCCCATAAAACGGAATACACACGAAGCGAAACACAAAGCACGAAAGTAAACACAGCACAAACAAAAATGTAAGAGAAAGAGAGACACAAATCAAAAATAAACGAGTTTTCAATTCTGGCATCAGGTAAAGGACCACAACACAACGCGATGACCACAAATATGTAGCACAAGGTCAAGCCCAGCAGAGAGAGAGAGCGAGAGAGAGAGAGAGAGACTGGAACTGCAACTCCATTCCCCAGAGTCCCTATCCATTCCCAGAGTGCTCCCATTTGCATGGCAGCTCCACTGGTTGACGTAATTAAACCCGTTGATATACAACAATTAAGACTGGTACATGCTGCAGCTTGGTGGAGGGGCAAGAGACTACTCCAGACCACTCACCTCGTCCAGAAAGAGCTTGCGGAACGCCTCACGTGTATGCCTTCCCTCGCCCTCGTCAAAGAGCGCACTGCACTCCGATATCAAGAGCCAGCGCTGCTTCTCCCGACGCGCCTCCAACTCCATGGAGCTGCAGTTTTTATCTAAATTGAGGTTGTATCGTTCCATGTACAAATTTGATTGCAACTGAGATGTCTGCTGTGGCTGACTCTGACTCCAACTCTGATGCTGACGCTGCACTTCCTGTTTGCTGCCATCGCTGGCTATCAGAATGCTGGGCGAGGTGGTGCTGGTCAGCACTAAGCCAGCAGGGGCCGTCGGCACAGCCGCATCCGTTGCATCCAGGTCGAGTACGGCGGCGCTTGTGGTGCTATCGCCATCTGAATCCGCATTAGCGTGGACTTCCTCTACAGGATGATCGCGAGAACCGCCGTGTAATCTCTCCAGGTACTGGGCCGCCTGATGCAGCACGTGACTGACTCCGCTGGCCTGCAGCTGCACGGGCTTATGGGCCGGGGACTGCGACTCAAACTGTGGCTCCGCTTCCGCAGCTGCTGTCGTGGTGGGCAGCTCGTCCGAGAAGGAGACCTTCTTGGGGGAACGCGACGGCGTGACGGGTATTTCCAGCGATCTGCTCGAGGACACCGAACCCCGATGGTTCTCCGCTTGACTCTTTGCGTCGTTGTTGTCGTTATCCATACTAAAGATTAAGCACTCACTAAGCACACGGCACAGTTCAACCTTTAACACATTCTAGATCCTGTCGATCACTCACTTAATCCCGATTATCCTCGTGCTTCGGATCGCAGTCTAACTGCTCGCTTCGGTTCGATACGATTCGGTTCAGTTCGGACACACGACGGCAAGGCAAGGCCAATATGCACTTTGACAATAAGTTAAGTCCAATCGGACGCAGCGGCGAGCAGCAACTGAAAGCGAAAGCCCCAAACGGCGCACGAATGAGGTGAGGCGAGGGCCTCGGATCGCTGGCAGAGTGTCGTTTCGGCTGGGATTCGGATTGACTCGGCTGCTCGCGGGGCTGTCTGCCTGCCCGCGGGGCTGACTGCCTACCTGCCTCGACTGAGCGATCGCTTTTTGAAACGCGTTTCGGCTTACAACGTGCCGAATATCGGTTTAATATTTCAATATTTTCTGCCCAGCGAGAGAACCAGAATCGAGCGAGTTGTTGGTTTTAGTTTTTAGAATGGATTTGGATGTACGTTTCGTATGGCATACAATGTATGGGGCTGGAATCTGTATCTGTATCTGTATCTGGAATCTGAATATCGACTCGTAAAATGGCTGCCTATCGTGGAGCTGTGCTGCTTGCTGCCTGCCTGCTCCAATTGCCTTGTCCCATATCTGTGCGTCACTTGGTTGATATTCTAATTTGGTTTTTGCGCGACTCAAACGAAATCATTCGCAGCGCTTGTGTACTTTATTCGATAAGGGACGGCACGGGATGGGACGCTTCCAGGCAGGTGCAAATACGAGTCATTCTGTTCTTTGGTTTTTCATTATTAATTTCAATGCTCGTGTTGTGTAATAATCAAAGTTGTTGCGCCCCATCCCAGCGTATGTGCCCGGAGCGGTGGAACGTGTCTATTTCCGAATTCCCGCTCTGAATGCACACTTCAAATCAAATCACAACACAAAGTATGAGCGGGGCTCTTTGTTTCGGATTGCAATTGGTTTGGGATGGAATGGAATGGGGCCATAATAATGGGTCAATGGCAATGGGCCAGGCCAAGTCTGGCCTAGGAAATGGCTAGGCGAGCCACTCAACTCACCACACTTTGGGCCAATCAATCCAATTCACATTCGAAGCAAAAAAAACACATCGAAATCCACGGCTAAGCGTTAAACTGTTGGCTCTAAGCGGTCAAAATCTCATCAAGGTTAGGCCAACACTTCCACCGACAGACAGACAGACACTTTCAACGAATGTATTGTTATCGAGTCATTGAACTCCTCCAATCACCCATCCCGCTCCACTGCAGCGCCTTGAACGATTGATTGCTGGAACTGAACGATTGACTTGGAGTGAGAATGGTGCGGGGAGTCGTAGAGCTGAAGCTGTGGAAGTCTCTTGGCAAAGGGCAAGTCTTTGTGGAGCAGAATTTTGACTCGTTTCTCTCTCTCTCTCCTGAAACTGATCTGCTGATTAATGTTTGGCCATGGCCTTTGGCACAGGTTACTGCCCTGCCCCGCTCGCGATTGTTATTGTTTCCGCCTCCGCTTCCACTTACTCCACATCTTCGCTAATCCCTCAGTGCACTGTGTGTGTGAGTTTGCCCCTCGCATCCGCATTTGCTGCTCACCTGCGTGAGCAATTTTTATGGCCATTGTTAATTGCTGAAATTGGCATTCCCTGGCACAGCGGGCGAGCCGATCAGTGGTGGTGGTAGCGGTGGTGGCCAGCAGCAAGTCACATTGCCATGGCTCCCCCGGGGTCCAGGAATTGGTGTTTCATTGTGATGGCGCTGCAATTGACACCGCTGCGGCCAATTAAGACTCCAAGTTGGTATCAGAGTTGCAATTGGAATTGTGGTTGCAGTCGGAGTCCTTGTTTCGCCGGGTGGTCTGCAATCGCAACATATTCCCCATACCCCAAGGCCCCCATCTGCGACGGCTGGCATGCAGATTGATTTGCTCGGCAAACGTTCGCCGCTTGTTGGCAATTTTCCAAATGGCCGGCGACGAGAGGCAGTGTCATCAATTTAAATTAAGTTCCAGCTTTTTATCGCCACTCGGCGAGACCACTCCGAGTGGAGCCTTACTGCCTTACCTCCTTCTGGCCCCTATCTGCTCGTAGTCTCCTGTCCCGTCATCATTATCCAAAACATGTCATTAGGCGGCCGCGACCAGCGACCAAGCAAAGAGGAGTACAGAATCCTGTTCTTGCTCTCTCTCTCTCTCATTGTATCGCTGTCTCTGTCTCTGTGCTATCAACTGGAATTCCAGCGGCAGCGACTGAGCGTTGCGTTGCGTGCAGCGGAAATTGGCCAAAGAGACGGGACGACGACGACGACCAATGCGACATCTACGCCGTCGTCGACATCGATGTCGGCCTGGAGTCAGACTCTGCGCAGACGCAGACGCGTATACAACGTCGTCGCCTAATAAAGCAGCCGCGATCGCAACGCTAATTAAAATAATTGAAATTTCTCACGGGAAACGCGCAATCGCGACACTTGCAGGGCATCCTTCAACTCAACTCAAAGCCCATCATCCATTTCATTCTGATACTGATTCTGATTCAGAGTCTCATTCTCATTCTCATCCTCCTCCAACGACATCCACACGGAGTTCGAGTTCGGGTCCAATGCTGGAGCCCATATCCGTTGCAAGTGCGGCTAATTGCAAATTGCAACATGGACATGTGGACATGTCCAACAATCGAATTGACAGCTGCTTTACCCTTGGCACATTTGATGGACATTAACATGGATCATCGTTCGATGTTCGTTCTGTCCGCAGTTGCTGCAGATGAGATTCCCTCTCGCTGCCAATTCCCATTCTCATTCCCATTCCTCAGCATAAATGCATAAATTTCATTAGCCGAAGACAGTTCTTGTTGGTAGTGCTCCACTCTAGTGTTTGGCACTTAAATTAAATGTCAGCTTAGTTGGCTGACTCTTTTGCAGCTCTTAAAGAGTGCCACAGGAAATGGCAGCCAAAAAAAAATATAAAAAAATAAAAACAGAACTGCACGATAAATAAACAGAGAAATATTGTTGCCAGAGATCGTGGATCGTTGCATGCGCACTCTGATCGAGATCTCAGCGACAGATAGCGGGCCCAAGTTACAATCATACATATGCATATGGAGTACAGACTACCCCCTGCTCCCATTCCATACTACCATTGACTCCGCCTGGGCCGTAAAGTTGTCGAAAATGATTTGCAGATCAAGATTTGTGCGCACAATTTATGTGATAACCCACTAAGAGCAACCCAAAATGGTAATACCCGCACTCGCACCACAAAAAACACTCTTGAAAGAAATGCAATTGCTATGCGAGATCAGCCTCTGCAGCTCTCCAGCTCCGCCCATTCCGCTATTCCCCTTAGTCCATGGTTCCGGCTGGGTCCAATTAGTGCCTGGGACCAGCACTCAGCACTCAGCACTCCGGCATTGCATTTCAGATTCATGGACAATTGTTAGTGCCTCCATGTAGCGCTAATAATGACGCCTTTAAATGTGCAATAACAATTTTTGAGACGCGCAAAAAGTGCGCTCTTTCTACGCGATATATATATAGCTATAGCTATAGCCTATATCTGTCTATCTGCCTGAGATGTGTGTGTGTGTGTGTGTGTGTGTTTGTTTGTGTCTCTGTGTGAATGAGTAAGTGCGTTTAAGTACCGCCCATAGTCTGGCAAACCAGCTACTAGCTGTCTTCTGTCTGCTGCCTGCTCCACCTCCTGCTTCTTCATCGCCTTCACTCCTGCTGATCTACAAAAAGCTGCTCATGAGCTACGTGAGTTTTTTACTGATCACCAACCCCGGCAGGCAGTAAGGCAGACGATTGACTTTGATACGTGTAGCAGGCGGAGTGCGAATATCACTTAACCAGAAAGGCATCCAACCAAAGTGGAGGATTAAAGGTTTAATCCACAAACGCCAAATAGAAATGATTAAGAGGCAACACTGCAAAAGGTCACGTAAATGGTTCGATAATTGAAATAATAAGAGTGGGGAGAGGCTACCTTAGATGTTGTGGGTTGCATTCTTTCAGTAGTGTAAAATCCACTTCATCCACCCAGGCTTATCCTTGAGTTGAACCAAAGACAAATCCAAATCTCTTGGTCGCAATCATTAATCAATATAATGCACTCGGCGTGCCTGATTAAAATTGGGCGCATGTCGCTCTACTCAGGCCAAATTAAGCCCTTGGGAGTGGCCACAGCCGCAACCTCAGCCTCCCAATTGAAATGCCAGTTCATGTTTGGGGACTGGGACTGGGGCCTGCGGTTGCTGCTGTTGCTGCTGCTGCTGAGGCCTCGAGACCGCCTGGGCGACAGCTGAACAAAGTGTGTGTCAGTTGCAGTCAAGTGGAGCCATAAAGCTCCAAGAGATCGACGGTGGCGATGGCGATGCCCGTGTCAGCTACTGCGATCAGTCACGGGGCAACGGCAATTGAATTTGACTGTGGATTAGCTTGTGCCTGTGGATATGGACGGGTGGGCGGATTTATGGCCTGCCGCGTCAGTTTAATGAGTTGCCTGCATCCATAATGTCGGCCCAAAAGGAGCCAAGGGGCAGCCACAACCAGGGCAGGCAGCAAGCAAATAAATAAATCCACATACATATATTCGTGGAGATACATATATTCGTGGAGAGGGAGAAAAAAAGTCAATGGATTAGATTAGACAGCGCAGCTGTCGTGACAGGTTGAGCTGCGTTTGGGAAACGGGCACGAAATCGAAGCGGGCGAATGAGAATTTATGGCCAATGCCAAGCGAGCTGGAGCGAAGCTCAATCTCAGCCAGAGTCAGAGCCTGGGACTCGGACTGTGACTGTGACTGTGTTGGCTGTGCCCGTGGCTGGGAGTTTGGTCAATTGGTGCGTGCATGGGACGCAATATTTTATAATGACTTCATTACAACAACTGCAACAGGAGAGCCACAGTCGGTGGCAGAGAGCCTGAGGCCTGGGGCCACAAAAATTGTAATAAAAACTTGGCTTTATTTTGACTTTTTTCCGGCCAAATTTGGCCACTTTGATTCGTAGCATAATTGCCAATTATCGTGGCCATGTCCAGGTCCCAAGAGTCGAGTCGTGGGCGATGCTCAATCTCTCTCCCTCTCGCTCTCTTTCTTGTTATCTTTCCTTCCCTGTGGGGTGAAGCACGCAAAGCCAGCGGGTTGCCTTTGTCGGGCAAAGGATTTATGCGGCTAATGTGCGTCCGTTTCATTGTTTATTGAGCTCAGTGGGCTGTGGCTTGGGGCATGGTCAGGTGCAGTCAGCTCCCAATGAGCTGGGATAGCTGTGGAGCCATTTATTAATTGCATTTCCATTCACTTTGCCTCCAGTCTCCAATTGCGATTTTAGCCTTAGGCCCCACAAGTGAATGTGGCACACACTCACACACACAAACACACACGCACACATTTTTGCAACTGAGAAAACCTCCTGCACGCACATTTGCATTTTATGGCTGAAATTAGCGTCTAATTGGAGTTTACACGCTGCATATTTTATTCGCAAATAAATTGTGTTGGTATGGAATGGTGGCGGGGCTGCACTTTTCGATATTTGGGGGTTTGGCTGCTGCTGCTGCTGCGGTTTTTGCCGTTTTCCATTTGCTATTTGCTGAATTTGTCAGCATTTCGCGCTCTCTCAATTCAAATAAAACCAAAACTCGCAAATACCGAAACTCGCAGAAAATAAAAGGCAACAAGTGCTCCAATCCATTCACCATACACGCACACACACACACACGAGCAGCACGCACGCACACACTGGCCAACTATCTCGCTCACTCGCTTTGCCTATGCGTGGCTCAATAATTGCAAATTACAAATACATTCAAATGACGATCAAGTGCGACACAAACTTACGCGCGCACACAGGGACACACTCACAGGTGGCTGACAAGCGGCTGCTCCAACTGCAGGTAGGCGTGTTTATTAGTCGGCCTTAAAACGCACACATTTCCAAAATGGCGACCATATCGCTGGCATTGCAACAACAACAAACACAACAACTACTGTAATATCCAATTCGATAAGCCGACACAAAAATAAAAACAAAAACTCAAAAGGTGACACAAATTATTGGCTTTGCTTTGCAGGTGATATCGATTATGCACGATCGATAGTGCAACATTGTATGGGAAATTCCTAGAATATCCCCGTGAAAGGGATATCCCTCAGAAAGGGAAATTGAAACTTCAGCCCTGGAATTTACAGTTGCTCCTGCTGGAGATGCCTTTTCGTGTGGCCTTCTTACGCATTTTCTAGACATCGGATACGGCGCATGTCGTCAGGCTGGGACTGTGACTGCGACTGGGGGGCACTTCTACTTCTCCTGTTGCTGCTGCTGGCTCCTGCCGCTTGTTGAACATGTGCTTGGGAGCTGCCTGTATCGCTTGGCCGTGGTTTAGTCTTACTCCCAAGTGACAGGCGCTGGCTACCAGCGGGCAGCGTGAAATTCGATATGCCATTTGGATCTGGATGCACTGCGAGACTGCAGGACTGTGATTCGCTTCCCACTTTTGGCTGGCATTTTCCAATTAACTTCGCATTAGCCACCGCCCAAAGTTCTCTGTGGTGGGGACTTTCATATTTTCGCCTCTGCCGCCTGTCACTTGCGGCCATGTAACGTCATCCTCAACATGACAGACGCGGGCTAATCCACACCTACCCGCTGCCCAAGTGGCCAGCCGTCTCGTCTCCCGTTTTGCTGGCAAAAATTATTAACGCCATTAACGGCAATAGAAATATTTGTGTTGGCCAGCCCAATCGCTACCCCCCTACCCACCCCTCTGCAGCACTCGGCCAAACGGGTTGCAGTTGCAATGTGTGGCCGCAGGGGGAGAGGAAAAAGATTACAAGTCATGGCTACAAGCGCCTGGGACTGTGGCCCACAAATGTGACTAATGGCATTTTTGAATGCAGATGCAAACGCAAATGGGATGGAGAGAGAGAGCGAGAGTCATGGATGGTGGATGGAAGTTGGAGCTGAAGCTGGAGCTTATGCCGCGACGCGACTCCTCTGCAGTTCTTTAAGTTTATAGGCAACAATTTTTAACGCCTTGCCAGGCTAGCAGGCCAGCAGGCCAGCAGGCAGGCCGGCAGTCAGATCAGCAGATCGCGGATTCCATCCGCATGCCCATGTGCGTGTGCTTTTCTGCAGCGTCATTAATTTTGCCATGAATTGACAAAAACATCATAAACTACTTGTTGAACAGAAAATCCACTTCGGGCGACAGCATCCCAGCCCACGCGCTAACCAATCCGGGGACCCGAGATCCGAGACGGCGGCATTGCAGATGCCGTTGCCGCCCGGCCGGCTCATGTTCAGCATTTGGCTGCGCCTGTGCGTCTATGGGGAGCGGCTGGCAGACTCATAAATATGGCAAAGACTTCCCCCAGCCAATGACCTGCAGCTGGAGGGCTTGAAGTCAAATGAATGGGCTCAAAGAATGCAATTTCAGATCAGATGAGATCAGTGGGAAAGTATCCTCCAGTGCAGTGAAGTGAAGTGGAAAATCCTCGAAGTGACACCACAAACTGCACTCCCTGTTGACCCAAGCGGCATATGTGCAATGTTAATCAACCTAATGATCGCAGGGATCGCAAAGATCGCAGAGAGTGGGGAACGAGCAAGCATTTTGCAATTTCCAGGCAACAAACATTTACAAACAGGCGACAGCAATTGGATGTTTAATGAATTGCAATACCAAATCGGCACATCCCTTGCCTTGCTGTCTCTCTCCTCTCTGTCTCCCGGAAAACAAGTAGCCGATGAGGCTGTGCAAAAAGGTAAATCGAAGCCGAGATTAATAGCGATAAGGCTATTGATTAGCATTTTAGCCACCGCCATTAGACGGAGGAGCGAGGCTACAAAATTGTAGAAGATCCACTCTAGATGTTATCAAGGTGATTGCAAGGGGCGGATCAGCGGTAGGGGCAGGGTTCGGTAGGTGTTGCAAGCATGCGATGCAGAGATAATTCAAGCGGATGATGCCACAGACCAGACCAGACCAAAAGCCAAAACCAAACCAGACCCAGAGCCGATCCAAGTCGAGTCCAGTCTATAGCTGATTGAAAATTAAGCGCACGCCGGCAATTTGCATAAAAGCAGTTTAATGTTTAAATGTTTTATTGAATCGAGTCTCGATTACAAGCAGATCGAGAAGCGATGCGGATAAGGGGGCTGCAAATGCAGTTGCAGGTGCAGATGCAGCGGGAGAAAGGAGAAGCAATGAAGTTGCGTCTAATTTGCAATGCAAATCCCGTCGTTGGCTGACTAAACTATTTGAACCAAGTGCCGGACTGTAGCCGGAACTGAAGTCTATTTGTAAGGAGCCAAAGTAAACTGGTTTTTTAATTATGAAAAAAATCGATAACTTATCAGCCAGGAGCAGGAGGAGGAGCAGGGCATGGCAGGAACGTGCGTGTCCAAAAGTGGGAAACGTTTGCTTGCAGCTGCATTGCCAATGATGATCCCAACCGAATGCTGTTGATGCTGGCTGATCAGTTGTCAATCAAAGGCGACGCTGATGCTTCACACTCGACAATCGACAAGCTCCAATGGAGGATGTCCATGTGGATCGTGGATTTGGCTACATGGCTGCAGAGAGAAGGAGAGAGAGTGAGCAGGAGAGAGTTGGGGGAAACCATAGACACTAGACTATCATCATTAGTCGCTGCCAGAGACATACAGACACGTTTGATAGCAGCCGACGACGTGCCAGACAACAACGCATCGACGACTGGCCAGGCTCTAATTGCAGAATGGCAGCTGCGATCTGGAAATGGCAGCCCGGCTACTTTATCCAACTCCAACTCCAAAGCGACTGCAACTGTCAGCGGCACTCAATGGCCAGAGTCAATGTAAAGTGACGCCTGATCTTGAACTGGTTCTGGTTCTCGACGCGGTGGTCCACGGCCATCACAGCTCTAGACATTCGAATATGCAAGTGACTCCCGACTCACGTTCACGTTCACGTACACGTACACGTACACGTTCCCTTTCGCGTCCCAATCCCTGTGTCTGGCCTTTCCAATTCTCCAGCCTCCAGTCTGGTGCAGTTTGCATGCCCTGCTGCTCCTGCTGTGCCCAAATTGCGTATCGATTGATCTGAATGATATGAGTATTTTTTGGGGTCCAAAGGGGTCTACCACATGCCGTGTCATTACTCGTTCGGTGTCTCTGTCCAATTGGCGCAGGAAATCATAAATTAAATTCGATTGTTTGACAAGGCTCGTGAAATGTTTCCATTTTGAGACGGCAGCCAGCAGCCAGCAGCCAGGCAGCCAGTTCCGTCGCTGTCCGTTCACCTAAGATCGGATAACATGAGCTCTACAATTAGTACTACATGCAACTGCAACTGCAACTGCATCTCCATCTCCATCTCCTCCTCCGCCAGAGTTCTTCGCGATGGACCCAAAAACGGGCATGAGACCGATCCACCAGCATCCACATTCGTGTAATGTTGGGCAATGTTTTTCCCCCCAAAATTGGCGTGCAGCGGAAAAATGAGACAACGTGTTCTGCCACAGAAAACAGGGGCTCCAGCTACAGTTCCACATTCAGTTACAGCTCCAGCTCTAGCTCCATGCAACACGCACATAATTCATAAAAGTTGCCAGTGCTTGCCAGTGCCATTCCTGCAGCTGGCGGGGATCTGCAGCATCTGTACGAGTAGATCGCTGGTGTCTATATCGCTGGGAGATTCATATGCACGCACCTTGGCGGCTCTTTGCCGCTGTATCGCCTGCTCCTGCTCCTGCTCCTGCTCCTCCTGTTCTCGGTGCTCTCTCTGCATATGCCATCAACACCAGTCGCCAAATGGCGTTCGTGTGTGGCAAGTGACACACGAGGCGATGCAGCACAGCTGGAAGCGTCGTCGTCCAGCTACAGCACCAGCCACAGCTCCAGCTCTGCTTTGCTCTGCTGTGGTGGTGTGCCAACAATGCCTACAAATGGTGTG
Organism: Drosophila guanche; assembly: GCF_900245975.1. NCBI lineage: Eukaryota > Metazoa > Arthropoda > Insecta > Diptera > Drosophilidae > Drosophila > Drosophila guanche. Next base: position 4,283,353 of record NW_022995743.1, on the reverse strand, counting down.
GCTATCTATCAGTAGAGATGGCAGCGTGTCACGTGCAGCAGAGCCCAAGATCTGGAAATATCTTCCAGATCTTCCAGGCAGACTCTTTCTTGATGACGTTGTTAGGTTTATTGCTTGTCGTTTAGATTACTTTAGTTCGTTTTCGTATTAGTATTAGAATTAGTATAGCTATGCACTAGTCGTCGTTCGTCCTTCGCTTCGATTCTCACACTGACTTTAAAACTTACTTTTAATCACTAATAGCAGAATGGGTTTTTCTTAGCGCTAAGTAGATTATTAGATCCACACGGGCCGCTGCTATGAGCGGATGCTACCCAGCAGCGGTGTGCTCTCGGCAGCCTTTGAGGTAATCACGTTATGGCGGGAGCTCGATGCAGCCGGCGGCTGTGGGGCGGCACCGCCTGCTCCTGGTGGCCTTTGCCAATGGCTTGGCCCGGGCTGCTCGTCCTCCATCTCAACAATGCGCGACTGGCGCGCCTTGCGCTTCTGCTGGCTCAGCTCGTGCAGGTAGAGTGCGCTGAGGCACATGTCCGCCACGCCCACACTCATGGGGTTCTTGGAGAGACGCGGCTCCACGCCGTACAAGCTGTAGAGGAGCGTGTCGGCAGGTCCCTCGAGGCGGCCCTCAGCCTTGCTCAGCCGCAGCCGGCGCATGCTGTCCAGTGGTCCCACGCTGGCGGTCAGATTCTGCTGCAGCATTTGGCGGAAATCGCTGCCAGCGACGGGGTAGCCTCCGGGGCGCAGGGACTGGGAGAGATCCATCTGGGCGGGGCTCAGCTGGGCGGCCAGCACAGAGTTGGCAATGGAGCAGTACTCCTCGCCAATGGTGCCAAATGAGATCAGGCTGTGGGTGAGCGGATTCTCATGGATGGTCGAGGTCTTGGCCTGCACCAGCTCCTCGATGGCGTGCTCCCGTATGCCCTTGATGAACAGCGACGCCTCCTTGGGCATCTGCCACTCGGGATTGTTGAGCGTGAAGCGGACCAGCGACATCTCTGTCTTCCCACCGACCAGACTCGTCTGCTGCGGCTTGGCGAACTCCTCCAGGTCGCTGTTCAGCTGCCAGTCGGGATTGCCGTGCTTGCGCACATCCATCTGGGCGAACGAGCAGACATTGCCCACACCGCGCACCGAAACCGTAAACGTTCTGAAGAACTTGACAATCTCCATGGCCTTGGGCCGGAACACGAGGATCAGGACAAAGGGCGTGACGAACGGACTGAAGATCTCGCTAAGCAGGTAGCCGGCCTTGAACTGGAAAAAGTTGCTGAACTCATTGCGGACCAGTGCCGTGTGGGCGTGCTGCTTCCACTCCGTTGGCAGGTAATGGACGTGGGCGAGAATGGCAGTCATCAGCTGTTCGGGGCACCAGATCATGTTCTCGTCGGGAATGAGCGTGCGACAGACGACGCCCACGACAGTGAGAACGGCTATGATGGTGAGGACATGCTCCACCTGGAAGACGTGCTCCTCGTAGATTCCAAAGGCCAGGATCAGGAGCAGAAGGCCTCCGCTCACGAACAGCAAATTGCGGGCTATCACAGCGGCCAGCGGGGAGGAGAAGGAGCTGAGGTAGCGGTCCGCATACTCGTAGGCGCGATTCAGTCTCGCATCGAGCTCGTGATCCAGCTCGTTGAAGTGGCGCAGATAGAGACGTCCGTAGTTGGACCAGGTGCGCAGTCCCAGCGCACTCGGCTCCTTCCGCAGGATGTTGGCGTAGGAGAAACTGAAGTAGATCAGCTGCCAGATGAAGATCACAGGCGCCAGTAGAAGATTTACGAGCGCCACGCACAGTATCAGCTTGGACAGGCGCTGGGCCAGCTCCGTTTGGTTGCTTCTCACCGCAAACTCGTCCCGCAGCTGCCAGTTGTTCTGGAAGGGCGATCCGGGGCCACGGAACAGAATGAAGTCAATGTTGAAGAGCATGCCCCGACTGAGGGAGCATATCTCGCCCAGAAACGGCAGTTGGAAGCGCACAGGCAGCAGCTGCTTGTTCATCAGGGCCACCAGATAGTTCTTGAAGCGCAGCACACGATGGTAGATATCCAGCTCCGTGAGAGACTCCTTGTCAATGCACATATGCTGCTCGGCCTGCACCTTGCGAATGCGCTGCTGCACCTCGTGCCATGTGGTGTTGTCCAGGTCGCTGTCCTCGATGCCCAGCGCCGTGTTGTAGAACTTCTTGATGTCCGCGTACTGCGTGATGTGATAGATCATCTTGAGCAGCCGAAAGCCCAAGTAGATGGCAGCTATGAATATGACAAGGTAGGCGAACCAACTAATTTGGGTCACGCACTCCCCGGTGGGTCTGATCACATCGCTGAGTGTGGTTTTGGTGTGGTTCGGGGGGGGTAGGGCGTCCCCGAAGAGCACGTCGTGCCTGATGCAGTACGTCACAAAGGTGAGCAGCCAGACGACAAAGCCAAACTCCAGCACCTGGAACACTTCATCCAGGATTATCACCTGAAAGCCATGCTTCTGCTGGTAGTTGTACATGCGGGAGAAGAACGAGTCGAGGTCCTCGATGTGGTTCCATCGTGCCCGGCCCGTCTCGGGCACCATGTGTATCATGATGCCACTGTTGCGTGGAGTATCTTCGTTCTCTGGCTCATGGTCGTTGAGGGGGTCTAAATGCGCAGCAGCTGTAAATGATTTTGCGTCGTCCGCTTTTGTTGTTGCTTCGTCATGTTGCTCGGTCTCTCGAAACGGATTCGCCTCGGCCAAGGAGCTGTAGTTGATATTTGGGCTTGACATCATGCACCAAGCCCAAGGTCAATTGGCTAACTTATTTATATCACTTTGGTGTCTATATAGTATAGCTAAAATGGAAAATTCGTTCGTCTTTCTTTGTTTGATTTTACTGAACCTTCCTAAACTAGGGCTGGCAAACCACGTATTGTTCCATTTGGTGGCAGGCCCCATCAGCTGTTCGAATCGATGACCACAACTAATCAATATCGATATCAATTGTCGCAACAGTTGGCAGCACCACTGCGGCATTGTAAACAATTTTTCGTATTTCGTTTGTTTGCATTAAAATAGCAATAAATCAGCAAGAATGGGCAAGCGACAGCACCAAAAGGATAAAATGTAAGTAACATGAATTATTGCCATGGAAAGCACTCAATCTGACACCTCAATCCACAGGTACTTGACGTACACGGAGTGGAGCGAGCTGTACGGGGGCAAAAAAACAGAATCCGCGGAGAACGACCATGTGAAGTTCAAGCGGTTGCCCTACGAGCACTGCTCCATTACCATGGCTCCCTACGAGATGCCCTACTGCGACCTCAATGGCAATGTCTTCGAGTATGAAGCGATACTGAAGTTTTTGAAAACCTTTAAGATCAATCCCATAACAGGCCAGAAAATGGACTCAAAGTCGCTGGTGAAGCTGAATTTCTACAAGAACGCCACAGATGATTACCACTGCCCCGCGCTGTTCAAGCCCTTCACCAAGAATTCGCACATTGTGGCAGTGGCCACGACGGGCAATGTCTACTGCTGGGAGGCCATTGATCAGCTGAATATAAAGACCAAGAACTGGAAGGACTTGGTGGATGACACACCGTTCCAGCGCAAGGATATCATCACAATACAGGATCCGCAGAAGCTGGAAAAGTTCGATATATCCACCTTCCATCACATACGCAAGAATTTGCGTGTGCTGTCAGAGGAGGAGCTGCTGGAGCGCAAAGATCCGGCCAGCGGGCGCATTAAGACCATGAATCTGGAAACAAAAGAGACCTTGGCACAGCTGCAGAAGGACTACCAGCCTGCCGAAGAGGCACCTTCCACCTCCAAGCGCACAGCAGACAAATTCAATGCGGCTCATTATTCCACCGGTGCGGTGTCCGCCAGCTTCACATCTACAGCCATGATGCCTGTCTCGCAGATTGAGGCGGCCATAATTGACGATGATTTGGTCAAATACGAGCGGGTGAAGCAAAAGGGCTATGTGCGACTAAACACCAACTTTGGCCCCTTAAACATTGAACTCTACTGCGATCAGATTCCGCGCGCCTGCGACAACTTCATCAAACATTGCGCCGATGGCTACTTCAACAATGTGCTGTTCCACCGATCCATTCGGAATTTTATCGTGGGTACACGCCACGTGTATATAAAGTCAAGGAATAACCAAATGTATTTTACAGGTTCAAGGTGGAGATCCCACAGGCACCGGCTCGGGGGGTGAATCCATCTGGGGCCAAAAGTTCGAAGATGAATTCAAACCAAATCTGACGCACACGGGACGGGGAGTTCTGTCCATGGCGAATTCAGGACCCAACACAAATGGCTCACAGTTGTGAGTAGAACAATCAATTGAATGCGACTCATTGCTCAGTTTTCTTTCCTTCTGCTACCAGCTTCATCACGTATCGATCCTGCAAACATCTCGATGGCAAGCACACCATCTTTGGCAAGGTCGTTGGCGGCCTTGACACGCTGCAAAAAATAGAAAACATCGAAGTGGACAACAAAGATAGACCCATCGAGGATATTGTAATTGAAAATGCCCAGGTCTTTGTTAATCCCTTTGCCGATGCCGTCGCACAGCTAGCCAAGGAGCGGGAGAATGAAGCGGCCAGCGTACAGGAGACTGCCGAAAAGGCGGAACAGCAGAAACGTCTCAACGAACCACTCAAGGTGTACAGGGAAGGCGTTGGCAAGTACCTAAAACTGAATGCCGCTCCCAAGAAACCAGAATCCCCGCTCCTAGCATCCCAGGCAGCCAAGAGGAAGAAGCTTGCAGGCGGATTCGGGGATTTCTCTAGCTGGTAGTTGCTCCACTTACCATGTCCCACGAATAGGTCAACCGAAAAGATTGCGTTTTAGTATACAAATTTTGTTTGGCTTTTTATTTGTCGTTGGGGGGTCCCTCTGCTCCATCTGTACGCTCCCTCTCTTGCCAGCTCTTTTTCATCTCCTGCATTTTGCCCTGCCGTCGTCGCCGCTCCGTGGACTTTCTTTGCTCCAGTACTTTGATCTGTGCCGCAATCGAATTTTCCCCATTGAAATGCGCATCGAGCTTGTCCAGGAGAAGCCTTCGTGCCTCTACTCGATTTTTGGAGGCCAGTCGATGCGTGTGACACTTGATGGTGATGTTGGTGGGCAGGTGTCGCAGGAACACGCAGTTGGATGTCTTGTTCACCGCCTGACCCCCGGGCCCACTGCCGCGCATGAAAGTCTCTTCGATTTCCGACTCTTCCAGCTTTGGGTAGTGCGTGTAATCCAAGTTAGCAGTGAACTTGCTGCGCCCAATGAGCGGAGGGAGTGCCAGCCGGGAAACCAAGGCTCGTATCATACCTACAGTATGCGTCCCTTCTTCAGCAGTGTCTCGCCACGCTGTGCAAAGATGGAAATTAGTTATGAAATAGCTATCCCGACACCGGCACGTACTTTGAAGTTGAACTCGATTTCCGTGGGACTTGTCAACTGGCGACTGCCCCTGAACTCGTGTCGCACGCGCCCCAGAAAGTAGTTCTTGTCCGTTAACTTCAGATGATTGCCGTATCGGATAAGGTGTTTATATAGCCGGAGAATCTGCTGCCGAGATGGTTGAAACATTTTATTTTAGTTTTTCCGTTCACATGTGTGACAGAGAACAAGTTGGCAGCACCACCAACAGCTGCTCGTTGAGCGAAACTGAGATTAAAAGGGAATCGGAGAAAAACAAAAATCGTAAGCATGGAGGAATTAGACAAAATAATTCGAAAAAATTAAGTAATTGGAACATATTTATCGAGTTAAATAATAACAATTGATTGGATATTGGGCATCACATCGTCGATTGGGACATTGTATGTTCGACTCAACTCAAACATTTCCTTCATTTGATGAGCGATTTCCCGGTCCACTATTTCCCCGCCTGATGTCATAGTCTTCTCAATAATTTCCTCGTCCGACACCTGGAGGTTGATAAATTCCTCCGACGATAAGCCAGACGGTTCAACGAGTGAGAAGAGGAAGTAAGCCGTGATGGACGTACTAAACGGCAGGAAGCGAATGTACTCCTTCAGAAGCTCCGTTCGGCTGGAAAGAAAACCAACCAGAAGCATTAATGTATGCATCCAACTAGATGCCATTTGGCTACCCACTTCATAAACTGTGGCACCTCGTCCTTCGTGTGCTTCCTATAGCTGTCGTACAGAGCCGAGCAGTAGTCGTCGAAAATGCTATCGAAATGTGTGAAGCGCACATCCGCAAAGACGGAGAGGGCCAAGAAAACGGACAAATCTATCATGGGCGAGGACACCCGCAGCGTCTGGTAGTCGAACATCATGATTGCCAGTGGCTCCTCCTTGTCATCGTACTTGTAGGCAACATTATTCCGCACATAGTCACCGTGACAGAGAGTGGCCAGCGGCTCCCGGGGCGCCAAACGTTGGCGACCAAACTTTGTGTAATCGGCTGTCAACAGACCGAAGTTCTTCACAAAATCCTCATCAACTTGGGGCTGGTAAGTGACCACAGCCTGAGCAGCGCGTCTCACACTTGTCTTCTGCTTCAACAGGAAGGCGGGATGCATTTTGTCATTGGAAAATCGAGCTTCCCTGAGATTTTTGACCATATTCTGAAACTGTTCCGGATTCTTGTGCTTAATGGCGTACGTAAAGCCATGGAACTTGCCCAAATTCTTTACTGCCACCCGAGCATGCTCCAGGCTGAGTCCCACCCTGTCTTTGGTCACCCTCCAGCCATCCTCAGCAAAGTCACTGAGAATGACCATAGCCGATGAGGGATTCAGTTCGCTGTAGTAATACTTGGGAGCCGAAAACCTTCCACCCGCCTTTTGCATTTGGGGCAGAATTTTCGTGTAGAATTCGATTTCATTGCCAAAGAGAAATCCGAACTGAATTGACTTGTACATCTGCGGTGGGATCCTGGGAGTTTTCTATAATAAGAAAAGATGCATTAACCCCTCCGCATGACTTGCTTTATATCTGTTTTTAGTTGAATTAACAGCAATATTAATGTCCATATCCATAAAATGCTTTTTTACCCTTCTCCACAGACAGCAACCTGCTATCGCGATGTGTAAACACAAATATACGTGCTACTCTCACTTAATTTTTATCTACTTCGTGCCTACGATATGACAAAATTATGGCTACGATATTACCTTGACGACCATTATCCGCTCATATCGATGGCCATCGTATTCAAAGCGTATGGTTGTGCGATAGCAGAGTGTCAGCATGAAGGCCTCCTTGGGATCAATCACATTTACATCGATGTCCCCCACCCGGAATGTGTCCGCCTTTGACTCGCTGTAGTTATCCAGCAGTCGACCGCTCGCCAGAATCTTTGGCAGTATGAAAGTGCGCAGCCATTGGGACTCCGTCTGAGTCAGCGTCATCGTGGTCTCTCTATTATTCAGAATGTAACCGATCGTCGTCGCTTTCGGGGAATAACTGAACGATCGTTCGCCGTACAACAGTATTTGTACGCTTTTAGGTGAATCAAGTTCGTGATCTGCGAGATGAAATGAAGCTGCTTGATCGTAACCACCACGAAACATACGATATACGGTATGTACATCATCGCTTTTTTTGATATTAATAATTAACTGTATTTAATTGAAATAACTAGATCTTGGGCAACGCATCCACATCGATGCCATCCTCGATTGGAACATTATACTTTCGACTCAACTCGAACATTTCCTTCAGCTGATTCGCAATTTCCCTATCAACCAGCTCGCCTCCAGTTTTCATGGTGCGCTCAATGACTTTCTCGTCCGACATTTCATTTTTGAACATTTCCTCGGACGACAAGCCAGACGGTTCGACGAGCTCAAAGAGGAAGCAGGACGTTATGGATACACTGTAGGGCAGGAAGCGAATGTACTCCTTCAGAAGCTCCGTCCGGCTGGAAAGAAAGCAAACAAGAAACATTAATAGATGCCGAATACATGTTGCTTTTGTATTCACTTCATAAACTCTGGCACCTCGTCCTTCGTGTGCTTCCTGTAGCTGTCGTACAGAGCAGTGCAATAGTCATCGAAGATGCTATCGAAATGAGTGTAGCGCACATCAGCATAGATAGAGATGGCGAGGAATACGGACAGATCGATCATGGGCGAGGACACACGCAGCGTCTGGTAGTCGAACATCATGATTTCCTGTGGCTCCTCCTTGTCATCGTACTTGTAGGCCACATTGTTCCGCACATAGTCACCGTGGCAGAGAGTGGCCAGCGGCTCCCTGGGCGCCACACGCTGGCGTCCATATTTTACAGAATCGGAGATTAAGAAAACAAACTTCTTCACAAAATCCTCATCCACTTGAGGCTGATAAGTGGCCACAGCCAGCAAAGCGCGCTGAACGCTCGCCTTCAGCGTCACAAGGTATTGGGGATGAATGGTGTCATTGGCATATCGGGACTCCTTTAGGTTTTCTGTCAGCTCTTTGAACTTCTCCAGATTCTTGTGCTTGATGGCGTACGTAAAGCCATGGAATTTTCCCAAGTACTTCACTGCCACTCGGGCATGCTCTAGGCTAAGGCCAACCCTGTCTTTGGTCACCCTCCAGCCATTCTCAGCAAAGTCACTGAGAATGACCACTGCCGAACAGGGATTTAGTTCACTGTAGTAATACTTCGGGGCCGCAAACTTTCCATCCGCTACTTTTTGTATCTGAGGCAGAATTTTCGTATAGAAATCAATCTCATTGCCAAAAAGATCTCCAAACTGAATGGATTCGTAGACATCTGGGGGAACCATGGGTGTTTTCTGCAATCAAAAAATCGAATTTAAAATCATCATTGCTACCAAAAAACGATACTGTCATGGTTTCCAGTTGCTTGTTAATCATTAGTAGGTAATTTTTTTTGATTAACCGAACGCCTTAGTGTAGATCTATGGATCAATAACAAGCCGCTGATAACATATCAATGTTTGTTGATATTTGATAGGTTAGGAGCTGGTGTCTACACACATTAGAATAATACCCCTTAATCTTATCTTATCTATTCACATTTTTGGCTGCCTATTTCACCATCACACAATCTGTACTCCCAGATTGGAACCGGTTATGTGATGTGAATACGATCTGTAGCGCCACTCAATTGTCATCCGTGACGACATTTTAGTTACGATATTATTACCTTAACGACCATTTTCCGCTCGTACTGCTCGCCATCGTATTCAAAGCGTATGGTTGTGCGATAGCAGAGTGTCAGCATGAAGGCCTCCTTGGGACCAATCACATTTACATCGATGTCCCCCACCCGGAATGTGTCCGCCTTTGACTCGCTGTAGTTATCCAGCAGTCGACCGCTCGCCAGAATCTTTGGCAGTATGATAGTGCTCAGCCATTGGGATTCCGTTTCGATCAGCGTCATCGTGGTCTCTATTATACAGTATGTAACCGAACGGCGTGGTGTTCGTCGAATAACTGAACGATCGTTCGCCGTACAACAGTATTTGTACGCTTCGGCGGTCAACATCGTGTGCTCGCATCGAACTCTCTGAGATTGAACGAAAATAAATCTGTGCCGCTCTGAAGCAGGCAAGAGCGAGATAGTTAATGATAGCTCGTAGTGTGGGTGACTATTGAGACTATCCAACGCAGAACACAATCATTTTATATTAAAAACTCCAAATTTTAAAATCAAAAATTCAGCGAAAATGCAAAGAAAATGGTTTACGCTCTCGCTGACCGGGTGGCTGCGAATGGTGCACACTTTTGTGCGAAAGTATACAGACAAATCGGAGAGTGGAGGTGTGCTCATTGGCAAGAGGAAAGAGTCGAAGCAGCAGTCTTGAAATCTCCCTTCCAGCTCTACAGCCGTGACTTTACTGTCATGTATCCGTTGGAGTGTTTGCTCATTCGAACTCTGTCAGTCAGCACACAATCCAAATCCCCTGTACATCCCCGAACCCCCTATTTTGTTTCCTTGACCCCTCCCTTGGCCGCTCAAAATGTACTCGCAACCGCAACAAGTGTCCAATGGCACTCAGACCATGCCACAGCCGAATCCCAAGCCAGTGTGCGTGCCGCTGCTGTTGGTCGACGAGGATGGGAAGAAACGCTACTGCTACCATGGCGGCAAGTGCCGCTGCGAGACCTGCCAGAAGATGCGCGAGCAGCAGGCGGAGGAGCTGGACGAGCAGCTATTGGCCACCCTGCCACACAGTCGCTTGCAGCTGGTGCCGGCGTTGCGTCAGGTGAGGCCGAAGCAGTACCGCCTGGAGGCCAGATACGCCACGCCCGAGTTGTCCAAGTATCTGAGTGAGGAGCACAAGGAGCTGCGCAAAAAGTACAAGACCTACTATCTGCCCGAGAAGTACTTCCAGGTGAATGCCTTCAAGGTGCCCGGTCCGCAGCACAAGCAAACCCAAACGGATATCCGAATCGGCAGCTACGGCATCGACGGTTGTCCGTGCATCGACAAATCTCTCTGCTGGGACATCTAGTGGGAATCGAGGAATAAACAGTGCAGGGTGAGGAGCTGAATGCTTGGGTTGTCTTATCTCTTCTTATCGAGCAACTTCTGATCTGGGGTAGCCTTGGTACATTTATCATTATTCGGGCCACATTAATTTTAAAAATATTCATACGGCTATCCAATAGAATCCAAATTTACAGAATGCTGCGTCGCCTTACACCAAATACCAGGCTGGCTCGCTGCTGCCGCTACCTTGCTGATGGTCCTCCAAAGTCCGCGGATCCCTATCTCATCACCACGGGGCTCACGGCCAACGTGGCAAAGGGGCAAATGCGTTCACTGCCGGTGAGCGCGCTGCCTCGGTCCAAGTATGGGGGCATCACCCATGTGTCTCTGCTCACCGGCAGCACAATCATTGGCCAGCAGGGAGCCAAGTTTGTGACAGCCCTGCTCCATAGCACGCGGGTGCCTGTGGAGCTGCAGCGCATTGGCTCTGATCAGGAGGAGGAGTACTTCAATTCGGTGCTGCGAAACCATGCCGCGGTCCATGTGGACATCTTGTGCGACGGTGAGGCAAAGAAGAAATCCCTCAAGATCTGCAACGACCTGGATCTGTACGTGTTCATGACGCGCCTGCGCAGCTTTCCCGGCTTCAAGTGCCGCTTCCCCGACGTGGACATCCAGGTGATAGCTCAGAACAACATTGGCAACTACTCGGAGCTCGAGTACTCTCCGGTCAAGGGTGTGGTGGAGGCGCTGCGCGTGGTTACCCATGATAACGTGGAAAAGTATCTGCGGTATGCCTTTAAGGCTGCAATCCGCGCCGGCCGCTGTCGCGTTACCCTCATCCACAAGGCCAACGAGTGGCCGGTGACCGATGGGACAATGTTGAAAATTGCAGAGGAAATGCACGCGAAGAAATACAGCTCCATCGAGCTGGAGCTGATGGATCTGGACGAGTGCGTGAAACGGCTAATCACCGATCCCGCCTACTTTGACACCATCTTAACAAACGATCGCTATGCCACCTTCCTGGCCACCATCTGCAGTGGTGTGGCCGGAGGCGCCAATCTCTTCAGCGCCATCGAATTGGGCGACAATCATGCCGTGTTCAAGCCGCTCCAGACAAAGCTTTCGCTGACCAACTACTCCCAGCTCAGTCCCTACGGCATCGTGTCCACCTGTGTGGACTTACTGAACCATGTGGGCCACGAGAGCTGCGCCAAGTCCCTCTGGCAGGGGATGATACGCACCATGGATGAGGGCATCAAGAGTGTCGAATTCGACGGCACCGACACCGGGGAATATGTGATATGCAATATTATGAACAAGTTGCGGTGCAGTGCTTTAGGGGAGAGTGCACAGAAAAAGTAAATTATATTCACTAAAATTTAATGAATTAAACAGCAGTCTTTTAGTCAGTTATCTGATCTTTAAGTAGTAGAAACAGAATCCAGGTATATGATGACAGGCGAATTTCGTACTACTCCTCTTCGGCTACATTTTGCGATACTTCATGATATTTGTGGACTGGGAAAACCATGACAAATGATTAGTAGAAAGCATTGAATAATTACTAGTATTACCTGCTCCTCTTCGGTGAGCAGAGCAACCTGCTTGACGTTAACATTGCCGTTTGTGGCGATTGTCACCATTTCGACGACATCCTTAAAGCTGACTTTAGCCACAAACTTGTTCTTCTTTGTCGGATATTTCATATAATCGTAGATAGCCGGCTCTGCCATTTCGCAGTCTTCTTCTGGAACTGTGATTGCTGGTGTTTCCTCCATGGCGCTGGGCACTCGAAATTCAGTTTCACCTTCGTCTATTTCCATTTTTTCCATAGTTGTGAGAAATTTTTAGTGAAACGTTGTACTAGAATGTCAATGCTACAATTATGAATACCAAATCAAGACACAACTGTCATGTGCTGTCATGGCCTACTCTATGTGGAGAGCTTGGTCACATTTTCTCCAGCCCAAAGCTGTAAGCGAAGAGTTGCCACATATTGCCAAAAAATAGATTTTAATTAATGCTAAAATCAAATCACAATTATAATAATTATTTATTGGGTTTTACCTACGTACATTTAATTACTAATGCTTAATTTGTAAATTCAAGGTTGCATCTAAGAACATTTACACACCCACATACGTACATTTATGCTTATTCCTAGGGATATTTGCATTGCTAAGTTAACTTTCAGATACACTCATGAAGAAGCATTCACACCATTGAATTTGCATGGGGCTCCGCATTGATGCAGTAATGCTGCCATCCACTGGGTCAGGGCTCCGCCATCTCGATGGCCTTGGTGTTGTTCCACTTGGATTTGATCGCGTTGCAAATCATCATGCAGGTGAACAGGGATAGCTCCAGGACACGGCACAGAACGAAGAAAGTTATCTCCATCAGATCGTCTGTGGCTCCCAAATAGACACACATTTTGCGACCACTTTTCTGTTGCACTTTTTTAGCCAAATAGTTTGTGCAGCGTGCAGTTCGACTCGCCTGTGGGAGTATATGTAGAAGTGTTTATGTATGCAGACAGATTTCGGGAATGGCAATGCTATGCAGGCTATGGTCCAGTTATATCCTGCCCTGTTGCACACGAAAGACTTTGTCGGCTCAATGAGAGCGAACGCAAAGTTTGTAAATATAGGGTGAGGAGATTCCCGTTAGGCTCTCCTCTTTATGCAGGCGTAGACACACATGATGTGCGGGCGAGAGAATGTCATCATAAGCACGCCTCACCTTATACACTTAGAGAGAGAGAGTGTCAGCGAGAGCGTGGGTGTGGGAAATACGGCAAAGGGACGGTGCATGCGCAAACATGTTCACGGCACATGCAGTTCTAGCAGCTTCTGCAGCTATCTATCTCTTTTGCACTCATGTCTTAAGTACTGAAAATGCATTCCAAAGGTAAAATGGGATATTTCCGGGATAAATACACCAATACACACAGGCATACACACGCACACACATTTCTAAGTAGGGATATTTATTTGATAGATATTTAATGGGATATTCAATCCAAGAACTGGCGAGACAACAAATGTCGTGTCTGAAATGGATTCATTGTACTCTCCAAGGACTGCTACTGGCAGCAGTATTAGCCCTGCAGTCAACACTTTGAGCCTTGACCATATGGCTGTGCCTGTGGCCTGGAGTTGGGCCTCTGGGCTCAGTGCAACATATGGTCACTAGACACGAGCCAGAATTCAGCTCAAGCGGCGAGTTAATTGATGGGCCAGGCCCAGGCCAGCCAGTGGCTCATCCTCGCCCAAGTTCTTCCCAGCCCTCCCTGGCTGGTGTGTGCTGTTGAGCGTGAAAGTCACAAATTACAAAAAAGAGAAAAGAGAGGAAGATCATATGCCATGATAGCGCCAATTTGGCAAGCTATGACGCGTGCCAGAGCGGTGCAGCGCAAAGAGTGAACGAAAAGTCGAACGAGAACACAAAGTGTAGGCGTGCGTAAGGGAGCGAAAGAGCGAGCGTATTTCTAACCCCTAACTGAGGCAGCGGCAAGGGCAGCGGCAGAGACGTCGACAGAGAGGAGCCGCCCCTGCTGACGATCCTTTGGATATGGTAATGGCTTTGAGGATCCTGCGAGAGGGGCAAGGGGTCATTTGCGGGCCATTTACACAAACTTGGTCAGCGCAGCGGTAAAAATATTTGTAAAGCCATCCCGTCCCATCCCTTTCGAGTGTTGCCCGATCTGACGGCTCGTGCTGTTCCATGCGGTAGCAGCAGAAGACGCGCGGCAGTTGCGGTGAAACTTTCGAGCCGTGCAGTACCCCGAGCCATGAGCTACTACTACTCATCTGAGGAGGACAACAACAGCTCCCAGTACTTGGGCAGCCCCAACTACAACCTGACGCCAATGGCAAGCTCCACGCAGGAGTACAGCCATGCCGCATTCCTCTCTCCCGACTGGCAGTTTCTGGATGTAGCAGGCGGAGCTGAAGCTGGCCTTGAGCTGCCCACGGCCACCCACTCCGTTGACCTTGAGATGTGTACAGAGCAGGGCGTGGAGCAGTCCAAGAGGCGCAAGAGCGATGGCTCCATCAGATCGGAGGGCCAAGAGACGATCATTCTTAGTCCCACGGTGCAGAAGAAACGACGACAGGCTGCCAATGCTCGGGAAAGAAAGCGCATGAATGGCCTCAACGAGGCCTTCGACCGTTTGCGGGAGGTGGTCCCAGCCCCGTCCATCGACCAGAAGCTGTCCAAGTTCGAAACCCTACAGATGGCCCAATCCTACATTCTGGCCCTGTGCGATCTCCTCAACAACGGCGACATGGATGTGGATGCGGCCGCCTACACACTTTTTGGAAGCAGCAATGGAAGCGGAAGCGAGTGCAGCTTCCACTTGAGCCACTAAGCTATACTCGCTGTTAGATTTAAGCATTTGTGATTATCCCCTCTCTAACTCTAAATTTAGTTTAAAAACCAAATAAAAACGGAAACCAATAAGTTGCTTGTGGAATCAATTGGCCAGCAGATCGTTCGTTACGCCTCAATGGATCCGACGAAGCTCATAAATTAATTACTGAAAAGTTCATTGATAGGAAAACAATGAGTGGTGGTCCCCATTTCACATCGGAGTCCGCCGCCACCGCGCTTTTGCTGTGAAGCGTGACACCCTCGCGAGTCGCTATTTTCGACGCCCGAGCAAGGATCTCATTAAATAAAAAGCAGCTGAGTCCTGCGGCTTCGGTTGGTTGCTGTTCTTTACTATTCTGAATACTCTGGTACATTGGCTGGGGCAGAGAACCATGTGTGAAGAAAAAACAGCAACGGCAAAGGTGTTTATGCCATGGAATTCAACCTCTGGGAGTCACTGTTTCAGATCAGCTTCGGGCTGACATACGGCTGGCTGTGCTGAACTTTGACGTACTGCATCTGCACATCATCCAGGCCGAGTGAGCTTTTGGAGGGTCGAAAGCCCACGACGGGCGGGTGCAGAACGATTACCTCTTGATTGGACTTTGGGTCCGGATTATTGGTGAGCAGCACGGTTCGATTCTCCGCCAAGATTGAGTTTGCCTCATGGACTGGCCGATGACTGGGTGTTTGGGTGGTGGCCATTGATGTCATCGGCTTGGTTTTCGGCTTACGTAGCATCTTGGGAGGTGGCTTGTCCGATTTATTGCTGCTGCTGCTTTTCGGGATCTTCTGAATCAATTCTTTGGGCGTGTGCTGCTTGAGAATGCTCAAGGTGTTCTCTGCGGCGACTGGTGGCACCAGATAGGAGCCAAGAGCGGAGAGACCCTCCGCTTTCCTCGGATATGACTGTGGTGCAGGCTTTGAACTGGCCCAGGACAAAGTCTCGAAGCCGGAGCACTGCCGCGGGGTGCAGGGCTTCCTCTTCGCAGGCTCTTGCCTTGGGCAGTCTCTGTGTGGACTTATCCTACGAAGCTTTGCTTCGGGCACGATAATCAGATACTGATTCGCTTCATCTTCATCCTGTAATTGGCAAATGTAGTATGAAGCCATGCGTAAGTCAAAGGGTCTACGTTGGCCACCTTCAGAGTCGGCGTGTTTCATGGATCTCTTACCGCTGATTAGGCAATTGGGCCTGCCACATGGACTATTGCTACTTCTCGCCGGAATGGCCTTCTTGGCCGCTTCTTCCGGGTTGGAGTTAGCTCTGAGCCTCGACTTTGGCAGCGCAATGGATCGAGCTGCAGCGGAGTGGCTCCGCGGAGACTTTCCTCCCGCCGGCAATGTCAATGCCCTGGCGTTCTTATGGTTTTGAGCTATTGGCTCTTCCTGGCTGTGAGTAGGACTTCTCTGGGATGCGGTAATCTCTGGTGCCCTGTGCTCTTCCTGACGGCTGATTCGCTTTTCTTGTGCATTTTTTTGAAGCATGCGGTCATCAGGATGGTCGTTTCGCCTTCTACTTTTATTTGAAGTATTCTGTGGAACATTCAACTCAACCTCACAGCGGCATTCATCAACATAATCGAGAATTGGCTCATTGCGACGACTATTTCGGCTTGCTCTCTTTGATGATGGAGCAGTTCGCTTTTCTCTGCGATCGTCTCGGCTCCTTCTCTTTGATGACAAAATCCCTGGAGCACTGGGTTCCTCCTGACGACTGTCTCTCTTCGATGAGGCAATCTCTGGACCTGTTGGCTCTTCCTGGCCATCATTTTGTCCAGTCCTCTCAGCTGCGGTACTCTCTGGATCAATGGGCTCATCCTCACAGACGCACTCAGCAATTTCGAGAAGATCCATTTGCTTTTCTTGGTCACGATATATTTCCGTTTGAGTCGGTGTTGGTCTGAGCTGGCTTTCCTCTTGATTATTACCCATCGATGAGGTAGTCTCTGGAACATTTAGGTTTGCATATGCACACGTGCCATCATTACAAGAGATCAATTCCTCAAATTCTTGGGAGTGTGTTGGATTCTCCACAGGGTCCTCTTGGTGGTGCAATTCTCGCTGGGGAGTCTGTATTGGACTTGGCTCCTTTGGTTGGTAATCTCGGCTGTTTCTTTTTGAAGACGGAATCCGTAGAAAATCGTGACTTCTATTTTTCTTGGATGAGGCAATCTCCGGAGCTGTTGGCTCTGCCTGGCTGTCCTCTCGGCTATCGACAATCTCTGGATCAATTTCTGGCGATATTTCTGAAGCCATTTGCCCATCAGGACGATCGTTTTGCATACTCCTTGTGGGTGAGGTACTCTCTGGAACCATAGGCTCTAACTCGCAGCGGCACCCATCATCGTCTTCGTCCCTTAACTCTTCCTGGCTTATATACATTCGATTTGAATTCGGTTCTGATAGCCTCTGACTGTCGTTTGGGCTGTTCGGCGGGGATATATTGCCCATGGATGGCTCCTCGGTGGCCTCCATGTTACGTGGATCCTCATGTTCTGCATTATCTGAGCGTGGCCTGAGCCCACGTTTCGGACACTCGAGATATTCAACATGACCGTTGTTGCGGACTTTTTGTTGCTGTTTGCGTTTCGAAGAAGGGCAGCACTCTTCGGGATAAGTCTGTAGACCGTTGACTTCGTCAGATCGCCTGCGCTGCTGCTGTGAGGCTAAAGGCTCACTGTACTGGCCTCTGTCTGAGGTTCTCCTCAGACACTGTCTTGGCGCCACTTCCGTTACAATTCGGTTCGGAGACGGACACGTATCATCATTGCATTCCTCATATCTATGAGAAGGGTGTGGATCGCGTCTTCTTGGGGTTTGTGGTGGACTCCGCGCAGATTCCTCTCGCTGACTCGATCTCAGTTGGGAAAACTGTTTTGGACTTTGCTCGTCATCCGCTTCGTAATCTTCATACGGCGATGATGCTGGACTCGTTTTTTGGTAATACTTATCCTGGCCATCCTCTTCACTGTTGTAATCATTGAGCGCTGACAAACAGGTTGATGGAAACTTATCGCCTCTACAATCCTTAGTCCTTGAGATTCTCGGGCAATCCTTAACACATTCTCGGTCATCGTACTCATACCTGTCTTGTGTGCATTTTTCGGAGTATTGATTGGGAGTCTTCCCCCCTTGGTCGCTGTTATCTGATTTTAAACTAGCCAAGAAATATTGCTGCGGAAATTTGTACTCTCTCGCCTTGGGCACCTTCGAGGAAGTACTCGCCCTGTGCCTTGCAGGTGAAGCCTCGCGCTCCACTTCTTTTCTGCGGCCAGGACACTCTACATACTCCCCATCTTCGGTTTGGTAATGTCTTTGCGGTGGCCTGGCCACTGGCTCGTCGCAATAATCTCGATCATTATTTGAATGCTTCTGATGCGGGCACTTGAAGTTGCGGATACGATAATCCTTCATAATTTTCTCAGCAACTGCAGCGCACTGTTGGGCCACATAGGAATCTGGCCCCGAGTTGCGGGAGTCCCAACTTTCCACTTTCGGAACGGTCATGGTGGTGGTATCTTTTGAGCAAGAGCCTAGAACATATTGCGGGTGTGTTTGCGGCATGCGTTCGAAGCGATTAGGATTGAACTCTTCCCTCGGGCGGGCACACTGACGAGATCTGTAGGCAACTGGAGCAGTGTTTCCGCATTCATAAAACTGCGACTGAGGACGTCGTGGGACTGGCAGCTCCTCGTTGGCATCGTCTTCCTGATGATACAACTGATCTGCAGCTGACATTTCCTGATCTGGCGGACAGTAGCATTCGAGATATTCGTATGGGTCTGCCCCTTCCGGATAATAAAAGCATTCCGCCTGCTCATTTTGCGGTGGGTTCTGAGTATAATGAGCAGTTGGGTTATATCTGCAGTCCGCATGCTCGTCCGCTGGCAGAGCTCTGTGCTCGCTGTCCTCGTACACTGGAGTTTCAGCTGACTGAAGTTCCTGTTCGCTGGCGTTGTATGTAGCTGGTTCCCTGTAGTTGGCAGGACGATTGGCACAGATGACTTTGTTGTTTTTGGCATTTCGTGGATTAAACTTGAGCAAGAGAACATTGCACGCCTCCTCGCTGGGAGTTCGACGGCAGAAGGGACTGTCTCTGGAGTGTTGACAGTCATAGTTGCTGCCGGCCTCCATGCCGGATCTGGGTCTAGGTGCATGCACTTGCAGTTGCCGCTTCGGTGCTCTGCCAGCGGACGCAGACGCTTCATCATCCACAGAGACATAAGTGGTGTGTTGGATCCTGTGCCCGTAATGGCAACTGTGGCTGTAGTTTTCTGTGGGTCTCGAATATCTATGGTATCCTGCTTCCCCAGCGCTTCTGCATTGAAAGGCCTGTTGCCTTAATTGATGGTGATACGAGTAGTCGCTGGATTCCTCTTCATCTTTCTGGTGATGATAACGATCAGCTCCGGAAGTGGCACGTGGCAGTGTAGTTGGCAGCGTCTCGAGGTCCGAGTCGTACACGGATGAGTTGTCCAACTCTTTGTCCACGAAGCTCATGTTTGAAGAAGCTGCAATGCAAGTGAGATGTGCGATGGAAACTGCATGGAACAAGGGTCTGGATGGACTTACCGGATCTCTCGCCGATGGGTATGTTAAAGTCAACTCGTAGGCTGTGCCTGCATTCCGCGCAGTCCTTGTTCATCATTTCCGTAACATCATCAATAATGCACTGCACTTGGTCATCGCGGACGCTAGGTCTAGACTTGGACTGTTATTGTGATTATTAACAGTGATTTCTATTTGCTTTTTGGATCGTGCCATTTGCTCACCTGCTCTGCCTCGCACGGTTCCTGGTCGGCTAGGAACTGGAGGTCATTGAATATCGAGCGACAGGGCACATAGTGGAATCCCTCCCGCTTGCTACGCTTGATGGCCTGGCTCTCCATGTCGTAGTAGGTGCGCAGGGAGAGCACCTGCAGCTTCACCTGATCCGGCGTGAGACCATTGTTCAGAATACGCGTGATGCGGTCCCAGGCGCTATGCTTAAGGGGCATGCAATGGTATCCCGGTGACTTGTGATTCCAGAGGCATTGGTTGGCGCGGTACAACCGAATCAGCCGCTTTGCAGTGGCCTCGTTGTTAATTTGGCGCTCATTTTTCATGTTTTCTGTGATCATGCTGTCCTTCGAGGCCATTTTGCCTTCAAGACCCGTTAGCTTTCAAAACCCCTCCGCGACTAGAACCAAAGTACCATGGTGACTAAAAAAATAAGAACAAACAACACAACTCTGAGTTTGGATTTAGATGAAGTTTTAAAAGCTGAAAGGATTTTCAAGGAATCTCATTCTCCGCCTCTTCCTGCACTGGACTTTCTTTATTGGTTAATTTGTATATTACGTTTCTGCGACTTTCCACTGCTGGTTTACGCGGTTTTTTTCCATCGGTGAATTGACATCAATGGCGGCATATTTCGGTATATTTTTGAGGGTCATGCGGTATATTTGATCAACAAATCCGCAGTCACACTGGTTTGGGGGCAAGAAATAAGCGAAAATAGGAAAAGAAAATAAAATTGATATTGCAACAAACTCCAACACACTCAACGCATGCGAGTGCATTTACCAGCTGCACCTAATCATTCCGGGCTAGTGCAAACAACCAGAGCCGTAAAATCAATCGAGCTTAATCAAAACACCGCCGCTGCAATTCATCCGCGAACTGTTCGTCTGGTATAACCACAAAATTTTCTTTGCATTTGAGCCCAATTTTCGCGAGCCCGACCATTTAGAACCACCAATCAGATACCAGATTGCCAGTGTGGGGTTTGTCACTACCATTGCTGTTAGTCCAATTTTATTTATGCTAGTTCCAAGCGAGACCCCAACACCGAAACATAAAACGACAAACAATTACCACGTAAACAGCTGCATGCTAAAAGATAAAGTTTGATCGAAGATTAACTATAGCCGCAGTTCCGCGAGACGGTGCCAGATCAGAGAAGAGAGCGAGAGAGTGCTACGAAGATGTCCGCGGAGCGCGAAATTCCCGCTGAGGACAGCATCAAAGTTGTCTGCCGCTTCCGCCCGCTCAACGACAGTGAGGAGAAGGCCGGTTCCAAGTTTGTCGTCAAATTCCCCAACAATGTCGAGGAGAACTGCATATCCATTGCGGTAAGTGTTGCACATAGTCAGAGCGATCCAGTTGTCCACCGTCAGTGCCGCCTCCACGCACACACATTTCCCTTTACTTTGTGTGTTATGCATTAATCTCTGCGTGCTGTCACGGCCCATGACGTCATGCCTAACATTAGACCGTACGGGAGCGTACATTACCCTTCCCAAGCAGCAGCAGTGCCAGTGCCTGTACCGTCGACCAATTGGAGCAGTTTGGTTAATTAGCGCTAAACTTGTGTATTCCACTTCCAGTGAGCGTGTCTCGAGCGAATGCCCACAGGCGGAAAACCATAAGAAATCCGAAATTACTTCAGATCAATAGTATATTTTGCAACAAATTGATTTTCCGCCCAAAGACAGAAAAACAAAAGAGAGAGAGTTTAAGGAAGAGGGAGAGTGAAACGGGGTGTGTGTGAGTGTGTGTATGTGTGTTTTAGGGAACGTCAAAGAAGAAAAGCCGAAAGCAAGGCAGTCCGTCCCCACCCACAAGTTGAGTTCCACTTGTGTCCCAATCCACAGAAATTTGCATTGCTAACCTTCTCTGCAGCAGCGGCTCGCCGTCTAGAGTTCCATCTAGTCCGCCTTCTATGCTTACCTCACTTACAGTTTACCTGCCCCCTGTGTCTTTATTGTGTGTGTGTGTGTGTGTGTGTATGTGTGCCCTCCCATTGCCACCAGCTGCCGCCACTCCACTCCACTCTACCAGCAGCAGCAGCAACAGTGACTCATGCACGCAAACCACATAAAAAGGAACATAGGGCAATGGAATTTGCTGGTTTTTGGCGCTCATAAATAATATATGTATGCATTGTGGAACCACTGAATTTTCACCATAACTCCACCTGTAAACGAACATTTTCCCAGAAATTGGTTTAGCAACAACAATAGTTTCAATTACCAGTTATGCTGCCACCAGAGAACTAGTTCTGTTCACTGTTTATTAGCCGTTATATGAAAACACATATGTATGTTTAGTGTAAACAACGATGAACTTACCGTAACATAGACGAACCTTTTTACAAATTTTAGGTCTTGCTAAAATGTCTTACCATCTATTTGTATAGCCTCTCATGAGCGAACTAGTTTTTTAGTGGCACCATGGAAGGCAGCTCTATTACATACACATACATGGAAGTACATGTGTATGCATGTATTTATCATTACTAACGCTTCTCGTTCGCTCTTTCTTTTGCTGCTCGTTATTCATTACTGCCTTCCTCCCAGCCCATCTCCGTCCCAGCTCCGCTCCTCTCTTTCTTTTTCTAATGCTCATAATTACAATCCGTTTCGCGGCAATGCGTTCAAAAATGATTTGAAAGCTACCGGGCCACAGGGGGGGTAAAAGTTGGGTAAAAGCTGAAGATCGTTGAGAAATTTTGGAGGGGAAATACCTATTCGCTCACACAACAACTACATGTACATACCTTTTTCAGGGCAAAGTCTACCTATTCGACAAAGTCTTCAAGCCGAATGCTTCCCAGGAGAAGGTTTACAATGAGGCGGCCAAGTCCATTGTCACGGATGTCCTGGCCGGCTACAATGGAACGATATTCGCCTATGGCCAGACCTCGTCCGGTAAGACGCACACAATGGAGGGCGTCATTGGCGATTCGGCGAAGCAGGGCATTATTCCACGCATTGTCAATGATATCTTCAATCACATCTACGCCATGGAGGTGAATCTGGAGTTCCACATAAAGGTATCATACTATGAGATCTATATGGACAAGATTCGGGATCTGCTGGACGTGTCCAAGGTGAACCTGAGCGTGCACGAGGACAAGAATCGAGTGCCCTATGTGAAGGGTGCCACGGAGCGTTTCGTCTCCTCGCCAGAGGAGGTGTTCGAGGTGATCGAGGAGGGCAAATCGAATCGTCACATTGCCGTAACAAGTGAGTGGTCGAAATGGACGTTCTAGTGGTCTCCCAATTCTAAAACGATCTTTCCTGTACAGACATGAACGAGCACTCCTCTCGATCCCACTCAGTATTTCTGATCAATGTGAAGCAGGAGAATCTGGAGAACCAGAAGAAACTGTCGGGTAAACTATATCTGGTCGATTTGGCTGGTTCCGAGAAGGTTTCCAAGACAGGAGCGGAGGGAACGGTGCTCGATGAGGCGAAGAACATCAACAAGTCGCTGTCGGCGCTGGGCAATGTGATCTCTGCCCTGGCAGATGGCAACAAAACGCACATACCCTATCGTGACTCGAAGCTGACGCGCATCCTGCAGGAGTCGCTGGGAGGCAACGCTCGCACAACCATTGTCATCTGCTGCTCTCCGGCGAGCTTCAACGAGTCTGAGACGAAGTCCACTCTGGACTTTGGTCGACGCGCCAAGACTGTGAAGAATGTGGTCTGCGTGAACGAGGAGCTCACTGCCGAAGAGTGGAAGCGGCGTTACGAAAAGGAGAAGGAGAAGAACGGTCGCCTCAAGGGCAAGGTGGAGAAGCTGGAAATAGAGCTGGCCCGTTGGCGGGCGGGAGAGACGGTCAAGGCGGAGGAGCAAATCAACATGGAAGATCTCATGGAGGCCAGCACGCCCAACCTGGAGGTGGAGGCAGCACAGCAGAAGGCCGCGGAAGCAGCCAGTGCCGCTCAGAGGACGGCCCTGGCCAATATGTCCGCGTCGGTGGCTGCCGACGAGCGGGCCCGCCTGGCCACAGAGTGCGAGCGTCTGTACCAGCAGCTGGATGACAAGGATGAGGAGATTAACCAGCAGAGCCAGTATGCCGAGCAGATGAAGGAGCAGGTCATGGAGCAGGAGGAGCTGATAGCCAATGCCCGGCGGGAGTATGAGGCTCTGCAGTCGGAGATGGCACGCATTCAGCAGGAGAATGAGTCTGCCAAGGAAGAGGTCAAGGAAGTGCTGCAGGCCCTCGAGGAGCTGGCTGTCAACTATGATCAGAAGTCGCAGGAGATCGACAACAAGAACAAGGACATCGATGCCCTCAACGAAGAGCTGCAGCAGAAGCAGAGTGTGTTCAGTGCCACCTCCACGGAGTTGCAGCAGCTGAAGGACATGTCTTCGCACCAGAAGAAGCGCATCACGGAGATGCTGACCAACCTGCTGCGCGATCTCGGTGAGGTGGGCCAGGCCATTGCCCCCGGTGACTCGGCCATCGATCTAAAGATGAGCACCCTGGCCGGCACAGATGCCACCAAAGTGGAGGAGGACTTCACCATGGCCCGCCTGTACATCAGCAAGATGAAGACTGAGGCGAAAAACATTGCTCAGCGCTGCGCCAACATGGAGTCGCAGCAGTCGGACTCCAACAAGAAGATATTCGAGTACGAGAAGGATCTGGGCGAGTACCGTCTGCTCATCTCGCAGCACGAGGCGCGCATGAAGTCGCTGCAGGAGTCGATGCGGGAGGCGGAGAACAAGAAGCGTACACTCGAGGAGCAGATCGATTCGCTGCGCGAGGAGTGCGCCAAGCTGAAGGCGGCCGAGCACGTGTCCGCCGTCAATGCCGAGGAGAAGCAGCGCGCCGAGGAGCTGCGCTCCATGTTCGACTCGCAAATGGACGAGCTGCGCGAGGCGCACACCAAGCAGGTGTCCGAGCTTCGGGACGAGATCTCCGCCAAGCAGCATGAAATGAACGAGATGAAGGATGTGCACCAGAAGCTGCTGCTGGCCCACCAGCAGATGACCGCCGACTACGAGAAGGTCAAGCAGGACGAGGCCCAGAAATCCAACGAACTGCAGAACATGATTCTCACCAGCGAGCGACGGGAGCAGGCGCGCAAGGACCTCAAAGGCCTCGAAGACACCGTGGCCAAGGAACTGCAAACGCTGCACAATCTCCGCAAGCTCTTTGTTCAAGATTTACAGGTAAATCCGAAATTATATCCTTATGGCTTCTCTCTTCTGACCTTTCCAACAATCTTTTTATTTCAGCAACGAATCCGAAAGAATGTCGTCAACGAGGAGAGCGAGGAGGATGGTGGATCTCTGGCACAGAAACAGAAGATCTCCTTCCTGGAGAACAACCTCGATCAGTTGACGAAGGTGCACAAACAGCTGGTACGCGACAACGCCGACCTGCGCTGTGAGCTGCCCAAGCTGGAGAAGCGTCTGCGCACGACAATGGAACGGGTGAAGGCGCTGGAGACAGCGCTAAAGGAGGCAAAGGAGGGTGCTATGAGGGATCGCAAGCGTTACCAGTACGAGGTGGATAGGATCAAGGAGGCGGTGCGACAGAAGCATCTGGGACGGCGGGGACCGCAGGCACAAATCGCGAAGCCCATCAGAGCGGGTCAGGGCGCTATTGCCATACGTGGCGGTGGCGCTGTTGGCGGTGCATCATCGCAGCTATCGAACAATTCGTAGATTCATACGCACCACCCATGCCCAGCCACCACCACCACGCACCCATGCACCCATGCACGTCGCCGCCCAGTCCATCTCCGCTTTAAAACTAAAAACTAAAAAAATGGATTGATTACGTTATACATACTTAAAATAATTGATAATTGCCTTCGCTTAAAGAGATGTCGTTTCGCGATCATGTGCAGCGCTTTAAATATATATATATATACATAAATAAACCATAAACATATAATATAATCAATTGAATGTGAGTGGAAAACGGAAAAACATAATTAACTCAATTTTACAAAAGCAAAAAAAAAACCCACAGATATTTAAGGACATCTATTGTACGTTTAAGAATATTTATAAACTTTTCAAAACATAAAAACTAAATAAAAGTCGCAGACAAATTAATTACATAGCGATTCATTTATTACCCCAAATTTAGGATTGTAAATATTGCATTTGTGGTCAAGTTTTCCTAACATTCCTAATTGTGTCTATAGTCGCATGTGGTAGCCGGTACCACCGGCATTGTGATGCTCCCAGGCCTCACGTGTGCTAACCTGCCACTCGTACCACACCTTGTCCGCGTCAATGCAGCGCCAGAACTTCACTGAGACTGTCTCCCCCTGCTTGAGAGTCCGAGGATGCTGAAAGGAGCGAAAATTGGAGCGATGCTCACTGGAATTCTTGGATCACTTACAGTGGGAAAGAACATGGGAAACCATGAGAACAGGCCGGGCGTGTGCGCCAGCGGATTGATACTCAGATGGATATCCTTATAGAGCATTGTATCGAAATAGCCGCCAATGCCATGCAGCACACAGTCCTTGTGGGCAGTGAAAGAGATCTCCTTGCAGCGTGTATTGTCAATGGGCGCCACTCGATTCGGATGCGCGAATTCAAACAGCGCCTGGGGTGTGTCAATGTGATAGATGTTCTTGAGGAGTGACACATAGCCATAGTCGAAGGCTGGCACGGTGCTGACCAACTGGCTGACATTCTGATGCAGCACAGCGGACATAATCGGATTGATGTACGACGTTGACTTGTAGGGTATGCTTAAGCCATCAGCCTTGAGCAACTTTAAGGCACCATCGAGGCACTCTGGCGACAATTCGTTATCCCCAAACGAGCCAAGAAGCTCGGACACGAGAATATCGGCCAGCTCAGGCGGTGAAAAGTCGCGCATGTCCTTGGAGAATATGTGCACATCTGAGTTAGAATTAAGATTAGGTTTTCTCATTTCCATTTTGTGCTTTTTTTTGCTTACTTTTATCACCCCAGAGCGTCTGTACCATGTGGGAGAGTGTGCGAATGGCATTGGGATTCTTTTCAATAATGTAGAGCCGCACCTTGCGTTTTGTCAGTTCCGCGGCATTAAAAATGGCACGCGCTAGAGGACCTCGTCCTCCGCCCAGCAACATTACCACAGTCTGCAAATTAAAGTTCATCGATTAGTTGGATTTTGTGCACCATTAAAGGGAACTTTTCCTACCAACTTCTTTGGGGCATCTTTTTCGCTCACACGATCGATCAGGGCCGCTTGCACAGCGTCCTGATAGAGTTTATACTTTACTGGATCCGATTCAAACACTTCGTACGTGTAGCTATCCAGATTATCGCACAGCGGCTGCAGTGGTATCTCCAGAAGGTTTTCATAGCTAATGGTGGCAAGGCATTAGTGTGTGGAAGGATACGGTTTAACGCTCCACTCACCTATTCAGCACGTGGGTATCGTTGTTGTCACTGGCGAGTTTCCTCAGGTAATCGGCGTACTGGGAAATGAACATGTCATTGGGATTGGCGGAGATTATAATGTTGGCACGCGCCGCGAGTAAGTGGCCAATGATTATCTGCCAACTTTTCTGCAGGACATGGTAGTTGGATTTGTTTCGGACAAACAGACTGGAGGGAATGATGACTGCTTCGATGGGCTCGCCTAGCCATCGGCGAACGGTCTCCTTGCTGGGATGATCCAGGTCCGTCAGCTCAATTACAACTTTCACTTTGCTGCTATGCTTGACGGCAAAGCGCAGGCTATTCCACCAAGTCCATGGATCATTCGCCTCCGCCTCGGCTATCTCCGCCTCTGTGGCGTCTTTGCGATGCTCGAAGCTTCCCATCGTCGGGTTGCTGATGGGTACCTGGATAAACCAGTTTCCTGAATGAAAATTAAACACAAAGATGTTACAATTGTCTCTTTATTTGAACATTTTAACTAATCACCTTTCGTTTTGGCATTTATGATCTCAGCCAGGTTGTCAATATTTGGTCCGTGCAGTCGCTTCATCACGCAGCCAGCATTTTGCAAGTGCTCGGCCCATGCTATATCCCTCAGGAGGATCTTTTTGGAATGTTCGCGTAGCTTGGGGCTCGGGGAATCGACATCCACATCGGACAGCATGAAAATCATCTTCGAGTTCCAGTCCACAGCGTTCAGTAACGTGCCCGGGTAGGTGGGATCCGTTTCGTGTGGATCCAGGGGCACCATATTGGCATTGATCGGTATAGCCACTACATTGTAGTTGTTGGCATTGGCATATTGTATTAGTTTTGGTATGCTATTAGTGCACTCCTGCAAAAGGCAGACGTAGAAATTCATCTTAATGTTTAAGTTGTCAAAAAAAACGCGGTGACCGGCTGAAGTGTGTCCACACAACAAAAAAGCGATAATAAGCAGGAACTTATCGATAGAAGTCGCTAGTTAAAGTATTGAAAGACAGTGCAAGATAGTTTACAGTTCGTCTGAAAAAAAATAGTTCAGTTAACTAATTATAACTAACTTAAAATATGTTTCGGTGTTGTAACTTGTGCTAATTATATTATTATGTTTATAATTTCAAATTAATATTTTTGCAGGCCGGACAAAAAGTATCGATATGCCCATTGCAATCGTTATCGCTCACAAATTTCTTATTAATTATTCAAAATCATGTTTTTGCTGATTTATTCCATTTGTGGGTAGAGTTTTGCTTCATTTGGGCAGACTTGAACTTAAGAGGAGTCCTCAGCAACTTGCCGACAATGGAATTTAACTTCTATTGCAACATATATTGCCGCTTCGGTTCCAACGACCTACGACACTGATAATAACAATGTCCAGCGTCAGGAAATGTTGATACTTTTCTTGTAGAAAACTATACCTCAGGGCGTATATATTTCAGTAGTAGCTTTCCCGATTCGGAACATAACCAAAGACTAATAACTAACATTGAAATTCGTTTAGGCATTAATAATTTCAGTGATCTGAGTGAGGATAACAATCGCGTTTAGTCGCTGACGCGGGCATAGACTACGGCCGTACGTGATGGGCTGTAGACCTCAATGAAGTTGGAACGACCTGCGTATCCCTCCGGGTCGGAGCGATGCTTGACATTGCCATCGATGCGGTTGTGGCCGCCAAAGAGAGGATCGTCCGAGGAGAGCACCGCCTGGTAGGTGCCCGCCCAGTTGGTGCCCACGCGATAGCCAGTAAAGCTCTGGTGTATATGGAAGTTAAAGACAAAGACCAGGCCGGCACGCTCGAACGCGATGATCTTGTCGCCCTCGTGCTTCCAGCTGACGTAGGCAGGTCCGGAATGCAGCCACCCATAGCGTTGCTCCGCCTCGTTCATGGCCCGATCGAACTCATTGAGGTATTTGTACTTCAGCATGTTGTCGTCCACCAGAT
This sequence comes from Drosophila guanche, assembly GCF_900245975.1. Classification (NCBI taxonomy): domain Eukaryota; kingdom Metazoa; phylum Arthropoda; class Insecta; order Diptera; family Drosophilidae; genus Drosophila; species Drosophila guanche. The sequence goes on along the minus strand of NW_022995743.1, from coordinate 4,254,462 downwards.
TCCACTGCCTGCGGGCATAGTGGTACGAGTCGTTGTTGCCCACGCGTGGGAAGTCCAGCCACTCGGGATGGCCAAACTCATTGCCCATAAAGTTCAGATATGCCTCTCCACCGAGCGCGTGTGTGATCAGGCGTATCATCTTGTGCAGCGCCAGGCCACGATCGATAATCAAGGTGGAATCCGACAGAGTAGACATGTGCGTGTACATCTCCTTGTCCATCAGCCAGAAGGCAATGGTCTTGTCTCCGACCAGCGCCTGATCGTGGGACTCTGCGTACGCCACCGTATTCTCCATCCAGCGGCGATTGGTCAGGGTGTGCACCACATCTCCCATGCTCCACTGGTCGTCGCTCTGCTCCTTGAGCAGCTCTATCCACTTGTCTGGGATGGCCATGCCCAAGCGATAGTCGAAGCCAATCCCGCCCTCCGAGACGGGACGGCACAACGTCGGCATGCCCGAAACATCCTACGGGGGAACTAAATGTTAAAGGGTGACCAACAGCAGGGAATAGGGACTGACTCACCTCCGCAATGGTGATGACCTCGGGATCCAGCGTGTGCAGCATATGATTGGCCAGGCCCAGATAGTTGAGGGCATCCGTGTCGACATTCAGGCCAAAGTACTCATTGTAGTCGCCGCTGAAGCCCTCGCCAATGCCTCGCGAATGATACAGCATCGAGGTGACGCCATCGAAGCGGTAGCCATCAAAGTTGTACTCGTCGTGCCACCAGCGCAGGTTGGACAGCAGGAATCGCAGCACTTCGTACTCCACATAATTGAACAGACGACTGTCCCACAGCGAGTGTTCGCCCTTAGCTCCGTCGTGGAAGAAGCAGCTGTTGGTGCCGTCAAACTGATTCAATCCATCCTGAACATTCTTCGAAGCGTGCGAGTGGACCACATCCAGCAGAACGTAGAGGCCGTGCGAGTGGGCCACATCAATCATACGCTTCAGCTGCTCCGGATTGCCGCAGCGACTGGAGGCGGCATAGAAGCTGGTCACCTGGTAGCCAAAGCTGGCGTAGTAGGCGTGCTCCATGATGGCCATCACCTGGATGCAGTTGTATCCCTGCCGCTTGATGCGGGGCACAATGCGATCGGCAAACTCATCGTAGGTGCCGACGCGTGGCTCCTGCGAGGCAATGCCCACATGGCACTCGTAGATCCTCAGTGACTTTGGCCTGGCTGGACGGGAATGCTGGCGCTGGTAACGCTCCGATTCTGGTGGCTGCCACACGTACTGCTTGTAGTTAACCCCCTGGTTAGCCTCTTTGGGCGGCTGCACCACATACTTGGCCCAGGGCGACAGCCGATCCAGCAAATGGTCCGAATGGTTCCGTATGATGACCTTAATCTCGCTCAGGTGCTTGAGCTGTGGACTGCCGTCGGCATTGGGTGGCAAATGCAGTTCCCACTTGCCAAAGTCAAGTTTCTTGAAGGGATGTGACTCCCAGTGCCAGTTGTCTGTACAGATTTGGGGTGGAATTATTAAATCTGTTGTCATAGGTGGTCCTAGGTGTCCTCCTACTTACTGAAGTCGCCGGCCAGATAAACATTCTTGGCGCCCGGTGCCCACTCGCGTGCAATCACCGAGTTATCCGGCTGAAAGTGCAGGCCGTAGTATTTGTAGCCCTGCGTGAACTGGTCCATGCCGCCTTCGCCTTGGTCGATCTTGTCCAGCCACTCCTGGAGTACGCCATGTCTGCAAAGGAAAAACCAAACAGTTTAGATCTGCAGCCAATTCTAATATAAAGCTCGCAAAACGCGGGGCAGTCGTGACACAATTTCGGCAGCCAAGACGGAAAGTCGATGGCCAAGGCCAAGATCATCCAAACATGCTCCAAACACGCCGGCAACACGCAGTGGATCCAACAGATACATCGCATAAAATTAGTTTACCAAACACATCCGCGCACACACTCTTAACACGCACAATCACACGCACAGCGGCCGCAAACACCGGTGGTGACCTTCTAATGACATTGCGAACACAGTTTTTCCAACTGCATCTCACACACATGCATACATGCATAGTCATAACGGTGTGGCGTTCAGGCCAATACAGCTGATATGATTATGCATCTGGACAACAGCATTGCGGCTGGGGTGCGGCTTATCAGTCGCACACATAAAGCCGGCGCCAACCTTTGATTACATGACCTGCGGGCTGGCGGGCAAAACTAAACTTACCGTCGTCGAATTTCACGCTCGAAAGGCCTCAAGTAGCCATCCGTTGAGAATAGCTTCTCGATGTCCTTAACCTTCACATTCATGGCGTCGCCCATGTCGGAAGGCGCAATCAGAAGAGAACGACGAAAACAGAAGAACAGAAGATGAAACTATGTGTATATAGCTCCCACGACCGACGGCGACAAACTGTGATGCTATATCAGCCTGCACCATACACAAAAGCTTGCCCCCACACTCGACGAGCTTTTGCACAGCACAAGAGAACAGCTGTTATCCCAAGTTTTCTTTTTATTTTGATTCGCGCATATAAACAACGAAACAATGCTGCTCGGACGGACGGCACTGCATGTTTTTCCGCCTGATAACAGCGTTAAGTATATATATATATATAGACTTAATTGCCCCCGATCTGACTGATGATTTGATTGCCGTTTCGGTTGACATTTTTGAACCGGCAGCGAAACGGAATGGAAGCATCGTATGCAAATTGGCTGAGTTGAAATAATGTGCCGTGTTGTCTGTCGTCAAGTGCTATTGCCATGTTCCAAACAACAAACAATTACAAGCATGTTTGAAAGTCAAAGGGTTTTAAGCAATCGATTCGACTTTAATAAAGAAAAACTCCACCAAAAGTCATTCGTAAATGTAGCAGAAATCCATTAAATTATAATGCAATTCTGGTGAAAGCAGACTAATAAAGCAAGTGGATTGTTCAGTTCATCATAGTTGAACTACAATATGCCATACTGATCAGGAAATTTTCAATTAATTACACACACACATACAGAAACAAGCAAGATGTTATCTTTGTAAGAACTAAAGCACGGCGCTGCTAACACTCTCGATGATATCAAAAGCTGCTGCAATCTCCGACTCTTCCAGCAGACGGTTCACGGCAATTCGTATACTGGGACGCACTGGCTTGTGTTCCCTATCCTGCAGATAGGCTGCCTCCACGACAGCGACGCCTCGAGCAATACACTGCAAATGGGAATAATGTTAGACTACATTTTGCAGGGACTGCACGGGCAGTAACAATACCTTGTCGGCCACCTCTGTGAGGAGCTTTTGCTCCGCCTCGTTGTTTTCCAGAGGAAGTGCCAAATACAAGTGCTTGACGGGGGACAGCTCGTCTCCGCACAGGCGCAGCTTGGAGAAATGTGAAAAGATCTTGTGCAACAGCCTGGCGTTGGTTTGCAATTGCTTAAAGATTTGCGGCTCCCGCTCGAAACGATCCAGGGCAGAAATGGCAGCTTGGGTCAGCATGGGCGGCAGCGAGGCTGAAAATATGTAGCCCAGGCCAGACAGACGCTGATGCTCGGCTATGAAATGTGATCCCACACAGAAGCCGCCAATGGTGGCCATGGATCCCTCCATTCCAGCGGATATCAAGTCGATTTCATTGCGCTAACGGAAAACGAAAGATTAATTTGGTTTTCTCTGTGGAAAGTGCTTGCCTTACGTCGATATTGAAATGCTCGGTGACACCGCGTCCTCCTTTGCCCAGTGTGCCAAAGGAAATGCTCTCATCGACGAAAATGCGCAGTTTGTATTGCTTGCGCAGAGCCACGAGCTCGGGAAGCGGACAAATCTCGCCCGTATTCATGTAGATGCCCTCGGCAACAAGGAAGCGACGCGTCTTCAAGGCCTTCTTGGGGTTCTTCTGGTCACGCTTCTCTTGCTCCACAAGCATACGCTCAAGATCCTTGACATCGTTGTGCTTGAAGTATACGATCATGCTGCGAGATGCATCCAGTCCCTTTTGAATGGCAAAGTTGACAGCCTCATCTCTGGAAAAATAGAACGGATGAAACCCCAGCTGGCATTCATTATTGAGAAATTACTTACACGAAGATAATGTCGCCACGCTTGGCATAGGCGGGAATGGCACTGGCCACCGTCGAAAAGCCATAGGAATACACAATTGCTTCCTCAAGGTCCATGTACTTGGCAATACGCTCCTCCAGCTCCAAGTGCACATCCATGGTGCCATAGAAGCCACGGGGACCACACGAGCCGACGCCGTATTTGCGAAGAGACTTGCAGGCCTCCTCCAGAATGTCCTGATCTTCGAGGAAACCCAAGTAATTGTGCGAGCCCAGATTGAGGCAGTCGTGTCCATCGACGTTGATGCGCTTGCCCACCTTGGACGTCACCATACGGGTGCGCAGCAAAGGATGATTTGGATCGGTCTCCCCCACCAAGGGTTCCGGCTCATAGTTCTCAATTATAGAGTCCTCCTCCTCTTTGGTGAAGCGACGACGCCGCCCACCTCCACGTTTATGGAGCAGCAGCCAGATGACAGTAATGAGCAGGAATATTTCTAGAACGATAGCAAACGTGGGTGTCTATCCACAGAGGCAATGTTCATCGCATGTCGAAGGTGTACAAATTATAGGGGCGGCATACTCACGTTGCGAAAGATGGTCCCAATCTCGTTGAACAATTGAATCACAGCCATTTTGTGAGGTTCAGTTCTTTCTGTGGAAAATCAATTGAAACCGCCTTAATTTCTGTCTGCTGTGGTATGTGTCATCACAGCGACGCGTTCTTATCGCAGTTGGACTACATCTGCACATATTTTGTGCATGAATGTACATTTTATATACACTGATACAAAGTTCCATCGGGAATTATCATATGTATACATTACACGCGTGTACTTACATGCAGTATTATGTATGGAAAATTCCAGCAAACATCTGACCATTACCTAGCTGATAATCGTTTTGTTTCGCTGGTTGCCTGCCTGCTATTTCTTTGGCTTGTTTTCTAGATAAAAGCGTGCACAGAAGTGTGCCGCTTAACGCAATCAGCTGAACAAAAACATCAATGGTACTCCAGTGGTGGATTTTGAATTGATTTGGATTTGATATCAATGAACTCAAATGGTTTTATTCGTAATTTTGATCTTAATGGAAGAAAGAGATGGCATGAGGCAAACCGATAAGTTAGTGTTGTTAACCGTCTCCACAGAGATATCAGTTGATGAGGGACTTGCCAAAATCGGAGTTAGCCAACACTAAGTTAAACCAAATTGAATCATTCATTTTTTATTGTCCGCTCTTCCAAGAGCATTTGAAAATAAACCATATGTAAATCAAATTTAAAGAAGAAGAAATACCCTCTACTGTATCAGTTGAAAATATATTTAATTTGAATCGAAGCTTTGTTCGGCAGAGCCAACAAAAACATTTCCCATCGACATTTTAGGCTGTCACAAGAAATGTTCCCCGAGTTCAGTAATAAATATAAACATAAACAGCATATGTACATCTCCAGATACCTGGAAGTACTTTTAATTATTAATTAATGCATATTTGGTTAAGTCGCTTTCAATGCATAGATTTATTTGTTAAACTTTCCTTGCTTATAGTTGTTCTCCAACTGTTTGTGGTTGTTTCATCAATTTAAAACAATAATCGTAATAAAACTTTAGAACAAATTGTACTTTCTAGATGGGTACTGTACTGCCAAAAAATGTAAAAAATCATGTTTCTTTGTATTGCTCATCGGGAGCAAAAGAGAAATGCCCGTTGGAAAATAGAAACCAAATGTAATTCTCAAGAGGTGGAGATGTCGTAGACTACATTTAACCAATATGAACTGAAATATTATCTGGGGGTTTGTTTTCAATCTACACAGTTTAGTATTATGTTGATTTTGTGTGTGTTCGCAAGATTGGTTTTGGTTTGCCTTTTGTGGTAGAGTTTGGACTAGCCCAAACGGCCAGACGCTTAAAACTGGCCAAACTAATGTTAATTTGTTGTTTTAATCGGTTTGTTAATGTTTAAAAACTATCATTATAAAGTTTAGTGTAGTTCATTTTTTGTTTCTTCTGTCCAAACGAAGATTTTCCCGTTGGTAGATGGACAGCTGGGATGCGGGAGTGCAGGATGCCGCCCCTCTGCTACTTCTTATCGGCGCCAGAATTGGACTGTGTGGAGTATGAATATTGAGACCAATAATGATTGGTGGCACCGCCATCATTATTGCCAGCGGCGCCTCCTAAACTACCGCTCACGACTCCACTGGCATTACCGGTCGCTGCTCCGCCAGAGCTCTGTGCCTGTTGCTGTAAATGTAATTGTATTTAGTCTTCTGTCGAGTCGGTACTTGAATGTCTTTGCCTACCTGCCACCAGGACATCCACTGTTGTTGCTGCTGAGGATCGGCACCCTGCCAGGCTTGCTGGTTTCCATAACCAGCTAAAATAAAAATGCCAACCATTTAGTTGTTTCATCCAAGTGGATTTGAATCTATTCTGTACGCACCCTGCATTTGATTATATCCCCAATATGGTTGCTGGCCGGCGGTCTGTTGCTGCTGCTGCTGCTGTGGGTATTGTTGTGACGGCTGCTGTTGCTGCTGCTGCTGCCAGACACCTGTCTGATGCTGCTGCTGTTGCGGCTGGCCATAGGTGCTCCACTTGCCGCTAAGAGAGGACTGAACAGAAGAGAATGTTCTGTATTAGTAGGCAGTCGTAGCGAATTATCTCACACGACTCACCTTGCCGCCGCCGGCTGTTCCACTCGTTTGCTGCTTGTACTGATCGTAAACACCGCCACCACCTCCTACGCCACTTCCGGCCGAATTGTTGCCATATTTAGGCACAGATTGGGCAGCTGACCGCTCATAGCCACCGCGACTATCTTCTTTGGTGTCGCGGTGGCCAGGCCGAAAATCCCGTTGTTGATGAGTTCCTCCTCCGGAGCGGTAGCTGCTCTGGCTGCTTCCCCGATTCCGATCCGTACTGCCTATTCGGCTGCGATCGTTGCCACGATCTCGATCGCGATAGTCCCGTGAGCTACCATATCCGCGATCATCGTATCCGCTTCGGCGATTGTTCTGCATCCAGTTTTGCTGGCCGCCGCCGCCACCGCCTCCTCCGCCGCCGCCGCCACCACCACCTCCGCTGCCACCAGTGTAGCCACGATTGCGGTTGTCATAGCCACGACTGCCTCCACCGCCGCCGCCACCACCTCCATAGCCGCGATCGTCGTAGCCACTCCTGCGATTGTTCTGCATCCAGTTCTGTTGGCCACCACCGCCACCGCCGCCGCCGCCACCTCCTCCGCCACCATAGCTGGTGCGACGATTGTCATAGCCACTTCGGCCGCCGCCACCACCGCCGCCTCCACTATTGCTAGAGTAGCCTCCGCCGCCACCACCGCCGCCGCCTCCACGTCTCGAGTCGTTGTTCCATCGACTCTCATGTCGCTGGCCGCCATATTCCCGGCGACGATCATCATTGTAGCGATTGCGATTGCGCTCGTCACGTCGGTAATTGTCACGGCCGCCACGAGATCGCTTGTCCCTGGACCTGTCCGCATCGATGGCCTTCTTGCCCTTCTCATTGTACTTCTTGACCTCGCTCTTGGCCTCGTCACCGCTGAGCTCCGTGTAGATTATTTCATCAAACCAGCCAAACTCCAGCGATGGCAGAGTGAAGTTGGCTGCAAAAAGAGTGATTTGGCATTAAAATTACGACTGCAGGCTAAAGCTTTGAGAGATTTACGTGTTATCAATTATACACATTACACATTATATAAAGTAGGAGGCCAGGACAGGGAGGGGAATAGAGGATGTCGAACAATTGGAGGCGTGTGAGGGCGAATGAATACTTTAAGATTTAATTGAGAGAGAGTTTGTAGAACTCAAAGGAGCAGCAGCAGTGATAAGATTATTTTAATTTAATTAAATGATATTCCTCGTGAAGGAATGAAAAGTTTGTTTATCTTTACGGAACTTTTTCCTCGAATTTATTCTTAAGGAAGAGGCGCCTGCGCACATCACGTTCCATTTGCTTCGGGAATGGGTTATTTTTTTGTTGGGTTTGCATGGGGACATTATATATCTATGAATAATGGAAATCATAATAAAATCGAAATCATAAGCGAATGCGAATACGAATACGATATCTGTAGAGTCTTACAGTTACAATTACGTACAGATACATAAAATGCAGCTGCTTACAAACTAAAATACTTTACATAACAAATTTGTATTGCATGGTTTTGTCTCTATCTTTTTTTCTTTCGTATCTTGTTTTTTTTTTGTTTTTTTTTGTACATAAATGCCTTCTTAAAGTAGGGTTGTATGTATATGTATATAGTAGATATACAATTGTACATTATCTGGATATTTGTTTTCAATTTGTTTCAATTCGTTGCCATGTGTGGTGGACAATATTTACCTCGTAAGTTATTAATTGTTGATTCTTTAACTGTAAAAGCATTTCCCTTTTCCTCTTTTTCGGCGATCCGACGTTTCAACTCATCTTCGCCGGGTATGCAAACGACCGCAATGCGCTTGAAGTCGCTGAAACCCTTCATTTTACGTCGCTGGGCCGAGGCATAGGCATTCGTCTACAAGTACATAGTTGATCGGTTGGGTTTTTGAATAGATTTGTAGTCGGCCAGTTGTTGTAGCTGGTTGATTGATTGTTGTTGTTTTTTTTTGTTGTTGGGGATGGTTGGTTGTAGTTGTAGTTTTTGGATAGTCGGTGAGGATACACGTTGATGATTCGGTTGCAGGACGCACGAGACCCCGGGAATCGCCGACGTAGTCCGTATGTAGTCGGAGACACCAACTCCGTATACCATTTATGACGCTTACATGCTAACACATACCTGTCACAAGGTTACACCCAGCCCAGCACAGCACAGCCACACTCCATCCACTGCACTCCGCCAGGGAGTAGGGAGAGTAACAGGCGGCTTAGGGTGCTGGGGTACTCATATAATACCTAGATTGGGCCTCGGGGGCCCTATCAACAACAACTAACAACAGTTGACTAATGATTGCATATATAATATATATGGTGGGTAGGGGAGGATGGGGATAATATTAAGTAAAGGAGATACAAGTGGTGTGGTGTTGCTCTGTTGGTTGTTATCGGCTGAAGCATCGCATAGCTCTCTCTGTAGATACACATACATATATAATATATGAGATAGTTGGCATTTAGAGAGACAGAGAGAGAGAGTAGAGAGATAGTAGTAGGTACTAATACGGTATATGTGATAAGATTGTAGACGAACGACAGACGATGATCGATCGCTGCTAATCGGATTTGCATTTTATTTTTATATTTTTGTTGTTTACTTACAGTGGCTTCCATGCCGCACGCTCCATTCTCATCATTCATCCATCCATCCTTCTTCTCCTCCTCCTCCTTTTCCTTATTTTTTTCCCTTACTTCAATGCCATCTCAACATTCCATCCATCTCCCTTCTCTTACACTTCCCTCTCCTCACACTGCCCCGTCAACTGTTGCACCTATACGAGTATATGTATCAAAGACTTAATAATACAGATCTGGCACGCACTCTGGCACTCTAGATACTTACTGGCTCGTACATACTTAGAGACACTAATTATCTGATTGACTTACACGTCTATGACGTACCTGCCTGCCGACTAGGCAGTTGGCGGCGCCCTCCCTCCTCAGCGAGGGAGGGCACTTGGGATTACCTTTCGTGTGAGCAATGAGCAATTAAATGCGTATTCAAATGTACAGAACAAACAAAAAAAAGTAATAGTAACAGGGTTGCTTGTTTGGGTGAGAGGTGGGGCCTCATCCCCGGAGGAACCAGACCCCCCACATTCGCCACCTTGCCGGGCGGTTTGCCAATTCATCATCAACGTATAATTCTCGCATGTTTCGGTTATGTTTTGTGTGTTTTGTTTTTGTATCGTTCGTTGTTGTGTTTGAGTTTTTTTTTTGTGTTGGTGTTGTGGGTGTTTGTGTGTGGGGTTTGTGTCTGTGGGGTGTCTGTATGTTTTACCTGATCGAGGATGAAATTGCGACGCCGCTTCATGGCAATATCTTCAAGGGCTCCCAGGCTATTCAAGCATATCTCCAGCACCTTATCCCAACGGCCCTTGTGCACCGTCTTGCGAGAGGCGCCATCGATCTAAGCAGACAACGGAAAGGGATGAGCACTTGCCACCATTTGAGTGGGATCATAGTTGGTATGCCAACCACTTGTGAGACTTACCGTCATCTTTTCTATCATGGAATAGGGTCCGATGATCTCGTAACGCTTGTCAGCATTGTCTGCCACGTGCTTGAGGGTCCAGTGGGTCTTGCCGGCACCGGGCAGTCCGACTAGCAGAATGACCTCGCACTCCTTGCGCGAAGCGGCGCGTTGTGGTCCGGCAATCAGTTGCTCCACAGCCACCAGGCCAATCAGCACATAGCCCGACAACAGAGCGGCTGTATCGCGGGGCTCGGGCACCACTTCCTCGTACTCATCATCACGCGACTGTGACTTCTCCTTTTCTTTCTCAGCCTCCGTCTTTTCGGAGTCTTCTTCGGTCTTGATGCGCTTGTTGGGCGAGGGTCCATCATCATCCTCTTCCTCTTTGGCGGTCGAGGGTTTCTGTTCCTCAGCTGGTGCCTCCTCGCTTGCCTTCTCAGCATTGGCATCGCCATTCGAAACTGCTTCTGTCGGTTCAGAGGTTTCAGTGGCTGGCTCAGCTGTAAGTAAAATATTGTTGATCATATTTGGTTTTATCTCAGTTTGGGATGGAAGAAAAATAATGTCACGCACCTGTCTCCAAAGTTTCAGTAGCTTCTTGCTTTATTTCAGCATCTTCGGAGGTGACCTCGGCCTCTGCTTCTGCTTTAACCTCTACCTTTATTGCCGGTTCTTCCTCTTCGGATTTCACTGGCTTTTCAGAGTCCTCCTCATCGGCCTTTTCTGACGATGTCTTCGTGTCATCATCCTTCTTCTCGACCTCATCGTCGTCTGCGGTGGCTTCGTCCAGAACCTTCCACTTTCCGCCATCGTTATCATCTTTATCGTCGTCTTTGTCCTCTTCCTTGCAATGCTTACGGCGCTTGCGCGTTGGCCGCTCGGCGTTCACCAAAAGCTGCTCGCCATCCGAGAAGTTCACCGAGTACTCATAGCCCTTGGTCACTATGTGCGGAAAGAGAGCCTCCTCCTCGCCCAGGATGCTCTTTTCGAACTCATATGCCACTCCGAGGTCCTCTCCATTGAGGGTATATTTGATTGTGCACGGTTCACTCTCCAGATCCAGGTAGCAGCCAATGACGTCGTCCAGCTGGTAGGGCTTGCCGTAGTCTACGAACTTGCCCTCATTGGCCTTGCGTCCGGTCTCGCAGTAGCCAAAGGAATGTTCGGCTTCGCCCAAGAGCAGCGAAGTCGTCGGCTTTGAGAAGCCAACGCGAAAGCCGCGCACATGCGGCTCATCCCGGAAATTATGCAAATTTTCCGGCTGCGATTCCTCAGCGAGGCGCACCTCAAAGCAGACCTTACCCTCGCGCACTCCGTAGTTGGCGCGTGCTCCTGACCAAATCAGGGAATAAATCTCCGATGTCAGCGGCTTGGCCGTGGCAAATGTGTTCGGATCGATGCGAAGATGCAAATCGGAGTCCACTAAAAGGGAGATGCAATGACTGTCTGTACCCGGCATACTTCTCATTTTCGGAAAGAAAATACTTACGCCAGCTAAGTCCCACTTTGTTTTCCTCGATGGTCGGCTCATCCTCTGGCACCGTGCGCTCCTCGGCAACTGGCTTGGGCTCGCGCTTCTCACCGCCACTGTTGCGATGCTTGGGGGAGCGGGAGCCACTGCGGGAGCGCGAACGACTGTGCGAGCGTTTGCGACGCTCATTGGGCTGGTCTTCGGACTTTTCCTGTTCTTCGTCCGCCTTGGGGGAGGCAGGTGTCTCCTCCTCATCGACGTCCATTTTCTGGCTGTCGCCGTTTGACTGGGGCTCAGCTTTCTCAGCTGGCATCTCTGCAGTCTCCTCTGGGGTAGCCTGCTCTGCCTGGGGCGGCTGCTCTTCATCGTTGCCATCGTTGGCACCGATTTCGGCCTGCTCCATCGGCTCGTCAGCTTCTTGACCTGTTTCAGCAGTTTCTTCTGCTTCCTCTGTCTCTTCCTCAGGTTCATCGGCTTCTTGTGGCTTCTCCTCATCATTGGCTGCTTCGGACTCGACTGCGTCCTCTGCTTCCGGCTCAGCTGAATCGACCTCGGCCTCGAGATCCGACTCTGATTGCGGTTTGTCGGCAACTGCGGAGGCGGCTGATTCTCCTGGCTGGTCTTCCTCTTCCAGGGTTTCCAGCTCGGGCTCTGTGGCGACTGGTGCAGCTGCAACGGGAGAGGGAGAGCGGGACATTGAGCGCGTGCGACGCTGACGTCGGCTTGGTGTGACTGGTGCGCCATCTGGTGGCGGTGGCGGTAATGTGGTGGCGATGCAAAAGTGACAATTCAAAATGGAAATGGAAATGAAAATGCAATGTAAGATTCGTGCATTATATAAGGAAAACTTACAACAACACAAATTCACGCTGAGCCACAAGCACGCACACGAACAAAAACAGGAATATAACGCGGCAAGCCACTCACTCACACTGGCGTACAGACGGAGACACAGACACAACAATGCATACACACAAACTTACCTCCATCGCCGGCTCCACCACCTTCTACATGTGCCCGGAGTCGCTCGATGAGCACGGCTTTGACTCCTTTGGTGTCCAGACCGCGCGTTTGTAGCTCGTTGCGCAAGTCCACCACCTTCATTTTATCCAGCTTAGCCACATCCATTTTTACGCTTCCGTTTTGGATTGGCGGCAGAAACACACACACACTCGCGTGCACCAACACACCGACGGGGGCTGATGATGCGAAAAAATAAGGAAAAAATGCGAAAGAAAATTAAATGCGCTGTCGTTCAATGGGCGCACGCGTTCAAAATGTCCCCAGATTGAAGTATTGCTTTTCCTTGCACTCGTGCACACTAAATTAAATACACAATTCAGATTTACATTCGCATTAATTGCGAATAAATAAATGGCCTAAAACCGAACGCGTTGAAGTGAAGCTGGCTGCGATATGTAGGGTGGATGTTAAATATATATTGGTCAATATCGATATATATATCGCAATAGGTGATATTATGAACAATGAAGAAACTAGTTTCTTCATGTTCTGAACTGGCGAAAATATTAACAGTGGATATTTTTCGTTCATATATTGTTGAACTAGAAGAATATTGACGGATGTTTTAGCATTTATATATTTTTGATTTGAAATGCACACGCTACTAATGTTTCTACTTATCGACGCACAGGGATAGTTGCACAAAAATATCGGTAGTTTCGTGCGATATGCGCAACTACCTGGGCAGTTGCATGCATTTCTTTGTTTTGAAAATAACAAATATACGGCCAAAATATTTGTGTGTGATTGTTATTTCGTGGGTTTTCAAAATATAAGTTTTTGACTTTAATAATAACTCACTTAACTGAATACCGCCATTAGGATTCAGTCGACTCAAGTACTAGTCATTGTACCGCGTGTCCTGTCACACATTGCATTTTGGTGAATTTATCGAGAAAAACGCGGGAGACGGAACGGTATTTCTCACAAGCGAAGGCATCACCAACTAAAACTCTGAGCATGGACCTATTCCGTACCATGTGTTGGAATCAGCATTCCGCGACCTCTTATCGCCGTGCAAACTATGAGTCTGTCGCGTATTCGTCGAATCTGATTAGTTTTTGGAAAGTCGCCAACGAAAATGCCGGTTTTGCTGCGGGCTGTGTTTTTGCTGTACGCAGTCTCCATAGCCCCAAATGTTTGGGCCGAACTGTGCGATAATGGCACCGGTGAGTGCAGAAATTTGACAGCTACGGACTGCCCGACAGTCTTCTACAACTTGGCCGCCATTGGACCCGGTGCCCTCAAGTACTGCGATGAGTTTATCGTTTGCTGTCCCTTGCCACTGGATAGGCAAATCCAGAACCAGAATTCGAATAAGGACGAAAGCAGCAGAAGATTCGAAAAGGGTGAGTATGGATGGACTTCGGCTACACTTTACCGATAAACATTCAATAAATCTAATTTTTCAACAGAATGTCGTCGCTTCAATGAGATGAGGTCTTCCTGCCACACCACTCCTTTCATTGTGGGTGGCACTAAGGCCGCTGGCCGTGAGTTTCCCTTCATGGCCCTGCTCGGGCAACGCCAGAGGGAAAGTACGAACATCGACTGGGATTGCGGCGGGTCTTTGATCCATCCCAAGTTCATTCTAACCGCCGCCCATTGCCTGGAGACAAACGAGTGAGTGGCTTCAGAGATATGTTGCTCTGGTGATCTGCGGCTCACCTTTAACTGTTTTGCAGAAAGAAGGAGGAGCGCCTGGATCCCAATTTCGATTCACCGAAGTATGTTGTGCGGCTGGGGGAACTTGACTACAACAACGAGACGGACGATGCCCAGTCTCAGGACTTCCGGGTGGTCAATTATGTAGTGCATCCCGCCTACGATGAGGAGGATAACGGCAGCCGCAAGAACGACATTGCCCTCGTGGAGCTGGATAGGGCGGCAGTCTTTAATGAGTATGTGGCGCCTGTCTGCCTACCTCCGGCCAGCGGCAACGAGCATCTCCAGCTAACGGCCACAGGCTGGGGAGCCATCAAGGAGGGTGGACGTTCCTCCTCGCACCTGCTCAAGGTGAACCTAGAGCGCTTCAGCGTGGAGCAGTGCAGCCAGCGACTGGATCACCATATCGACATACGCACCCAGCTGTGCGCCGGCTCCCGGTCGAGCAATGCCGACACCTGCTACGGCGACTCTGGCGGGCCCGTATTCGTGCAGCATTCGTCATACGCGTGCCTCAAGCAGGTCATAGGCATCACCTCGTACGGGCTGGTGTGCGGCGAGCAGGGACTGCCCAGCGTCTACACAAAGGTGCATCTCTACACGGACTGGATCGAGAGCATTGTGTGGGGCGAGTAGGATCAGGCGGTTCGTATCAAAATCAGTTTTGTTAGCTTTAATCATAAAACATTGCAGTAACAAAAATGCATAACAATTGTATCGGGTCTTAATCTACGAGGATGGTGGGTGTGTTGGTGGTGGTATAGGTGTGGTGTGGTGGTGGTGGTGCGAATGGTGTTTACTATAAGTACTCTATATATATGGATGATTGCTCCTCCGCTCATCGTGCTGCAGTGCTGTGTGCTGTGTGCTTTGTGCTGGACTTTGTTTAACGCTAAGGACACAATAGAGGCTAAGTGCTAGAGGACCCTGTAGTAGACCAATGGACATGGCATATCCTTGGTTGGTGGCTTGCTGGCTAGCCCAATGGTTTGCCTACCACAGACGGACGGTGCGGTGTGCCTGCTGGTCAATGCGTCGCTCTGCCTGCCTGTCCTTGATCTCCTGTTTCCGGATCTCCTGCTGCTTATACACGAACAGTGGCCGGAAAACGATTGCACGACGCTGGCGCTCCTGCCTGTGGCTCTGGCTGGGTGCATCGCGACGTGGACGTCCCGAATATGGGCGGAACAGATTCGACTTGGCCGTGTCGTGGGCATACAGTGTGCTCAGGAAGTCAAAGTATGGCTTGGAGCGCAGGCTGTCTGGCTGCTGAAGCGGCGAGGGACTGTAGCTGAACTGATTGGGTGTCTCGATGTCCAGCAGCGCGTGTGGCACCTCCTGCAGCTGCGGCCGGGCGGTGCACAGAGCCATTGCCGCGAGCAGGATCACAGCTGAAGCCTGCGGAAGAGGAAAGGTAGAGGAAAAGTTAGTTCAGTCTCTCGTGGGAAGGTGTGAACAGCACTTGGAGGCCAAACAGAACAAAGCGGTGCCAGTGGTTTCGGCATTGCCAAGTAGAACCTGTCTACCCCTGCCCGGACAGGCCCAGACAGGGCTCTGATCTGCGAGCTTATGCTGTGAATTAGCATACAATAATTAATTTAAATTAACCCAACAGCTGGAGATGGAGATGGAGATGGAGGCGGGGGACAGGGACGGACCCACTATATCAATGCTATAACCGCAATCAAATTTAATTTATGGTCGCACCTAAAGATATTCATGAGCACGCCTCGAATTCGGTAGGCGTCATCGAGCATGTTCCGATGGGAGGAATACACTACACGATGGCACCACAATTAAATTCCCATTCAAATCCATGCGAATCCAGGCGCCAGTTGTTCCATAACCGGATCCCAATCGATACACGATTCGTTTTCTCATAATGAGATTCAAAGATTTGATGAATCGCTGTGATTTCCAGGAATCTTCTATGATTCATGAATGATAGTTTTGTTTTGGTTGCAGATTTGAAGGAGATTGGATTATGTAAAACAGAAGACTTTATCCGTGGACCACAGACCACAGAGCCAAAGCAAATTAATTTTAATCAAGCAAAAGGCAAAGGAGAAAACCGATTTAAAATGGATTTCTGTGCTGTAACCGGTTGAGGGTTTTTTTGTGGTTTTTGTGGCCCAGGGTTAACAATTTCGTCAAGTAAAACCAAATCAAGGCAATCATCCAACAGGATTTGCCAACTCTGCAGGGACAAGTGCTGATACAAAAAAAAAAAAAAAACCTGCCCATAAAGTGCTCTTTTATGGCACTTCCTCATGAAGATCATCCAAGAAGACAGCATAAGGAATAGAATAACTTGATTTAATAATGCTTTTGGCCTTGTCCGGCGTCTAAATAATCAGAGTACATTAGCTGTCCGTTAGCACCATGAGCTTATCTTATAGATATTTATATATACCTATATGTATGTATTTGGCAGCTTTAATTTCTTGATTGAGTTTGTTGAAAATGTTAATCGCTCAAACACGTTTCTTTGTTTCTTTTGTTTTCATACATTTCTGATCTTTAAGCCGAACCAATCCACTATGATACTCACTTGCCAAGTGTATGCAAACATCTTAAGGTTCCGTTTAACTCTAATGTTAATGATGATTTTTCAGGCTCTGCTTCTCGATCACTTCGCACTTGTTTTGTTCAATTTCAATTCGGTTTTCACACGCGAAGAGTACACAAATTCCTTGGCAGATTATAGATTGATCTGATGATGATGTCTTTATTGCTTTTTGTTATCAGTTGCCGCTTAGCACCTTGATTTGTTATATGTTTTCGTGTGTTTCTTTTACTCGTATTCTCGTTGTGTTGTGCGATGCGATCTGAACGCTGCTGAGCGTGCGCTTGAACTGTTCTGAATTTTTGTCACAAATTCACTTTTATACGGACCTGGCCGCTGGTATCCCCTCTGGGCTCTGACTCTGCTTCAGCTTCGTGACGTTTTTGTATGCTGAACGGGTTTTGGGTTTTGATTTTTTGGTTTCCACTCCACTCCACTTCACTGTCACTTGGCGCTTTCGATGCTAAGTGTTACCGATATCGCGGTGTATTCCACACGGTGCGCAATGGCAAGAGGCGGAGGAGCAACGTCTTAAGCCAAATTGTCAAATTGTTGGCTCTGGTCTGCACTTGGCACTTGGCTTGATTGGCTGCTGGTCACGTAATTAGCGCCCAAATGCAGCTCCTTCACTGTCATAGACAAAGCGGATGGCTCCAAACAGGATTCGGAACTGGCGTAATATGCGTCACATCAAATATTTATCATTTTGCATTTAGCACTACGATTTTGATTTTTTGATTTTATTTAAACTTTTTCCATGACGCACTTATTAATCAAAGTCACTAATCCGCACAGTGATTCGAGATAAATCTTTTACGCACCGGATGGAATCTCTGGATTGGAGGAGAACTGGAGATTTCGCTGAGACTGGAGTCGAGTGATGGGGTGATGGAGCGAGGCAACACGGAAGCCGGCAGACAGGCGCACACTGGCGGACAGTCGTAAAGCTGAACGTTTAATTGTCGTCGCATAGCGCCGAGTGAGATATTTGTATCTGCTAAGCCGAATCGGAACCAATTTGTGGATAATTATGTGTGCGAGCTGCTTAAGTTATGCAAATCTCCGTTTGATGACGCATTAAACTCCAGCTTCAGTTTCAGCTTCAGCATCGGCTTAGGCTTTGGATTCGGTTTTGGATGCGAGCTTGGAAAATTGTCAACAGACCCAAGCCGGGGCACTCGAACCGAGTTGGAGGCACTTGAAAAATTGACTTTCATGCTTGAAGAGACTGAAGGTCGAGTGGGTCTTGAAATGGTAATGAGCTCCGCTTCAGTGAGCTTGCCTGGGTGAGGAGCCCATGTCGATGCCGTTGCCGATGCTGATGCTGGAGACAAAGAGCGCTGCTTATTGGAGGAGCTTTCGGGTTAATCTCATCCCGCCCTCACCCCACACGTGATTAGAACCCGATCAAGAATCAAGAAACCATATACGCTTATGCTTTGAAACACGATTGGCAAGACAAGACCAGGCATGGCAAGGCAAGTCTTGGCCGCCCGTGTCAATGGCCAACCGGTTGGGGGCCGCCGCAGGCCAAAATAAACCAAATGGCAACTGATTTATACAGTTGAATAGCATTTAGCGAAATTGCCCATCAACACCATCCCATCCCATCCATCCATCCATACAGAGAGAATCCAGCCCGGATCCACCTTTCTTTTATTTTCCTATCCTCTTCGTTTGTTTGTCGCTTCGCCTCTTCGTTATTTTGGATATTTTTAGACGTGGAGCACAGAGATCTCTGCCTGGCACAGCAAATTTCATTTCATTTCATTTAGTTTAATTAGTTTTTTGGCCGAAAGCCGGTTTGGAACGCAATAAGACAAATGGCTGGCGATAAGCGGACCCCAGAGGCCGACGCAGACGTCAACAAATGTCAGAGAGTGAAAAACAAAATAAAATTGTACTCGTCTTATCAATAGACAGACATTTGCATGCTTTCGGTATTATTTGGTTCCAGCCTGATCGCTCATATGTAACCTGGCATCCCATAACCATGTGATTCATTGGAATCCCATGTTGAATTACTCGAAAATGCACTCGTTCTAATTGAGACAGCAATGTCGGTTCAACATTGACAGCTTCCGTGGAGGAGTGGGAATCAGAGTCCGAGTCAGAGTCGTCAATGTGCTAATCACCTTTGACTGAGATGCGCTTTCCGCGGGACATTGATTCATGATTTGATTGATTCATGCTCGCGACAGGCACGATCCCAAGCGAAAGGTGAGAAAGGGGCACGTTTTCATTTCACCAGGCCTCAACAGAGTGGAGGGAGCACTTCTCACTTTGGACTATGTACGTCATCGGTGGATATAGGTGGACCAATTATCACTTGGTTCGTCACACGCCTGATCAGATGCCTGTTGGTGTTTTCCTCGATTAATGCTTAATTTGATTTGATTCGGCCAAAAACCATCATGGAAATTTTGACATATCTAATTGGTAAACGGATGCTATTAAGTGTGTTAAATATGATGTTATGCATCTCACGGGATCAATTAAATTCCATTCACGTTTCGACACAGTATTTTGTCAGCTTTTCTTTTAAAATCACTTCAAATTTCGCGCCGCACGATAATTTGCAGATTGTTTGTGGCGCCCCCTATGTAGCTGAGCCTTTTTTTTCAATATTTGACCAGCCTATCAGCTTGTAAACGCTTTGCAGGTTGTATGGCCCCTATCGGATTGTATCACAAAATAAATATGGATAGGTCAAGTTCTCAAGTTTTGTCTTTTTGCTCGAATGAACAATCTCGAAGGTCGATGCTATCGATGGTTAATAATAATTAATGGAAGTAGGGCATATAAACGCAGCAACTACATACCGGTTAACAAGCAACATATTATCAAATGACGTTGCACTCCGTTCCCAAGAAAATGACGTCGTGAAAACACGCCAAACTTGTGGAGAATTGATTGATTAATCGGATAAAATTATAGTGTTAGAGCGGAGACTCCTAACTAGCTAGCAATATCAAACAGAACATAAAAATCGAGGAAAATAATTAAAGGTTTACAATATATTTACAGTATTTTGAAAGTTTTAATCGATAATTCCGCGGTAACACTGACGGCAATACGCAACTAGGGTTGACAAATATCAGATATAAAAATTATATAAAATATATCACAGCAAAAATATCGATATATTGATATTTTGATACATTATTGACAACCCTATACTCAACACGTGTTTTCAACCTTCTTCCATTTTCCTCAGCGCCGCGTGCACATTGCAAACATTGCGCGTTGAGTTATAATAAATTAAATAAAAATGGCCGATGCTGGTGAGTAGCAAAGTGATAACTAAAGAAAGTGCTGAGATTACAAGACGCATCGGTGCGCATCATTGCAGACGTACGAAAAGAGAAGCGAAAGAAGAAGATCAAGGAAGAGCCAGTCGATGCCGACGACATTGGCACGCTACAAAAGCAGGGTAATTTTCAAATAAAACCCTCGTCGAAGATAGCCGAGCTAGACACATCGCAATGGCCGCTGCTTCTGAAGAACTTCGACAAACTAAATATTCGGTCAAATCACTACACGCCACTGGCACATGGCTCGTCGCCCCTCAACCGCGACATCAAAGAGTACATGAAGACGGGTTTCATCAATCTTGACAAACCTTCCAATCCCAGTTCCCACGAGGTGGTGGCCTGGATTAAGAAGATTCTCAAGGTAGAAAAGACGGGACATTCGGGCACTTTGGATCCGAAGGTTACAGGTAAGACATGCGCATGGGCCTCAACATAACCTCAAAATACCAACGCACGTGTATTGTGCTCGGCAGGTTGCCTGATTGTCTGTATCGACCGCGCCACGCGTCTGGTCAAGTCGCAGCAGAGTGCCGGCAAGGAGTATGTGGCTATTTTCAAGCTTCATGGTGCCGTTGAATCGGTGGCCAAAGTTCGTCAAGGCTTGGAGAAGCTGCGCGGTGCTCTTTTCCAGCGTCCCCCGCTAATCTCGGCCGTCAAGCGTCAGCTCCGAGTGCGTACAGTGTACGACAGCAAATTGTTGGACTACGACGAGAGTCGCAATATGGGTAAGTTTCCGTTTTCTATTTAATTTCATTCGAAGCTTGTGCGTCGCTGCTTGAATGAATCTGTATGGCAGGGACGTACTGGACGCTTCGGCTAGTACAGTAAAATCCCAGTATTTGCCCCAATATGCAAATGCACAGTTATTAGTTAAAACATCTCTGTATCTTCTCTCCCCGTCCCCAACGTCCCAACTCCACACCACTTGCCATGTCTGCCCTACTCACGTTTAGGTGTTTTTTGGGTTAGTTGCGAGGCCGGCTCTTACATCCGAACGATGTGCGTCCATCTGGGTCTAGTCCTGGGCGTCGGTGGTCAAATGTTGGAACTGCGTCGAGTGCGTTCAGGCATTCAGTCGGAAGGCGACGGCATGGTAACCATGCATGACGTCCTCGATGCCATGTGGCTGTACGAGAACCACAAGGACGAGACCATGCTGCGTCGTGTGATAAAACCGTTGGAGGGTCTGCTCATCAACCACAAGCGTATCATCATGAAGGACAGTTCGGTAAGTGTTCAAAGTGCTCTCTACACCTGATTCCGACCCCATGATATTAAGCCGGCAGACGCCCGTAATCCCCATAAGCGTCTGTGACTTTGATTGGGAACAGTAAATGTGCTGATGTGTGTATATTGGGCAGCGCTTCTTCCTGCGCACTTGATAAAGAAATTTCAGACGACATTTCCAAAACCGAACAAAGTCAAAATCAAGTTCGGCAACCAACTTTCACTTCTTTATGCTGACTCTCGACTCTTATCTTAGGTAAATGCTGTGTGCTATGGCGCTAAGATTATGTTGCCTGGTGTTCTGCGCTATGAGGATGGCATTGAGATCGATCAGGAAATTGTCATATGCACGACGAAGGGTGAGGCTGTTTGTCTGGCCATTGCTCTGATGACCACGGCCACCATGTCGTCGTGTGATCATGGTGTTGTGGCCAAGATTAAGCGTGTGATAATGGAGCGCGACACATATCCACGCAAGTGGGGATTGGGTCCCAAGGCTTCCGCGAAGAAGGCGCTCATCGCTGCCGGCAAGCTGGACAAGTTTGGCAGGCCCAATGAGAACACACCTAAAGAGTGGCTGACCGGCTTTGTCGACTACAACTCCAAGAAGCCAGCGGCGGCAGTAGCCCCACAGACACCAGTCAAAGGCACCCCCTCCAATGGCTCGGACGAACCGTCCAAGGTGAGGATTATATAGTACTTGCTATGTTGTAATTTTTCTCACTTATTAAGTACTTTTTACAGCGTAAACTGAGCACCTCCAGTGTCGAGGAGACGGCACCGGCCACCGGAGCTGAAGATTCTTCTGCCAAATCTGACAAAAAGAAGAAGAAGAAGAAGCACAAGGGCGAGGAAGAGGCTCCAGAGGAGCAAGAGGCAGCGGCTGATGTTGAGCCAGTAGAAAAGGAGAAGAAAAAGAAGAAGAAGAAGGATAAGGATAGGGAAAAAGAAGAATAGGATGTTATGTTCCTATAGGATTAGGTTTTCTCCAGATCTCTACGATTTTTTGTAGAGCTCTAACTATTATTTTCAACAAATTTTCCTAGTGTTTAAGCTTAAAGATGAGTCTATCAATATAAAAAAAGTGTTTTTATGTATAGAAATTCAAGCCAATTTCGAATGCATTTAGTTGACATTCGCAATGCAATAAATTTTATATATTTTATTGTACAAACCCCAGATAAAGCCGATATATGCACCATGTGCATCAATTGTTCAGGTTTTTTTTAGCATTTCAGTGAGCAGCCACTCATCAAATCCAAGTAAAGGTAAGTTCCATTTTGTCGCTATAAAAAGTTCTATCAAATTCTGTTTTTGCTGCTGTCTAATGATGAGCATTAAACTTTCGCCCCTATCTGAAAAATGAAACTTCTCATGTTGAATGCGAGATTGGTCTTACTGAAAGAATAAGCAAGCAAGCATATTTGATAGTTCCTTTACAGTTCATTTATACCAATTCCGACACAAATATATTTATGATGGACACTTTTCACATATTTTCAGCTTGGGAAATCAGTAGCCTAACCGGAATCAGAATGTCAGCTAAACCATAAGGTGAGTGTCGCTAGTGATTTCAACTTTCAACTTTGATAACTATTCCTGTGATGAGCATTAAACTTTCGCCCCTATCTGAAAATGAAACTTCTCCTGTTGAACGCGAAATTGGTCTTACTGACAATTTGTGTATCAATATTTCAAAAATGTCGCAAAAAAAAGAAAACTAACAAATTATCTCTCTTGCAGGCTCTCTAGGCAGTCGTCGGAAAGAGCTTAATGGATGGAGCTGGCATATTTGGGCCCCAAGAGAAGGTGAGACAAATAATATGTTGTATGCTACGGCATAAATTTCATATGATGAGCATTAAACTTTCGCCCCTATCTGAAAAACGAAACTTCTCCTGTTGAATGCGAGATTGGTCTTACTGAAAACTTACTTTGCAAAATAATAGAGAAAATATTTAAGGATTCTATATTAAACTTTTTGTATTTTTCTTCCAGAGTTCTACCTGTCTTTGTTACGTGCTGACTGACCCATCAACGCAGCTAAATGGTGAATATATAGAAATTTAAACGCCACTATTCCTTTCTGATGAGCATTAAACTTTCGCCCCTATCTGAAAAACGAAACTTCTCCTGTTGAATGCGAGATTGGTCTTACTGAAATATACGCTCCCAAAACACTAGACGAAATATTACAGAATTATGTACTAAACACTATTATCTTTTTTGCAGATTTCATTTTTTCAGTGGTTGAAAACGCAGATCAGTACTCAGACAAAAGGTAAACATACAAATATTTAAAAGTCCACTCTCGTTTCTTTCTGATGAGCATTAAACTTTCGCCCCTATCTGAAATACGAAACTTCTCTTGTTGAATGCGAGATTGGTCTTACTGAATTAAAATTGTATTAAATAGTTGAACATTGATATATTGTGAAATCGACTAAAGTTTTTCTTCGTTATCTCTTGCAGCTCAATTGCGGATTGTCTACTTTGCTTAAGGTAAATATTCATATAAATAGTCACTTCTAGTTCTCTTATAAATGATGATAACAAAAGGCTGATTAATGTGGCATGATTTTCACATAACCGCAACACAAAATCCAATAGGTCCTACTGAACATAAAACCTTCATGATATGAGATTAACATTATCTTGAGAAATAACTAACTGTCAACGCTTTGTCTTCATTTGCAGTGCTTTCCGCCGCCTTCCTCCCCCCCGTTGAAACGTGGTCTCAACTAACAACAGGTTTGTTTCATTTGCAAATTGCAAATCATTTGGATAGAGACACTTCTTCATGTCTGTATATTATTATAAAATTAACTAAATATAAATATAAAATAAAGCATCCAACAAATCCTCGTTTTATTCTACTTAACCTCAAAAACGGAGAAGATTTCTCTGTGCAGCCTTTTGTGACAGGGTTGCTACGAAAAAGCGCAAGAAGAAGCAAGTACAGGCGTGCACAACACTGTTAGGCCTTGTTGGCGCGCGAACGACGTCCTCGCTTTTACTTAATGACGCCTTCAAAAGACCGACAAAACCTTACCCAATGCGAGGTTACTTTAAAATGTTTATGCACATTTGCTGTAAAATGAAAATATCAAATGAATGCAAAATATCTATATTATGCAACCCTGCGTTTCATTCCACATGTTGCACACTTTGGTCCCCTTGGCGGGTAGATATCGGTCTCCATATTGAAATTATCGAGCCGTCTTTGTATACGTGGTGTGTGGCGCATCTGTGTGGCACGCATCGTGTATGTATTCGTTGGCTTTTTTCAACGTGAGCAACGAGAGCTGGCTGTTGGTTAATCGTGAAAATAGCTTGTAAAATAGTCAAAACTGCACGGATTTGTGATTGTTTTGGAACTTGCAAGGTGCGGATAGCCAATTTTAGTACAGGTAAGTGATTTGAAAGCAATTAGTTTTGCGAAAGGACCTTTATGTCATTCGAATTTTTTCTGCGTGTCCGCCCTGATTAGGGTGCTTTGCGTGACGCATGTGATCGGTTGTGTATGTATCTGCTTGCGACCAGGGACGCCATGTTGGAATATTTTGAGGTTATTTTCAGTAATTGACGCACTTTTCAGAAAACGCAGCGTCATTCGACCTTTGCAAAGTGAAATATAAACATACATAGGATTTAAATACAGTTGCACATGGTTGCATTTTGTTGTGGTGATATAAAAATTGAATGCACTTAATTGTAGCTTTGATCGCGATGACAAAATTAGGGCAGGGCAAAAACTAACTACCTGAACACGGAATTTTCCACGCTCTAGCGCCGATTTTCAGTGTTGCAAAAGTAAGGACTTTCTTCGTCTCCAGTTCCTTTTGAATTTCTTTTTTGTTTACATAATTCACCGTTCAGCAGTGCACGCGTTCACAATCGTACACATGTAATACATGTTGACATGTATCTAGGTCCCTCCCCGCACCCCGTCCCACCAGCACTCGCTTCAGTCGGTGTACCATTGCCATGCATTCCATAGGAACGGCTGGAACCGAAAGTGCCCAATATTCACGCACACATCACACACACATCTGATAGCGGCAGCGTCACTCGGTTGGAATCAATGTTTGTTTGTGATCGCGAATTCGCACGCGCTTCTGCATTATACATCTTTTGAAAACAATATTTTCATTTACTGATAAAAGCAATTTTGTGTGCACATGCGCAATGTCATTGCGCAATTGTTTATAGTAGCGTCAGTGCTGAAAACAAATCAAAGTGTAAAATGAACTGCTGAAACCTGCATTTGGTGCTGGCTCTTGTCGCCTGCCTGCTTGTGTGTGCGTGCGTGTTTGTGTGCACTGCTGCGACTGGGAAAAAGGCGCAAAACCAAAGGCAACAATAACATCGTTGGTTGTCATTTACCGTTTCTGTGATATTTGAAGTGTTTCAAAAAGTGCGTAGTAATTTATTTATTGAGTTTAATAAGTAGGAACTTGTAAATAGGAAACTGCATGTTCTTGAGAATGTATATACGTAAACATATGTGAATATATCGCGTGAAATGAATGCCGGGGAGTACGGTTTATTCCGTGAGTGATTGAATGTATGTGTAAAACGGTGCTGCCAACCTAATTTGCTAAATTCATGCTGCAAATTCAGCCGCACGTGGCTAGGAGACTTTCTTTGTCAAAAAGTAAATTAATTCGTGCGGGCTGGAAGATTTGATATACACCAGCCGGGTCTGGCCTACAACCAATTCAAGCCTCGCAAGAAGACGGCCACGCCACCGTGTAAATGCAAATGTAAAATAAGATTCTGAATGGCGCTGCCATCTCCTTTAAAAGTGACAGGTCCTTCGACACGTGGATCGGTGAATCGCAAAAGCGCTGCCCATGATATAGCAATCCATTCCTAGAACTGGGGCGCGACACACTAGATCTAGTGAAAACTTGTTATTTTCCTGGGGCTAACGACATTTTTGCTTGTAAATATTTGACAGCATGTCTAGCAGCAGCGAACTGCCTCCAATAATATTACAAGGAAAACAATTGATAAAATTTCGCCATCTCAAGCGGAAATATCCGGTGTCCAGGGAATTTCTACACCGCAACTGGTGGAACGTGAAGCGCTTCATCCTCTATGCCCTGACACCGCGCTGTGTCTTGCGGAACTACGCCTGGCGCAGGCGACGCAACAACCGCGTGACCATCCGGAAACGCGTTCGACTTTGCCTCTTCGATCCGCGCCTCAAGCGGATGATAAAGAGGCGCAAGCAAAACATCAAAAAATGGTCGGTTAGCATCGTGAATCATCACAAGAAAATGGGACACATCGATGAGTACGAGGAGACGGAGTTATACAACGTTGCAGAGCCGCTGCCAGCAGCGGAGCTGTCCAAGCAGATGAAGCAACAGCTAGAGCTCCTCAAGACAGGCAAACGGAATCTCTGCCTCATCGAAGAATCCAACAAAAATGTCGAAATTCTCGATGCCAAAGCCTACGAGGCAGTCAAAGAGATCAGTGTCGGGGATGATGTAAAAACTGGATCTCAAGCCGAACGACTCGGTAAAGACAATGGTCAGAGCGAATGCGTTGATCCAATGGACATTACCCCCTCAAAGGAGACAGAAGAGAAGACGCCCACAAAGTCAACCGAATCAATGTTTGCTGACCAGGAAGATACACCCACGCCAGCCACTCCCAGCAAAGAGAATACCAGCCAGACCAGTGCTTGCTCCAGTGCCGAAAAAGTTGAGAAAACCGAGAAATCCGGTGGCAGCAAGTTCCTGGACATGCTGATGAATAAGGTGCGTGTTAAGCCCTTCGCACGGGAATCGAATTTACCCATTGAAGCCTGCCCAACACCTGCGTATACAGCCGAAGAGGACGGCAGCGGCGATTTTGTTGGCTTCGATGAGAGCGTTCATCAGCCGGGAATGCTGCTCACTCCCATAGTGCCGCAGAGCTGCAAGACTCTCGAGGGGAACTCGGCCTTTGTCAGCGAATCTCTCGATGCGTACATGCGCGAGCATCACATCAACGATGACAAGGAGAAGCTCCTCGAGCCCATGGGCCACGACGGTCAGGTCACCTCTCACAGTCTGCCGCCGCCCATGGATATGCCAGCTGTGCCCGAGGCCCTGCAGCGGCTACGCACGGTGGCCGAGCGTCGTTCGTACCTGCAGCGCTCCAAGAACCAAAAGATGGCCATCATTAACAACGAGGCGAATATCTACAGGGAGCTGCAGCGCAAGCAGCGCCAGCGCAAGGTCAAGATTGGTGCCATGCAGCTACTGCAGGCCTCCACCACGCAGATGTCCTTTACCCGCCAGGGCTGGCAGGCGGCCAGCTATGTGGCCACCGAAATGTCCAAGTATTATTATCAGGTGAGTGTGTGATGGCGTAAAATCCAAACTGTCGGCAATCCACTGACTAGGGAATCTATTATAACAGGTGATCCAGGTGGACGGAGAGAGAGTTCGCCTGCCCGGTGCCCAAGGCAACAATCTGCAGCGTGAGAAGCTTCCATACCGGAGCAAACTGACGCCCCAAGAGGCAACCAGAGTTCGGTGCACTGACCTGTGCCTGGATGCATCGATTCATCCCAAGCTGAATATTATGCCAAGCACAACGACGAGTGTCATGAATCCCAAGCGCCTCAATCAGTTTCCATTATCCGCCATCTTTCCACCCTGCCCGCTGTCGATGAAACCGCTGCAGAAGCCATTGGATGACGACACGGCCGCTCTACTGCTAGCCGGCGGCAGCATGGCGGTGGTCAGCATGCCCACCGTACAGCTCGAAGTGATGCCGCAGCTGGGCAGGCCACTCGATGAGATTGCGAAGCGATATCTGCAGCACATTCTTCCCCATCATGACATCACCAGAGAGTGGGCCGAGTTTAGTGTGTCGACCCTGCAGCAGCAGCCGCGCGTTTGCATGAGGGAGGCCGAGGAGCAGGCTTCCCAGACGCCAGCTGGCCGACGCAAGAGCTTCACCTTTGTCATTCCATATATAAACGATCGCAATCACATTTTGGTGCGTCGCGTCGTGGATCGGTCGGAGCAAATGGATCCCAACTTCTACCAGGAGCCACACAAGCTGCAGGAGTTCGATTTCCGCAAAGCTCTGCCCGAGGAGCCCGACGCCGATCTGCTGGACTGTGCGGACATGATCAATGACATGATCAACACGGTGGCCATCAGCTGCAGCGAGAACAGCTTTATCAAAGAGGACACTCGGACAATGTACGATCTGGCAGCGCCCAGCAGCCCGCCGAAGCCAGCCGCCGAGTTGAGTGCCGTCAAAGAGGAGGATGACAAGGCCTTGGGCAAGTGGAAGCGTCGTCCCACCAAGCAGAAGCGTTTGGCCAATGAGTTGCGACGCCTCAATGCCACAATCATAGATGCGGCCGCCAGGAATGCGGATGGTATGTTCCACCAGCACATACCACCTGTATAATCAGACTTTTAATTTTTCTTAAATTCTCTTCGTTGCAGCCAAAAAGCCGTGCATTAAGGATCACTGCCAGCTGGGGTGCGTATGCGCCAGTCTGAGTGGAGCAGAGCTGCCATTGCGGGACCATTGCGGACGCGCCGACTGTGTCATCGAGTGCCATTGCCTGGGTGGCGAACAGGCGCGTGTGATGCGCGTACAAACGGCCGATGTAAGCACGCTTTGGCAGGGATGCAGCCCTTGGCCCAGACTTGATCGTTTTGTGTTATTTTAGGGGCGAAGCATCTCCAATGAGGATGCATTCAACTTGCGACGCAAGGCCACGGCACGACTGGCCAAAATGGAAAAGGATTTCACCTCCACACTGGTGCTGACGGACAACGAGACGCTGCTGATAAACGAGTCGCAGGGCGATAAGAAGCGACGCTGCACCAAGGCCCCCAAGCGCTATGAAGACTTTGACGACTCGAACATGTTTGACGACGACGAACTGGTCTCCCCATCCCGCGCCACATTGAAGCGGAATGCTGCGGCTGCGGCTGCAACGGCGGCAGCTGCTGCTGCAGCAGCTTCGGCGCTGGCTGCTGCCAATGCGAAGAGTGCTGCTGCCGCGCTCAGCAAGAGCTGCAAGGTGAGGGACACGGATCTGGCCCAGCTGAAGCACTGCACTGTATCGATACGTCGCCTGCCCGACATGGGCAACCTTGCCACCTTCTGCATGACCCATCAGCTGTACAAGTGCTTCTGTGGCGGCGAGTCCATCGAGGGCAAGCCCGTGATCATCGAGAAGGAGCAGTGGAACACGACCGTGTCGCATTTCAACCCAGAGTTGGCCACCCGTGCTCACTATAGCTTCGAGCGGCCGCCAGAGGAGCCGCCCAAGAAGAGGGGCAGAAAGAAGGAGGTGAAGAAAGACGAGTTTGAGGCAGCTGAAAAGGAGGTGGCGGAGCAGCTGTCGGTGGCGGAGTCGTTGCCGTTGCCGTTGCCGCCTCAGCCGAAACTCGAAGGGATGCTGGTTTCGCGACCCAAAGCTCCTCCGATGAAGTCCCCCAAGAATGTGCGCAAAGAGGAGGAGGAGAGTGCGCCGAAGCCGGTCGCACCATCCACCACTGCCGCCACTCCGCATGAGCGCAGCGTTGAGCTGGACAACATTTACTCGTACTACATTTCGCGTCCGTATCTCTGTCGGCGTGCCGTCTCCGTGCCCAGACGCTCCTACACGCGGCGGAATCGCTGCCGCGTAAAAAGCACGCTTGACTTCATTGCCGCGACGGAGACACTCGAGATGAAGGAGCTGCTTAGACGGCGCATCGACGGCGCAGTTTTCTTCTATCGCAAGGAGTTGGATAGGCAGAGAAATCGTCAGCTGTTGCTACAGGCTGAGACGCAGGGCGAGACTGCTCCGGTCATAATTGTGCGTGATGACTCGGATGAGAACGAGCAGACTGGCAGTCGGAAGCGGAATGTGCCGTCGAGCCGGCAGGAGGTGCAACCTGTGCCCCCCAGCAAGCGCACCAAACTGCAGGCGGACAGGGCTGCCGGCGATGGGAACCTTCAATTGGATATACAGGTGCCACGCATTGCCGCCTGCTACTCGCTGAATACCGCCTCTGTGGATGTGCTGGGATCTGGCCTGAATACAGCGGCGGCTGCTGCTGCGGCCGCTAGCGGGGTGGGGCCCAGCTCCACCGAAGCGGACTCGCCCAACTTCCGCTCCTTCTACAACGAGGTGGTAAAGAACATGAACACGCTGGTCAGCAAGAAGATGCAGGACATTGATTTGGCCCTGCAGCGCGAAAGCAAAATCATTCCAGCGCCAAACGAGGAGATTCTCTGCATCATCAAGTGGACCAACTTCCTGGCCGCCTACGAATGCAACTACGTTTACATTTGGATTGTACAAATGAAGCAGTATACCTTCCTGGCGGCCACCACCACCAATCTGATGCCCACTGTGTGCGGTGCCATTGCCATTGGCGACACCAGATTCGCATCGTCCACAGCCGAGACCCCCATGATGGCGCGCATGTTGATGGAGAGCAAGCGCAATGAGCACACCAGCCGACTGGCCGTTGTTATGCAGGGCAGGCAGAGCTATTGGCTGGTCAAGGGCTTTCTGCGTCACATGCAGGGCAGCGCCTGCACCAAGCCCACGCCACAGACGCATCCACTGCTCACCAAGAAGATAAACGTGCTCTGCTCGCTGCTGGTGAAGCAGCGCATTCGCGAGCACCAAAAGAAAGAGGCTACCACCGATGCTCGCCCAACGGCAAGCACAAAGGTTGTGCCAGATAAAGAGCCTGCAACCGCAACTGAAAAAGCATCTACATCTGCGTCTGCGTCTGCATCTGCATCCGAATCTGTGACTGCACCAGAAGAGGATTAT
This sequence comes from Drosophila guanche, assembly GCF_900245975.1. Taxonomy (NCBI): domain Eukaryota; kingdom Metazoa; phylum Arthropoda; class Insecta; order Diptera; family Drosophilidae; genus Drosophila; species Drosophila guanche. The sequence goes on along the minus strand of NW_022995743.1, from coordinate 4,223,215 downwards.
GTGCAGGAGCCAGCGAGACCAGCTTCCTCGAATCAGGCGCTGACAAAGGCAAACGCTTCCAACATCCGCTCGAACATCGAATTCCGTAAGCTGACGCGAAGCGATGTGGATGAACTGGATATACCCGATAGCTACCAGGGTGACCATCGTTGGGTGGTGCTCGATCTTGTCGATGATTTCTCTCACATCTTTGTGCCCGCCTTCGGGGAGATGATATCGCTGGACAGGATACACAAGGTGATGCGGGTGGCGCGTGAAAAGAAGAAGCTGGTGAAGCTTCAGTTCTTCCATCAGGCACCATACGATGCCTTCGTGACGTCCACCTCTCGGAAGAAGATCTACTTCGGGCCGCTGCGACTCGATATGTCGCCGCCAGTGCTGGTGCTGCTGCAGAGCGTCGATGGCAAGATGATGCTGCGAGAGGTGTACCAGAGGGAGCATTCCATTCCCGTGCAGCCCCACCACCGGAGCATGGCCTTTTGGGTGGTCAAATTGCAGGGACAGTTGCACTTTGAGGTCGATCTGGATGATCAGAAGACTGTTACCAATTCCAATGCCCCGCAGATTAATCTGCCATCCGCTGAGAGCCTGTTGCGGGCTCCTGGCAACTCCAGCGAGCAGTCTGTGCCCGCCAACGACTTGGCGGTTGTCATTATCGACAGCGACAGTGACGAAGACGAGGAAGTGCCGGAGAAAAATGACACAGGTAAGGGCCAGAATGAGAGCGAGAAGCCCATGGAGACGGACAAGGAGACAGAGACGCCTCAGCTGGTGGGGGAATCTCTTCTGCTGCCAGTTCCGGATAAAACACAGGAGCTACCGCGCATGAACTTCACTATACAAACGATGCCCAGCAGTGGGGCGTTGCATATCACCCCAGGCACCTCCAGTCCAAAGGCCACAGAAGCTGCTACCGGCCCAGAATCCACGCGTCCAGGCAGCAACGAGAACAACTGGCAAGTAACTGGCCCCTTTCTGCCCTTCATAGCCAATGTGCCGGCAATTGGTGATCTGGCGCCCACCACCCAGTACCTTACACCCCAAGTGCAGCTCACCCAAACAGCAGTCGGCGCTTCCGCCGTTTCCTCCGCCGAGCCAGGTCCGTGCCTTGTTTCCTCCTTGGACCCGCCGGCACCCAAGATCGGCCGCTTCTCTTATGGTGCCAGGATCAACGAATCGCTGCAGGAGCTACTGAGCAGCGGCACCACCCCGACAGCGACGCCATCTGCCAGCATAACCGTCACCAAAATGGATGGCAATGAATCCAAAGGAGCAGCCAAAACACCAGGCAAGGCCGGTGATGCCATTAAGATTGGCACAAAGCGCAGTCTGTCTGGGGCGCCAAAGCATTTACCAAGACTCTTGCCCAAGCCAACTCCCGCGTCCACAGAGAAGCCAGACACAGGGGTGACACCAACGGCCACCAACGGTCCACCAACCTTGATCGTGGGTAATCAACAGCTGATACGAGCACGTCCTGCACCGACACCGGGGCCAGCCAACTGTGTGAAGCTGTACCCCAGGGGAGCGCCGTCCACCGCCGGCAAAGCTGTTGTACGAGCGCTAAAAGATCCACAGTCGGAGAAGGCACCAACTTCTGCGGCTGCTGGAGAGGGTAAACGAGTTGATAAACCGGCAAAGAAGACTACATCTCCATTGTACGTTCCGCCCACTCCTGGTCGGATGCCCGGCCGCATCTCTTTGCCTGGCAAGCAACAGTCTGCTGGCGCGGAGCAGACCCGCTCGCGCCCTTCCCTGCCAGCGAAGGTGCCGACGTCACAGAGTGCGACTCAAACGGAAGGGGCTGCGTCAAAGTGTATCTATGGCTATTTGGTATCCGATGGATTACCTAAATACCGCACCAAGGTTTTGGGCGATGATTTCTTTCTCAAGATGCCGAATGTGGGAATTCTGCGCTTCACGAACTGCACCACTGCCGGCGCCTACCTTAATCGGTGAGTGGCAAACTGCAAAGTCCCATGTAAAACACATAAGTTCAATATTTAATGGCTTCTTGCAGCGAACTTATGCGGAGGTCGGAGCACAAGGACTTGCTGCCAGCCGACTGGAAGTTCCGCCCCGACCCACAGTCGATTGTGCGGCAAACAATAAGCGCCAAATTGCCAACCAAGGATGAAGAGACACCGCCGCTCATTGAAATCGAAGATTAAACCCAAAAATATAAAAGGAAGAAACTTTTTTTTGTTGTCTCATTACATAAACAAAACGAAATATATTTTTGTTTGTTTAGTTTTAAGCATTAAAATGTACTGCACATACTTTACCACTCGCTCATCATCGTATCGTATGTCTGTCTGATACGTACATATGAAATATGTAAACTATCTAGTTTGTAACTTAAGTTGATCATGATCCAATGTTTTCTATCTTTAAGCAGATTTATTATTTACATTAAGTTTACAAAAATGTGGATTTAAATTCAATTCGTTCGAGCGCTCGAACAGCTGTTTCTTTGTTTCACTTCCACTTGGTTTCAGCCATCAGCAAGTTGTTTTCAGCTTATATATGCATTTTTCTGTGAAAAAACAGATTTTATAGAACCAAACTACTTCACACGGATCTTTGTCTTGGCAAAGTTAATCAAACTATTTCTCTGTTTTGTTGTCTACTCGCAAACTCGATAAGTTGAGTTTCATTTCCGAAGCGTTCCAGCTATCGCGGCAATCAACAGCTGTTCGTGGTTTTATTTATTGCAAAAACCGCGCGCAGCGAAAAGTTAAATAACTCATTGTTTACACAGCGGTGTTCCGCCTCGCATTGTTTTTTCGCTGATATAATGCATAAAGAAAGCTTGCAATATTAAAGCTTCGATAGTCAGCTGATAAGCGCCCACGCATTCAGACGGGGAAGCGTCAGAGTAAACAAAATAATTTTGTCAAATTTAAAGACAAAAAAAAAAACACCCAACCAAGGTCAGCCACAGATATAGAACTTTTCGTTCGCGCGACCACAAGACCAACCTATTACTTGTCTACACCACTGACATATATAAGTGTTTGGTTCGGGAAACACAAACATCGGGATATAGTCGCGACACTAATTCGCTTAACCACTAAAACAATTGCAGATACCGCTGAATCAAAAGCTTCACACGAGCGAGTTTCCATCGGTGCTGTGTCAGCGACAATTTTTCCATATCGCCATTCGCACTGTTCACGGTCACACGTCGCTGTTCTTGGACAGAAAAACGGAGGAAAATGGGCTGTGAAGATCAACAAAATACTCCAAAGTCAAGCCTGCGCATACAGGACATTGCCGTCCTGATGCAGGATCACTGCCGCATGCTAGATCCCGCCAAGGTGGAGCGCATCATCAATGAGTTCGTGCAGGGCGGACCAGAGCGCATGCAACTCGTGTCGGACTTTGACTATACAATCACCAAACAACGCACAGAGGACGGCAGTGTGGTGCCATCCAGTTTTGGCATCTTCAACGCCTGCCAGTCGCTGCCGGAAAGCTTCAAAACGGAGTCGGACAAGCTATACCACAAGTACAGGCCAATTGAAATCGATCCGCACATGCCTATTCCCGAGAAGGTCCAATACATGGTGGAGTGGTGGACCAAGTCGGGTGCACTGGCCACCGGCTTCCCTTTCGATCAGTCGGAGATTGATCAGATAGCCAGCAAATATAAGAATGCACTACGTGAACGGACTCACGAATTCTTTGCCGATCTACAGCGCTTGGCCATTCCCACCTTGGTCTTCTCCGCCGGACTGGGCAACTCTGTGGTCTCCGTGCTGCGCCAGGCAAACGTGATGCATCCCAATGTCAAGGTGGTGTCGAATTTTCTGCAATTTCGGAATGGACTTCTGGACGGTTTCCAGCAGCCCATGATACACACCTTCAACAAGAACGAAACTGTCCTGGACGGCAGTGAGTATTACAACCTGGTGCACACACGTGATCACATCATCGTGATGGGAGATTCGCTTGGGGACGCTGACATGGCATCCGGTGTGCCCGCATCTTCACACATCATCAAAATTGGTTTCCTCTTCGATCACGTGGAGGCCAACATGGATAAGTACATGAAGACATTCGACATCGTCCTGGTGGATGATCAGACGATGGATGTGCCCCGGGCTCTGCTCGCTCTTATCGAAAAGCAGCACCAGCTGAAACAACAATCCACAGCGGAGAGCTCCCTGTGAAACCTCCGCACCAACAGACGTTCTCCTTCTGTTTAGTACTCAAAAGCCGTTCCTGCTTTCTCATTAGCAGGAATAGGTGCTACATTTTATTAGCAAACACAAACACACAGCAGAAGCTACTAATTAAGTGGTTTAGTTTTAACCATTTCATTCATGTTAACAGAATGTATTATTCATACCATATTAAATGACAACGTTGTGTTTGAAATATGATTTAATCATTTTATTTAGAAAATATTTGGCTCAAATTTAAAATAAAGATCCCAATCGAAAATCAATCAACTTTACGAACTTTATGGCAGTTCAGGTAAACGATTTTTTTGTTTTTACAGGTATTTATTATTTTCAGCGGCTTAACTCACCTGTTTCAACATTGTGGGGCTAAGAGGGTTAAGTTCCTCCATCATTCACCAATATGGTATATTGGTAGTCGACTTAAAATAACTCTGGTATATTCCGGTATATCAGTGAGGGTCAGAAGGTATATCCGAAAAACCCGCTGTCACACTGTATACAAGAAAAATACACAAATCATTCAATAGCAAATTAGAATTTTACGAAATTAAATATACCTCGAGGGAAAGCGTGTACAAGTGAAAATTATTGAGCAAATGCCCAGTGCCACAGTGCCTTTTTGGAAACGTCTTCGTTTTGCGACTCTCCTTTCGCAGGAGTGAATTATGGCAGCAGCAAGGTAGTGCTAGGTACTGAAGAGTAAACGAGATCAGCTGCTGGCACAGCAACAACAACAGAAACGTAATAAAAAAAAAACAATACGGAACAACTTCAATATTAGACCAAGACAAGTGCAGCGTCATGTTTGGCTTCGATGGCGAGTACCGTCGTCGTCCGGTGCAAAGTCTTGGCGGCGCTTCCCATACCCACGACCGGGAGACTGTGATACGCAAAGCGGCCGAGGAGCGACAGAAACGCAATGATCTGCGCCAGAAGGCCAATGGCGCCGTGGTGCTGCAGTCCTATGCCCGTTCCTTCATTCATCGCCAGCGTCGCAAACGTGCGGAGCGTGAGGCCTTTGACGTATACCTGCAGGCCCATCGCCACCGCCTCACAGAGGACGAGAATCTGAATTTCCTGCTGCGTCGCCTGAACTTTTTCTACAGCAGTCGCGAGGCCAAGGATGGCGAACGTTTGGTACGTGACAGGCACAACTTTGAGTTACATGTTCCCCATTCGCTAGATGAGTTTTTTCTTTGCTTTTTTACAGATTGAAGTCTGCCAACAAATCCTGCGTAGCCCTGGCCGCCTGCTGCAGCATTCGGCAACGGATCCGATCTGGCTGTTTCGTGTGTGCAAGCTGCTAGACGCTTGCCTGCTCCAATTGACACTGTCCCAGTCCGCCCAGGCTATTCCGCTGCGCATGCTGGAAACCTTTACAACCGTCACCGCCGTGGAACGCTACGTGAGCGATGAGACGCTGCTGTTCAAGTACTTGGAGCGCGTTTTCGGCTTCCTTATCGCACGCAACTACTTCCTACGCTTGCGCCAGCTGCTGGATGAGAAGTGCCCGCCGCTGGATGGAGAAACTCTGCATGCACCCAGTCCGCTGGCCGAGGCGCTGCTCCATTTGCTGCTGCGCCCACTGGCAGTGGCCAAGCGGGCCTGCAATGGGGGACAAGTGTTGCCCGTGTCCTTGCTGGTGTGTCAGAATTTCGTAAAGGATATCCTGGCCACACCCCACACGGATGCCATGCGCTGTTTCGTGCTGCCCTGCCTGGCGGAATGCCCAGAGTTCCCCTTCGACCTGCTGATGCGCTCGCTCTTCGATCTGCTGGAAACAGCAGCGGCCACTGCCGCATCCGAGTCAGAGAGTGCCTCCAGTCGTCGCAGCTTTATGTTCCATGGTTCAGAGACTGGCAGCGGCGGCCCTAAGCATGCGCAGGCCCAATCTTTGGATGCCCTATTTACCTCATACTTACTTAACTCCCTCTTGGTGCTCGATCGCAGGCAGTTGGGTAGGTTGCAAAGACATTTTCCTACCATTTGATGGTTGAAATCATAGTACCCACTTTCCCCGCTTCTGCAGCCACACTACAGCAGAGTTCGCTGCTCACTGTCTACGTGCAAATCATTGCCGAAATGATGCCCAACATTCTGCTGCTGCCCAAGTCCACACTGCGTACGCATGCCAACGCCCCGCATCGACATGTGGACAGCGACGATGAATCGGATGAGGAGGAAGATGAGGAGCAGCCAGCCGCTCGCACACTGGACTACGACATGGAGCAGACATGTCGCACGAGCACCGAACTGAGCATCAAGGAGCGCGACTGCCTGCTGGAATCCATAGCCATACTGAACGAAATGGAGCGCGTGGACTTCATCGTGCAACAGCTGGATCCCCACATTGAGCACAGTCAACTGATCTACGCCCTCTGCGAGATTTGCCACAACCTAATGATTTACAACAAGCATGCAGTCTACGAGTACAAGTGAGTAATGGCCAGCATTCACCTTACAGTTGAGTAAAACCTTTTGTCCTTGCAGGCTGCTGTACACATTGGCCTTCACTCCGAAGTTTATTCGCGCCGTTTGGTTCAAGCTGGCCGCCGAGTCTACACAGCTTGGCTTCTCAGCGCCGCTTACCCTCATCTCCAAGGGTGTTGTGCGTAAGTGCAGACTCGGCCTTTTATGTGCCATAACAAATTTGAATTTCTTACGTATTTCCACAGCGAAACAGCAGGGTGTGGATCGCACTATACCCTTGTTGGCCACCTTCTGTATGCTCTTTGGACGCCTGCTGCCCACGCTGCACGATGTGGAGTTTGTGGAGAACAAGCTGCTGCTGACAAAGCACGTGCGTCTGATGCCCTTCTCGATTGCGGAGATTGTGCAAATGTCCAAGACGCTGAAGGACATTAGTCTGGGGCTCGTGGAGCTGGCATTTCCCGAGACACGCAGCAATTTGGCAAACTATCGCAGTGTGCTGGGCCACACGGAGGCCGATGACAAGAAGCTGCGCCATCAGAAGCAGATCTGGGCCAATTTGCTGAATGTTGTGGTCTTTGTGCTCAATCAGATACACACGCGTGACCTGCGCATGGGCTTCTGTCCGGAGTCACACTGGACGGTCAGTCGCTTGGATCTGCCACTGGACAGGCCCACCGATCTGCCCCTCACGCATAGCAGCCGCTTGCGCGGCATTCGTCCGTTTCAGCCGATTCGTGACTTTACTCGCGAAGACTTCGAGAACGGTCCGCCCATGTCCACCAAGCAGATACGCTCCATAACCATCCTGCGCGAGATTCCGTTTGTGGTGGCATTCAGCAAGCGTGTGAGCATTCTTCAGGGTCTGGTGGCAGCCAACAAGATGCGAGTGCAGGGCCATTTGCAAGCCTTTCTCCAGGGTCCATCCATTATGATTACTGTACGGCGTACGCATCTGTATGAAGATGCTTACGACAAGCTGCGCCCAGAGAATGGTAAGAAGTCGGGCTGTCTTTTATGTCCTGATAATGAAATGATTTTCCCTTGCAGAGCCGGATTTACGTCCCAAATTTCGCATACAGTTCGTCTCCTCGCTGGGTCTGGACGAAGCGGGTATTGATGGCGGCGGCGTGTTTCGCGAATTCCTTTCTGAGCTTATCAAAAGTGCATTCGATCCCAATCGTGGCTTCTTCATGTGAGGGAAAATGTCTACCACCCACGTGGACAATTCCTTAATGCTTCACCTTTGACTTTCCAGGGTAACCACGGACAACAAGCTTTATCCGAATCCGAATGTGGACGATCTGTTTGGTGACTTTGAGAAGCATTATTACTTCATTGGCCGCATTCTGGGAAAGGCAATCTATGAGAATCTGCTGGTGGAGCTGCCGCTGGCCGAGTTCTTTCTCACCAAATTGGCTGGCAAATACTCGGACGTGGACATCCATCAGTTGGCCTCTCTGGATCCGGAACTGTATCGCAATCTGTTGTACTTGAAGGACTATACGGGGGATGTCAGTGAGCTGAATTTGGATTTCACGGTGGCCAGCAGCTCGCTGGGACAAACGCAGATTGTCGAGCTGAAGCCGCAGGGCCAGAGCACGCCGGTGACCAATTCGAATCGTATCGAGTACATCCAACTGATAGCCGACTACAAGTTGAACGTGCAGATACGTCGTCACTGCAATGCCTTCCGCAAGGGTTTGTCCAATGTTCTGCCCATCGAATGGCTGTACATGTTCAGCAACAAGGAGCTGCAAATACTCATATCCGGTGCGGAGATTCCCATCGATCTGGAGGATCTCAAGAAACACTGCAAGTACGGCGGCGAATACACACCGGAGCATCCATCGATTGTGGCCTTCTGGGAGGCACTCGAGGGCTTCGATGATCTGCAGCGCAGGCAGCTGCTCAAGTTCGTTACCAGCTGCTCCAGGCCACCATTGTTGGGTTTTAAGGTGCGACTTTTGCATGGCATTTTATGTGGGCTTGATTGATCTAATATTACCTTTCTTTTGCAGGATTTGGATCCACCTTTCTTCATACAAAATGCTGGGGATATGGAGCGCCTGCCCACGGCCAGCACCTGCACGAATCTGCTGAAGCTGCCGCCCTTCAATAGCGTGGTACAAATGCGTGAAAAGTTGCTCTATGCCATACAGTCTGGAGTGGGCTTCGAACTCAGTTAATCTGTGCAGCCAAGGGCTTCCCATACGGCAACACTTCCACTTTCCTTCACATATCCTAATCCCAATCCCCACAACAAACCCCGAATAAAACGAATCCAATCCAAGGGACCCACCCACAGGCACGTTGCCAGCTATTCCAGTTCTTCATAGTAAATATATATATATATATATAAATGTGTATGTATAATGACTTACGATCGATGTGTAAAGAATATGAAGCTTAATGAGGTCTGTTTATCGAAGGTTTTTCTTTTGATTCTTTTTTTTTTAGTTGTTTAAAAGTTTCGTTTTTGCCCCGCATAACAAGCTATGAGTGTAAAACTTAAGGATGTAATGAATATTTCCACAATTAAGACGATTAAAACTATTGATTAAATACCATAAACGTATCCTCCACCAACTGCAATTCATCATCAACTCCAACTCGCCTGAAGTCCTGCTGCTGCTGCCGCTACATCCAGTTGCCAGGCCTGTTGAATGATTCGCTCATAAACCATGCGTGGTGCAGTGACGGCAAACAGAAAGTCAATGTGATTGTAGCCGGGCACCTGATACAGACGTGTGCGGCTCTGGCGCAGCTCGTTAACCAGTCGCAGCACATCCGCCTGGCTGGACAGGGCATCGCGTGTGCCATGAAAGATCTGTAGCTGCAGGCGCACATTCCTCAACTGATACGAGGGCGGCGTGGGCTGGCCATATCGACGCATATTGAGCTGGGGCGAGCGATAGTCGTATTGCTGGAATTTGCCTGCGCATGAAACGGAGAAAGACATCAGCAAAAGGACGTGTAAAGGGACCTACCCACCGCTATTGATGAGCTGCCCAAAGTGCAGTAGTTGGCCACGCGATATGCCCGCGGGTATTGTCTCCAGTATGCGCGGCAGGAGGCTCTGTGGAAAGTCCAAATCGGAGTATGAAGCCATTCTGCTATGCTTAAACTTTCAAATACGTTTAAATTGTGTGATATGAAGCCGGATATATGACCTCTCAACCATTTGTGTGTGTGTGTGTGTGTGTGTGTCGGCCGGTGTATCGGCCGGGTGTGTGTTCAGGCTGCCATTTCCGTTTCATTGCGACACAAAGCACACGGAAGTGCACACAAGAACACACACATACACACACACACACACATGAGCAAACACACTCGTGTAGCGAGGAGGTCGCAGGTCAAAGGCCAGCAGGTCCTCTTGCTTTGATGGCCACTGCTCCGGCTCCGGCTCCGGCTCCTGCTCCTGCTGCTGCCTCTGGGTGCTGGATTTTTATTATTTGTTTAGAAATTAGCTGCTTATTTGTTGATCAGAAATGGGTTTCCAGTGCCCGAGAGTTTCAATTTAAAATGAAAACTCATTTAGATTTAGATTGATTCGGGGTAGCGAATAAATTGAACCAAGGAAGGAGCCAGGTGCTGGCAGATTTAAGAGCTTAAATCAGTAAGGGCCCTGGTAGAGTTCTGACTTAAATTCTACTTCAATTCTCTCACTGAACTGCACCAAAAGTTTTCCTTTGTTAGCACATTAAACGTCCATGGAAAAAGTGTAATTACGAATCAAAGAAATTGTTGCTTGATTGAATCTGAATTGGGGGGAATATGGGGGGATGTGCCACATCCAAAAATGTCGAATGTCCGTGCTTCTTCTTGCAAGGATTTCCCTTTTTTTTGTATTTTTATTTTTAACTGAAGTATTTTATGTAAATCGGACGACTTTAAATTTCCCTGACAAGCCATTGAAATCCGTTGCATGCGTCGCGACGCGTCTCGTTGAATGTGGATCCTGCGTTCGGCGTTTTGCGTCCTCCGTCCTGCGGCGACATTTTTTTTTGCTGTTGTTATTTTGATGTTTATTTGATTTTCCGCCTGGCCGTTGCATTTCCACACGACAGTTGGTGTTGTTGTGTTTTTTTTTTGCAGCAGCAACAACCAGCTTGCAACTTGTGGCAAATACGAGCAATTTTTTGTGCCGCCAGCTTGTTTGTGTTTCCCCGAGTTTTTCTTTACCCCATTCAACCCCATCCCACTTTTGCCTTACGCTTTTTCCTTTACTTTCTTTATTCCCTCTCGAATCTTACTGGACGCATTGCAGTCGCAGTTGGCCAAGTCTGTTGAACTCTATGCGGGCAGCAGGGGCTCGAGGGGGCAGCTCCTACTAAATATGCACAAATATTTATTCGGACGTCTATCTGTATGTGCGGTGGTATGGTGTGGCATGTTCGGCAGTTGTCACAAGTATCGCCTCGCTCCATTTGCTCAGCGCGCATCTTTGCTCCCTATTTGCTTAGTCATATATTCCCCCGTTTCCACTTTTATTTGTATATTTCTCTCTCTCTCTCTACAGTGACTAGTTTGTTGACTGTTTTTTTGTTGGATGGCAGATACGGCACGCGGTTGCACTCACTTGATTCCTGTGTCAAGTGCCAGAGTATCTTCCAAATTGCTGTGTTGACACTCGTCTTCGTTTTGGCTCTGCGAAGTTTTCAATTGACAAAACTTACTTATGCACAGATTTTCGTGATGTTTTCCCTGGTAAAGGGATACTGATTGGTTTTCTAAGATATTACTTGATTTGAGGTAATATTTACAATGCCAGAAATCTGTGTACTTTTATTTGTTTATAATTAATTGCTGGCTGCACTTCCCATGCCCAATGTCCCCTTTGCTGGCCGAGTTTTATTTACTTTTGTGGCGTGTTTTATTCATCATTTCAAACGCTTATTTATGGCTGCATGTGCAAAAAGCCTTGAGGGTTATAAGAGAGAGTTCTGTATGGTTTTTAGCCCTTTTTTTTTGGTTTCGCTGTCTCTTGGCAACTATAAAAAAGTTTCACATCCGGCTGCTTCGGCAGCCACATCAGTCGGTGGAGAGGTCGGTCCAAAAACCAATTGGCCCAAGCCCTTACCCTAATAACTAACAAGCGGCACTTGCCGTCTAAGGGGTGTGTGGCATACACACATGCAAAACACACACAGACAGACACACAGTCAGTCCGTTGGTAAGCCCTTGGAGCACGCGCCCCCGTAACACGGCAAACACACAGATAAGCCATAAAGTTCCCTTTTTTTGCGCTCTTTTTTCTTTCTTTCGCTGCACGGGCGCGATTTATTTGCCATATTTCACGGCAAAACAAAATTCAAATGCAGCACGACTCGCATGCAGCCTGCGAAAGGGAAACAAAAAGTGTTTAAGGCAACGTGGCGTATACGTAATGCATGTTGTACTCTAGTTAGCCGCCAGCGTGGGTGGGTGGCAGGCTTATAGTAGTTCGGTTGGGCAATGGCAAAAGTTGAGTGCACCTTTTGGCTGCACACACACTGGAGCAGCAGTGGCAGGAGGAGGAGATATTTGCACTGGTGGCAGGTGGAAGTCGGACTTTGAGTCGATGTGCAGATGCTCTGAGTGGTTAATTGATAAAGGTATGTATGTAGATAAATATATACATGTATGCTGTTCATTGAAATGATAATTATCCCTATCCCTTATCCTTATATTGTTAGGCAGGCTACCAAATGCCAGCTGCCATCCATGTACCCCATGTACTCCTGCGCACCCTGCCTTTGCCACAATAGTTCTGACCTAACTTTCAACCAGGAAGCTGTAGCACCCCGGCAGGGAGCAGCTCGTTTACGCATTTAAATTCAAATAACTTTTATTACCAAAACTAAGGCTTCCCCGCCCCGAATGCACCCCACTGCCACTTCCGCTCCCTCTCTCCCTCTCTCTCTCTCTCTCTCTCTGTGTGTGGTCCCACTCGTGAGCGCAATAAAAACTTTTTGCATACAACAAGAAAAAAAGAGAAAACTTTTGGGGCCGCTTTGTTGGCTAAATTATGGCCCGCATATATAATCGTACTCACACGATCCACTGGATAGTCACTGAAGCCCACATAGAGCGAGGTGAACAACGTGCAGAGGGTATAGGTGGGCAGGGTGGCGCTGCAAAAGAACTGCCCACCCACCTGGGTCAGCGCAGTGGCGGGCAGCAGCTCGTTGAGGCCCAGCTTGTTGAGCAGCAGCTGCAAGGGGGGAGGATTAGCAGCGATTCTAGTGATACCTCCACTCAGCAGATGTACGCACAGTGGCACCGAAACTGTCGCTGGCCAGCAGACGCAGCGGCGGACTGCTCAGGTGCTGGAGAAAGGCCACGGGAGCCATTAGGGCCGCATTGGCAAATCTCGCATTGTATTCGGGACGCTGCGAGAGGAGTACCAGCAGCACCGTGGTCCCCTGCGAGTGGCCCACATAGTGCAGCTGGCGATGTCGCGTCACGGCCAGCACATGGTCCACGATGGCGGGCAGGTCGTAGAGTCCAATCTCGTGCCAGCTGAACTGCCAGAAACGCGCCTCGCTTGTCCGCAGTGTGCGGTGGCGTCGGGAGTGCGTTGTGCCCCGGGCATTTGGCAGCCAGACATCAAAGCAGCGCCTGTGCAGCTCCAGGGCCAGCGCACGGCCCGGTCCGGCAGTCACAAAGTCTGCGGCCGAGCCGAGGAGCCCGTGCATCAGCACAAAGGGCCGCAGCCTGATCCCACGGGTGCAGCTCTGGTTGCGCGGCGCGGGAATGCGATGAACATTCAGGAGATACCCGTCGGCTGTCTCCACGCGATGCACTTGACACTCGAGGCGCTGCCGCTGCACCATCTGGCACACAGAGTCGAGCCGCAGTCGCTGCCCGAGGCTGCCTTCCAGCTGCCAGCTGATCAGCATAAAAATGACACAAACTTTCATGGCGACTCCGCTTAAGGCATGATTGTGCCCAAGTGACGTGCGAGCGGCTACTGCGGCAGTCAGTGCATTTGTTGACGAGTTTTGTGTTTACGCAATGCAAATACTGAGTGGAGCAGCGACTGTGAGGCGCTTCAAATAAATACATTTTCATCTTTTGTTTGCCCGCCCCGTAGACAAGCCGCTGGGCAGTGCCGCTCAGCGCGGAGTGGAATATGGCCTGGAATATGACCCAGAAATTATGGGAGAATTATTTCAGAGAACTTTCTCTTAATTCGATTTTAAATATTAATCTGAACATTCTCTGGTTTTTTCTGCACTCTCTGCCAACTCTTTGGTGTCATAATTTACACGTGGAAACGGTCCAATTAAATGTGTTATTATATTGGCTGGTAATCAGGCCCCAAAGAGTGCCCAAGCCGCACTCCCCCCCCCCCCCCCCCCCCCCCCCCCTCCCACTGCTGACTGCTCTAATTAGCAGCATTAATTTACAGACCAATTTCGGGCCCTGCTGCTGAAACGCGTTGAAGTGCACCCAGGCCGCAGTTCTGACATGCCCATTCGCTCATGTACATATGCATGTAGTTATGTATGTAGTAGTTATGTCTGTTACATAGGTATGCATATAATGAACGCAGCAACCGACTGACTGATTGAATGACTGTGGACAGGCAATAGTAGCAGCGATGCAAGCAGCAGCAGCAGCAGCAGCAGATGTTGGGGGCTCTTCTGCCTATGTGATTTACAATTTGAATCGTCTGAACGTGTTGAAAATGCAATCGTGCTAATTAAAATGACCGCGGGGCGAAAGCGTGTGAAATTATTGCACATCATAGATAGATGTGTGACGCTCAGCAATGAGAGAGGTCGAAATAGAGGCAATAATTTGGGCACAACTGCAACTAAAAGCAGTTAAATGAAGGATTTCCCGTACTCATAAGAGCTGTAGATATTCATAAATAAAACCCTTTGGTAAATATAACCAAACACTTTGGTAACTCAAACATTTGGCCCTTTCCAACGGGATCTGTCCAGCAGCTATTGTTCTGCAACTCAAGCGCAACTTGACCTGAAACCGAATAAAAGTTTACCAAAGATTGAGATGGAAGTGCCGAGCTGAAACCCATCACACATTAATCAGCAATTTCCAGCAGCGTTTTCCCGCAGAGACCTATGAAAATTCATTTGTGCCCAAATAAAAGCTGCAAAAATCTTATGTAAATGCTGAAAAAAAAGGGAAAAAGAAAACTCCAAGTGGTGGTGATAGCGAGGGAGTGAGAGAGGGCAAACACGAAGACAACATTGCGAAAGGCAGCTTCAAGTTAAGTAAATTTGATTCAAGGACACTTGACTTGGCATGGAATCCCTTTGGCTACTTACCCCCAGCCAAACCCAGACCCGTCTTCACCCTCTTCCAGTTCCATTTGAGAAACGATTTTAATACTTTCTCGCACAAAAGCTACTTAAAGTTTTCGCCTCTGCCCGACGCTTAATTCGTTTTTTGTCAACAGCAAGGAAAACAAGCAGCAAAAATAAGAATAAAAGTTTTATTTTTAAATTGAGTTAAGTTCATTTTTCTCTTTGCTTTTCTTGTTTTTGCTGCTTTTGTTTTGGCCAAGTTGGTCTGTGGGGCAGCGGAAGTTTGCGCTTTGGTTTGCCTAATAAATGTGCGTGCAAACACAAGGGATACAGGGACAGGACAGACACAGAGGAATAGAGAGAGAGAGTGTGTACTAGCGTCAGTGGTTGCGACAGCCAAAAGGATAAAGGATAATGACAGCCATTAGTATTAAGTGCGCGTTGGCTACTTTGCAAGCTACTCCTGAGCCTGCTCCCTCCGCATGTGGGGGCGAGGACTGTTCCGTGCTTTTCTTTTTCCCCTACTTCTGCCCGCTCATTAAAGTTGTTAAGTACTTGGCGTAATTGTGGCTCGCAGCACGCAGCACGCAGCACGCAGCGGGACTCAGGCACAACTATGAAACTTAATTTAAATGCGCCTCCGGCGCCGCCACTTAATTCGTGAAGCAGAACTGCACAACTTTTGGCCAAAACCTTTCCTCCAACTTGAACTACAATTTATACGTATTCCAAGTATGTCCACACAACAAGTCAATGAACTGAAACAACAGATTTAACCGATCACAGCAACAAAAGCCACTGGCCGCATCTACGATTACGTAGGTGACATTTCCTTGCCGGCACTCGACCACAGCTCGAGCTCCAATTTCATTTCATTTTGTAATACAAAGGCATCAACGAAACAATTCACTCAACAACACAAAACAAGAAGAGAGAGAGAGAGGAGTGGAGTGGTGAATTTCTGGCATTTTTCTCTCGCTTACATATTTTTGTTTCCAGCAGGCCTTTGTGTGCCCTTACAAAGCAGCAGCACAGGTAGCTTTAATGCAGTGATTAAATAATTTAAAATGTTAGTAAAGAGCGGCACTTTGCCACACTTTTTTTCTGGCAGCAACTGAAAGAGCTCTTCGACCGTCTTTTGGCATAGAAAATCCCAGCAATATATCTTCATCGTAAGAGTATTTCTTGATCAACTTGTTGTTTTTCTCATCTCAATCTCAGTGATTCTCCTTTGTTGCATGTTTTTTGTTGCTTTATGACGTGCAACAAGCACGCCACATTTGCGTTCAATGGGCATGAGATAATGTCATCATCAACATCGTCGTCGTCTCCATCATGCAGCCGCCGTCTGACGCGATGGTTCTGGTCAGGTGAAAGCACTTGTTGGGCAGTGCCCCAGACCCCAAGGGAGCTGCGTACCATACTTAGTTCGTGTCTGGTGGCATTTTGTTTTCAACAAAATTGCATTCGTTTAATGGGAATTGCATTTTTAATTAATTTCTGCTTTTGGTTGCCCCCATAATGGATGTGGCAGGGCATGGCAGGTGGCACCAATTAAAGATGAAAATGAATGGGAAAAGCAAAAACGGTGAGAAATTGTGTGTTAATTAATTGATTAATAGGTGTGTGTGTGTGTGAGTATATATTCTAATTATTAAACCATTAAGCCATAACTCTTCTTTTTTTGTTGCAATATTTGTAGAATTTGTGGAAATAAATCAGATATTCTCCAGTGGAAATCATATCTTCTGTCTTCTGGCAATAATTATATGATATTTATTGCACATTTTTCTGCATTGGTAGATTTTTATTTATTTTTTGTCCATTCACATTTCCTATGGCAGCAACTCCCGCAGCAAAGGGACATTTTTGTCTCCCAATTCATATATTTCCAGCAAATGCCTCAACCTACAATTGAAATATATTTATGTATGGCAATGCCCAGTCTCCCTTTCGCTCGTGTGATTTTATTTTATTTTTATTTTATTTATTTCCACATTATTTCCATATTCATTTGATTTTTTATGCATGCCAAGCTGATGAATCCTTTTCTTTTTCACTTTTTTATGCTTGTTTTGAACGGATTGTTTTTGTTGGGTTTTTCATATATTTTTGTATTGAAAATGTATTTTTCTCGCTGTCAAATATTTACAAAGAGTTTTCAATTGACGAATAAATCTGAAATGTAAAGAATAGAGCAACAAATAAACATTTAGTTGTAATATTTTTGTTAAATGAAAGTGTAAATGTGATTGCTAGCAATTTATGAGAGTTTTTTCGCTAAGGGATTTCCCAATTTTCTTCCATCAAAGCAAGCTCAGTCGTCAGGTTGTACAGGCTGGAAAAGAAGCGGCAGCGAAACCTGTTTGGCATATTAATTATTTATAATTATTGTTAATTTCCAAAGCAGCCAACGAACCAAACAAAAACAACACAGCACTGAGAGAGAGAGAGAAAAAAAGAGAGAAAAAACCACAAAGAGAACCTCAATTAAAATTCAAATTAGAGCGCTTGGCAAAATGTTCTTCGCAAGAGTGCGAAAACTTAAAACCGCAGCAGTCCCCCCCAATCCCCCTGAAAACTAACTGCCTAAAATGAAATATGAACCCCAGGCAGTGCTCCGCGAACACAGGAAGCAGCAGGGAGGCGGGAGTCGGAGTCGGAGTCGGAGTCGGGTGAGCAAAAGCCAACTTCGTCAGCCATGGACTACTAATAAGAAATTTGTGAACTTTGCAAATTTGCCATCATTAATTCTGTGGCAGGGAGCTGCTCCGTCGGGGCATGACTGCCTCGGAAAATTGTCGAACGTGAACATTTTTCATTTGTCGTCGTCGTCGACGTCGTCCCTTTTGTCACAGTTGCCCCTCGTCATTGTATAATAATTGTCAAGCAATTTAAATCGAAGCTTGGGGCATAATAAATTGTCATAAGGCAGGAGGCAGCAGGCAGGAGGTCGCAGGCATGGACACGCCCCAACTTGAGGGATAAAATAAGAAAGAAAAATAAAGCGAAAAAAAAAGTAAGGTAATGAGGAAACGGAAATTGCTGCCGGAAGTCGGAGCACAGGCTCAGGCCCAGGCCCAGGCCCAGGACCAAGAGAACGGAAGCTCATTTTGCAATATTCACAGACGACTGATTTCGATTTCGATTTCTAGCAGCGACTTCTTCAACCTCCTCTGAATTGTAAATTGATTGAGGGAAAGTGCTGCAAAAGTTTCGTTTGTTCGTTTATAGTAATCATTAATAAAAGTGGCCTTAAGAGTAGAGCCTGCCCCATGCAATGTTTTGCAAGCTGACCTTTTGGCCTTGCTTTGGAGGCTGATTATCCTTGGATTGGCCCCCCTTTTGCACCTCAAGAATTTACCTTTACCATTTTCATTTCCTGATTTAGCTTCAGTTTTCCTTGACGCTGGTTGCTCTGGCATTGGTGCTGCTTTAATGCCGGGCACTGCTGCAGTGTGCCTTTTGCCTTTTGCCTTTTGCTGAAGAGCCCCCGCACCAAGGGCTCGGAGCCGTTTGTCTGCCAAGGCAACAAAATGGTTGCGCGCAACGCTTCGAGTAAATGCTTTCCATGTTGCCAAGTTCTCGTTCGTGAAGAGCTGTTCAAATAAGCACCAGAGGAGCAGGCATCAGGCATCAGGCATCAGGCATCAGCAGCAGCAGAAACAACGAAGGAGAAAGTCAGCGGGCAGGTGGGTTAGCTGCGGGACAGGTACGGGGTCAGGGATATGCCCAGAGACAAGAATAGGTACGGTGGCTGCCTGACGTTAGTTTCATTGTTGACATTCCCAGGCGGAGCTGGGGAGAGCGGGCCAGAGCGGGCCAGACTGGGGCTGAGAGCGTTGCAGGTGCGGCCAAGGGTAGCGATGAAAAAAGGCAACAAAAAGCAATTAACTTGGCTTACATCTTTGTTGAAAGTAGAGACTCATGGCGCGATTTATGCCGCCGGCACAACGGCTCCCGCAGCACAGCTGTGGGTGCAAGGCTGCCACCCCAGCCTTGCCCCTTGACTTGGCTCTAATGAAACAAAAGTGAAGCGTGAATCTCGCACAATGATAAAAGTTAATGGCTTGCTCCACTTCAGAGGGTTAGATCTGGCTTTGATTCCACGGCAAATTGTACAGCAGCAGCCGTAGAGGCGATGTGGCACGTGGCATAATATTGAATATTGAATCAAGCTGAATGCATCTTAAGCGGTTCCAAGTGTTCAAATCTTTCCAGCTGCCAAGTCCCCCCAGAAAAAGAATTATCCATAGCATTTATCCTGTGTTTGTGTTCAGCTTTTTCTTTGGTTTTTATTTTCTATGTTTTGATTTTCGTTATAATCTCTGCCCTTTGAATAATTTTGCTTTCAATGCACAATTTTCCACCGAAAAACTCCGAATGGCATTCTGGTTTTTGTTTGATTTATGCTTTTCGCATGATCGACATGTCAACATGTTTGATTTTTAATTTTCATTTATATTCCCATTTTGAGTTTTCCAATCGATTTCCCTTTTTATTTGCCATTTGCCAACTAGTTTGGGGGAGTGGCGGGGTGGGCGCCGCTCATTTAAATACAAGCTTAATGTTAATGAATTAATTTTAAGCCCTTTGCCAGTGTTGGCCTAATTGGTTTATGCCTTTATGCGGCTTACCAATATTGAATATCAATTTATGTTTTTTGTTTTTTTTTTTTTAATATATATTTCTTGCTGTTTTGCTTGATTTTCGACTACAAAAGAAGCTCATTTTGCGTGTATTTTTGTGTATATTGTGTTAGGGGTTTTGCAGCTTAAAGCCGGACTTTTGTCTTGTCTGTTTGTTGGGTAGCTATAAGCGCTGAAATGTATGCTACACACAGAGAGAGAGAGAAAGAGAGTATCCACAGAACACAGCATCTACAAGAGACTGAATATGTAGACATTTGGGGGTGTACACAATCTATAGAACAGTTTCATCAATAAAATAATGTTCAGTTTCTCAGTTTCTCTAATCAAAATGGACACATAATACATTGACTTGCTATAAATACATAAATACATACATAACTACATGAATATATATATATATATATATATGTATGTATGTATTGATGTATGTTTCATGTTCTGGTTGAATTCTGGCAGGTACCTGACACGTAAATATATCAATTAGTAGTGAGGATTGTAGTGGCGGGTTTGGAGTGTCTGAAGCAAAAGAGTTATAAATATATTTCTAAGGAGTTTTTCTTGCCCCATTTGTCGCTTGCGTGTAAAGCGCCTAAAAGCGAGCTATGCGAACTACAGCAAAAATGTTAATTTTGGCTTTTGCTTTCTTTTGTTTTGTTTTGTTTTGTTGTATATGGAATACAATTTATACATATACAAATACACATACACATAAATAGATACACATACACAATATATAGATTTTATATATATAGATTTCATAAAACTCTTCTAGCTTGTAAATACTTGAAACTATTCTATTTTCTTGCTTAGACTACGTACAGTTTTTTGGTTTCTTGGTTTTCTTTACTAGTTGTAGCTTTGGTTTTTTGCATTTTGTTTTTAACACTTAGGGTTCTTTTGGCAACTGGAGCCTTTGGCCTTGCCAAATTGATTTCTTGGCAATTTGTGCGCCAAAAAGACTCCAATTATTGGACGAATTGTTGATATACGTTGCGTATTATGCTCAAAAGTGAGTGAATGAGTGGGGACAGAGCGACAGAGCACAATAGTGAGTGGGTTTTAGTGTGGGCTTAAGTGGTGAGTGGGGGACAGTTCGGTGATTTGGGGGTTGGTGATAGTTAGCTACTAGTTAGACGGCTAGCAAGCGTTAGAGCTAAGTGCAGCGCAAACTTTGGACTGAACTTTAGCGTTGATTGGCGGCCACCGAACGGCAGTTTTTGCTATGAAAATCTTTAAGCATTTTCCACATTTTCTGCTGACTTGCTGCTGCTGCTGCTGCTGCTGATGCGCTTATATTTTTAAGCTTAAAGGCAATAAGTTTCGCAAACATGGCCGTTTAAGTACATACTATAAGTGTGCGTATGTATGTGTATATCGTAGAAGAGAGTACCCAGCCGGCACACGCACACGCACACGCACACGCACACGCACACGCAGCACTCTTGCACACTTGTGTGTGTAGGTGGCATGCCCCCTTCTACTGGGTAGCACTCACAATCACATGCTTCGACAAGCACAAGTTTCAATTTGTTGCACATTTATTTATTTTTTTTTTGTATTTTTTCGAGGCATTAAGTAGCTGCCCAAGCTCAAGTGCTGCAAACTGTACGAGTGTGCGCCTGTGTGTGTGTGTGTGAGTGTTGACTAAGCGGTTTAGTTTCATTTGGCATTTAACAGTTAGTTTCTCTTTGCTTGTATTTTATTTTGTATTTTATTTTTCGTATTACACAACACTGAAAGCACACATAGAGTTTCGGTTTTTCGGGTTTTTTCTTGCTGCTGCTGCTGCTGGCATTTCTCTAGAACATTTAGATAGAAATACAATTTACGCGCTAAATACAAGTGTGTGGCAGTCGAACCTAAAGTTACACGTTCCGTGGCTGCAGGTAAATGTACTTAGAAGGTGGCGGAAAAAGCAATAACTTATGCACCATGCGCTGGGAAGGGATGGAGATCGAGATTTCACCGTAATGAAGAGACCACCTTCCAAGTGAATTCACCTTGCGCTGGCTTCGAGCTCTCTGGACACTGGCCTAAAGTTTCGACTGTACTTTTGATTTCGTTTGTTTGGAGATTGCACAACAATTACTTGACGCTACTTAAGGGCTAAAAATGTTACAAAAATCGACATCGAGCTCCAATTTTAAACCAAATAGCGAATCACAATCACAACAAATGTGTGGGGCTGGGCGAGGGGACTTACGGGTTAACCTTACGATTTGCTTAGATTGGACGGCGATGGCGGCCACTGCCGCTTGATGACGGCAAAGTGTGTCATTTGAAAGGTGTTTGTCAGCTGGCAGCGACGCTCGACAAAGCCCGTGAGGCAGTAGCCCATGTTGTAGTCCTCCATCGATATGTTCGACGTCAGATACAGCTTGAACTCATCGTTCCACGCCGGCTGTGACTTGTGACAGCCGCCATTGGATCTGATCTGAGAGGTTGCCCCCGCTGCTGCTGGTGCTCCTGCAGTGGCTGTTGCTGCAGTTGTTGGAGTGGCAGCCACACTGCCGGATGTTGCTGCTGTTGCTGTCGCACCCGTTGCCAGTGGCACGGTGCTTCTGTGTCCAAAGTGTCCGGCAATCAGCAGGGAGCCCTGCTGCTCCAGTGGCAGCATTCGTGCCTTTGTCGCCCGACGCTGGGTGCCGGCGCACTCGACAATGCGGCAACGATTGGGCTGCCACCAGCAGGGCGTGATGGTCCAATAGCTGGACGAGGCAGTGCGCGCCCAGCCCTCTTCAGGATAAAGCAATATCTGCAACGAAAGATGAATGCGATTGAGAATGCCAAAGAGGAATACAGAATACAGAGAACAGAAGAGAAGAGAAGAGCAGAGGGAGAGCCAATTGCAAATTGGTTTTCTGTGTCGCACTTTAATTGAAAATCGTAATTGAAATCGTGCAAATTGTTTAGCCATGATTTAGATTTAGATTTCCATCTCACACCTTAATCGACTGCAGTCTCTAAAGTGTTTCTCATTAAGTGGACAATCACATTGAACACACGCTTAATTTCGACACAAAATAAATGGCCACTCAGTGGACACGAAATTGCTTGTGTCGTTTTTATTGTCATTATCATTATTTACACAAATACAGTGGGACCTGCCCAAGGTGTAACATTTAATGTCCCAACATTCCTCTGCTTCGCAGGGGTTTTCCCTCGTTTAAATCCACCGCCAAATATCTCTTATCGCACTGACAACCGCAAACTGCAACTGCAGCAGTCTGCCAGCTAACACGTGTGGCATATGGTGGATTTATCAACCGAAAGCCATAAATAAAACTCGTTAGTTAGTTTATCATTTGCCAAATGCCAATCGAAGCCACAGCAACAGCAACAGCAACAGCAACCCCCGCACCAGTGCCAGGATCAGTCCGAAATCCTCGTTTTGTGTGCGGTTGTGGCGGCCAACTGAATGCCGTTCGTTTATAATTAATACACTCACGGCACGCTGGATAGAGCAGTTATTTCAAATATGCCAAATATTTGTGCAAAACGAGGCGTATGCTTAATGCTTAAAGGCTGCTCGGGAAATCACTGGGGGGGGGGTGATAGCACTGAGGGGAAATCACTGAGTATCGCAGTAAAAACTCCAAGGAAAACTTCAACAAAAGAGAAATAAAGAAGAGAAAAGAGAGAGGCGAGACCAATGGCCACCGCAGAAGGTGGAGGGAGGGGACTGGCGGCAGGAGCAGACAGCTGGACAGCAGATGCTTTTGAAATTGAAGTGGCTGCAGTTGGTGCAACCGCCGGAGGCTTGCCCCATACGCTCTCGGGGGTCTCTGTTCCTCTTTATGCCGCCTCTCCATTTCGGAACTTGCTACGCTTGTACCCCGCTCTGCGGTGACTTTAATATATATGCAAACAAAATAAATAAAGGAAAACTCCCGGCCCAACCCCAGGTAAACTGCTTTAAATGAATGCCCCGCAGAAGCGCTTAAAAATGCATCAATTTTCCCTTTATTCACGCTTAAAAACATTGGCCAGGGCCAAAAACAATGGCGCCCGGCAGCTGGCAAGCAGAATGGCAAGTGCAAATGGGTCGAGGGGGTGATGGGCGATGCGGAATGGGAGGCAAAGCCTCGACCGACACGGCACATTAAGTTCGAAATGAAAATCCTCTTCACCATTAATGAAAATTAAACGATTTTCGAGAGTTTCGATGGCGCTGAATAAATACGAGCACGAACAACATGCCACACAGAGAATCAAACCTACGGTTACAAAAGAGTTTCAGCGACTGATTTTTGATTTACGATGAAGGGAAGGGCATTGCTCGTAGATTGTATAATGAATTGGCATAGATTTGTGTGCAGATTGTTGAAAGGGAATTTGATTTCTTTGTTCATTAGTTTTGAATCGAAACTTCGTGGAACATTCTTCATGCTCAGGGCAATAACCATTAAAGCTGCCATCGTAGCTGTCTGCAAAGATGACACATAAATCGGCTCTCGACTGCCTCAGCGCACGTGCTGCATATATTTGTAAACTGCTGCCAGATTAGAAAAGAAAATCACCAAAAAAACATAAAGAAACTGAATCGAGCTGCAGAAATACGCAAAACGAAAGTCAAATAGTGGGAGCGATCCCTGCCACCCTTTGCATTATTCAAAGCTGCCAGAAGTGCGCGCTGCGAAAATTGAAAATGCAACGCCAGCGAGCGAGCAACAAATCGCTTGCCACTATCAAGGGTCATAAAATCCTTCACTGCCAACCGTTTGCCGCCACACGTTCCACACTCCACCGCCAATTGGATGCGTCAGGCAGGGGGTGAAACAAAAACAAACCCCCAAATGGAGGGCCGAAAAATCACTGTGCAAAAAGAAGGGAAAAAGTCTTTTGGTATTTGTTCGGTAGAAATATTACAATGCTATGTGATTACTTTTCGTTTATTTTGGCATTTAGTAATGTAAATATTTTATATTATTTGCCATTTAAACAATTAATTGTTTGGCAGCTGCGGAAATTGGTTTTTCTTTGGTTTTTCTTTGGTATTTCTGTGATATTTCTTAGGAATTTGTTGTCATCGCTGCTAGCAATCCCACATCAAAGTAACAATTCACGCACGCACACGAACACATCTGGAGAGAGACAGAAATATATATAGAGAGTGGGTGAGGGGGAGAGGGGGAGGTAGAGGGCGCACACACGTACACGCTGGAAAATCACTTCCGCTTTTGAGCTGCAACGTTGGCAATTTCGCAGCCAGGGGCCATGGGAAACCATAGCTGGGGAAGAGCAGAATAAATGGGTCGCGGAGATGTGCTGCAACGGGCATCAGGTGGCGACTGTGGCAATCGAAAACGTGGCACAGAGACTGACACTGGTAATGGTCCTCATGGGCTGGTCCTCGCACTGCCACTCGTCGATTCCTTGAGGCGCTTACTTGAGGCGTCCATAATCGATTTCTGGCACTGACTTGCTTGGCTTCCTTCGTGAAAATCGTTTGTTGACTTTGCCATTTTTTATTGCGTGCCATTTTATGGCCGCCCACAGGACACCGATCCGGGTTGGGCTGGGTCTTTGGCTTGCCAGCTTTCTCGGTAAATAAAAGTGCTCGGGCTGCTCTTGGCTGACTGCCGCCATTGTCAGCAATTGGCAACTTTGTCTATTAATTTGCTTAATGAGTTCAATGACAAATATTGAACGGCTGCAACTTAACAAATAGCTGCCAAGTTTCGCAGAGTTCTCAGAGGAGAGCAAAGCTAAGGGGCAGGCAGCAAGGGAGCTGGATGCCCTGAGCCGGCACAGAAACTTTTCTCATTTCGCTGGGGCTCGACGTTAATTAATTAAGTGCTGCCGCAGACATTTCAACACTTTTAGCAGTCAGTCAGCAGTGGAGTCGGTCCATCAGGCAGTCAGTCCTTCCATCAGTTCTTCAGTCACTCAGTCTCACCCTTCAGTCAGCCATCGACTGACTCACTCATTACTTAGGCAAATTGTCTTTGTATCTGTGCCACTTCAACTTAATTACCCGCCTTATAAGTATGCTGCAGAGCAGCGCCAGACAGCAGCAGACATGAGCGATAGATGGACCCTCTCGAGGCACTCGATTTGCCCCAGCATAAGCTTCAAAATCAGAGCTTCAACACGATTGTCTAAGCACTCGGAGAGCACTCAACCGCATCCCCCGAGGAAGATTATTATGGAAAAGAAGAAGGAAGGAGCAGGGCGGCGAAGGCCTAAGAAAGGAAGCTTAGAGATAGTCAAACAGTTTGCGGATCATATTTCCCAGATTAAGAGTTACGCAAAAGATTAGAAAACAATGCAACAAAGAAAGTATCTATTCAATGGTATCCACTTTCCGATGGGGTTTCGTATCAGTAGTGCGGGAATTTCCCTTGCAATTACCGTGGAAAGCATTGAGTTGCCCCATTTATTTATACCACAACAACCATCCGATCAATAATGTTTCAGAGCAGAGTTTGCTTTTGTTTCATTCACGCTGGAAAGCATTCCTTGGCAGCTCGAAGATTCTCGGAAATGGAAGTTTTCCTTTGGAGAGCGTAAATGAGTTTTTTGGCTGATTGTAAGACTTGTATCTGCCGTGGTTTTGTTTTCAATTGGCAATGCCAATTGTATCTGCAATTTCTGTTTGAGTTTTCCAGTTTTGTTTGAGTCCAGGTCCCGGTCCCAGGATAGAGTCTCTTGGGGTTGCTCGCAGTGGCTGAGAAAGGTGGCTACAAGTTTTAATAAGTTGGTCATTAGCAGAGAAAATGAGACCGGCGAGGCGGCAGCTAGACAAAATAATTTACACGCCAACATCCGTTGCAATTAAACGGCGAAGAAGGGAAAAACTTTAACTTAAATTTCAGGCCATGGCAGGCAGAAGAGGCAGCGCCTTTGGCGTTGTGTCTTTGGTGTGTCTTAGCCAGGACCATGCCTTGGCCAAGTTTATGGCTTGCTCTGTAAATGGAGATGTCAACGGATGCTCGGGCTCAAGGCTCAGGACACAACGAAACGAAACGTAAGGAAAGTTTTCTTTGGCCCCAACTTGTGCCGCGAGTGCCTCGTATTTTCTAAATTTAATGAGTTGTATTACGACCAACTTAAAGAGAGGCCTCTCACTCTGTCTCAGCCACAGCTTGGTGTAAACTTATACATGGCAAAGTTTGTGGGTTCCGTTCCTGCTTGCTGCCTCCTGCCTCCTGCCACCTCGCCTTGTGGCATCTCCAGTAATGCACAAATTAAAGTTCTTTGCCAAACTACAGGCGGCAGAGGCTAAAAACTTTCCTCCTTGCTGCCAGTTGACATGCTGAGGCGCACAAGGATATGCGTGGCTACAAATTCGATATGTTAGACAAGTCCTGGGGGCAGCACAGCAACTGCCTGCACCCCGGGCGATAAGTGCAGCAAAACTTTTGCGGAAGGAAATAGAGAAGGAAATATTGACATAACAAGCAGAGAATTACGGAGTTAGAGTGAGGCTGTTCCCCGGATGTAAATGATATTATTTATTAGAGGAAAGCCAGAGGAATTAGTCAGGGAAGTGACGGATTAAGGTGTTCAGCGGTAAGCCAGTCAGAAAAGGAAGGGTCTGTAACGGCTTTCAGATGCTTTCTCCAGGAAATATCAGACTAGGTTGGCCAAGCAATTCCATTTCTATGCATTTAGTTGTAAGGTTTGTACCTCGCCCAAAACATTTGCTGACTCGCAGCAGAGCTTGGCGCGTGGCTCCCTGTGAGTCGTAAAAGATTAAGCACATTTATGTGACAAGTGCAACATCAGCAGAGTGACAACGACAACGACACAGGCACTGCTGTAGTAAGTGGCAGTGGGATAAGCGCGCGAGGCAGACATGCCACGCATGTGTCACAATTTTAAAGTTGCGCCACTAATGAAATTTTGAGCTGCTGCAACCTGCAGCTGAAGTGTATGCAAGACAAGAGCTCACACAAGTGGAGGCACAAGTTTAAGCTTCCAAAAGCTGGGGGATGGCTTTGCGCATCGAATACAAAGCAGATATCTCTGGGATTGTCTCATTAGGGGCAGCAGCAGCAGCTCCCAGTGGTCCCCGTCACGCTTCGAGTCACAAAGTGAGCCTAAAACAGACGCAAAACTTTGCCACTTTCTGCCAGCTCACCGAACAGAGGAGCTCATCAATAACCCATTTGTGCGCCACGATACTCCAGAGCAGCCAGAAGAGGGTAGGACAGGGCAGGACAGGGCAGGACAGGGCATGACCTAACCCACTGGGAATCGGAAACAGCTTTGAGCCAAGATATCCTAGTAGCTGCAAAATGCTAAGCCCAACCAGCGACTGATTCACTTTGCCGTTCATACGCCTGGTACGAGCTGGGATTGGGATTGGGACTCTCTGGGGTCGTGGAATTGAGCAGCATAAATCAAAGGGAACGAACGCATTTGAAGGAATGGAAAGTTCCCCTCCATTTGAGCTGAAGCATCTGTGGACTCAAGCTCTTTTCATTGGCAATCAACGCATCAGCGGCAAAATGCTGCTTTCAATTATATTTAATGAGCGACAGACTCCGGAGTTGCGCTTAAAGCGAGCAAAATGTTCACGAAATAAACCCTCGAGCGGCAGGGCATGCAACATGTTGAGCGTGTAATGTATGGCAATGTCTAACAGACGAAATGAAATGAAAATTTAATAAAATAAAAAAGTATATGACGCTCAGCTCAGCGTAAGACGTTTGCCGTAAATGAAGATATATATGCCAGGCCGGGCGTATGAGTAATATGCGCAAATATGCGCATAAAATAAAGCAACTTGTAGCAATTTCCCTACCGTTGGGCTCCCGACTTCCCCCTCAGGGCAGGGACTCTCTCTCTGCCACTTTGCCAGTGCTGCTGCTCCTTCGGCTTCGTCTTGGGCTTCCTCTTTTGGCTCCTTGTGTTTAATTTAGGCAGCCATAAACGTAATGCGAAGGAGCCTCCTCAAGTACGCGTATGCGTACTCGTACACCGAAGGAGACAGTGAGCTCTGCAGCGAAACAAATTTATATGGCGCCACATAAAAGAAAGAACGGATGAAAAACCGACTGTGGTAGCTCTCCCCTTTGGCTTCCTGTTTTGTGTTTAATTTCCGGAGCATGGCAAACATAAAATAGATTTTAATTCGCTTCGGCTTTTAGGACAGGGATCTGCAGACATTAACCCATTACACGGTTCGAACTTGGAACTAAGTTTCTCTGCAATTCCGTGTAAGTGCAGAACCATTTCCAATCATTATGTTTCGAGCCCGTATCATTGTTTTGTGCCTCCGCCACCCCACTAAGATGTATGCCAGCCATGAATGTGAGAGCTCAACATCAAAGGGCTGCCATCGTGTCTGTGTCCTTGGCTGCCAGCACGTTAGCATATCTGCGATGCCATCCATCAAATAGGAGGCGGGAGGACTCCATCGCGTCGCGTGCTTTGTACGGGCAAGCTACACACTCTGCCTCTGACTCTGACTCTGTGCTGTCAAAATATGCACAAGGAGGAAGCCTTCTGCTTTTTGTTGGGTCTGTATCAAGACATTTTAGAGCCCCTTGAATGGGTGGCTCGCTCGACGAACCCGATACTCACTTGGCTGAGCATCGCATCAAATTGTAACCTATTTTGTGTTGTCTACTTCATTGAATTGGCCCTACCCAGACCCGAGACCCCGGCAGGGGATAATAAATTGAATTAAATTGAGGAGGAGGCTGCCACTTGTTGGGGCAGAGGCTCACTTTTCGTTGGAGCTGCAGAGAGCTAAAGTCGGTTGAATCTTCAACACAAATGCCTTTTTAATTCTTCTATTTTCTAGGCTTCTACCCCCTATTTTTTAAAGGGGAGAGTTTGAGTTCGTGCTGCTGCCAAAGTCAAAATATTGTTGACAGCACATGTGGCATATGAAAAAGAAATTGTTTCCTCTGGCTCTCTCTCTGTCTCTGTCTCTCTGGTTTTGGCACTGCCTCCACAGGCTAATCAAGCGTCAGCTGTGTGTGTGCCTGGCATGTGGCAGTTATGTGGGAGACGGAGTCTGGTGTGTGCCAAGAATACTCGTGTGCAGAGAGCAGTGCCAATACTTGAGCAGGATTTTGAGGTTGTACACAGGTTTACCAAGGGATATGTCTACCCTGCTGTCAGTTTTAGCTCAGCTTAGACATAATTTAATATTTCAGTTTTGGGACAGAGTGTAAGTTACTTCTACTCTGCTTTCAATTAAATTTAAGCTCGAAGTGGAGCGCGGGTGGCTGAAAGCATAGCACACATTTCAGGGCCAGACAGCAGGGCTAAATAGATGCAACAATAATTAACTGCATTCAAGCAGCCAGCAGCTGCGCCAAGGGAATGGGAGACCACTCTTCTGGGCAGCTTAACTTGGCATTAACGCAATTTGTCACAGCAGAGCAGACACCAGAGCCGACAGCTTAGCCAGCCAGCTACCAAATAAAAACAACTTTGGCTCTACCCAAAAAATGTACATAAAGAGGGGCAACATTTTTGTTGTTGTTTTTGTACATATAAACACAGGTGGGGCTGTGTAGCAGCGCTATGTAGTATGCGTCTGTCTGTTTTAGCTACATGAAAAGGAGGGAAAAATAGAACATTGAGCTGACAGGTGAAATGAAATTGCGTGGGCTGCATGTACAGGGGGCCTCCAGCTTCCAGCCCTAGGCCAGGTCGCATTCTCAAGACCACAACTTTGGGATTCCATTGAAGATGCAAAATGGTTGAGGGATGAGGAAAAATTCCACAAGAAAACGATAAATGTATACAGAGTGACAGAAGCAAGTCTCCACATTTCCATTTCCACTTGCAGTTTGTAGTTACAACTATGAAATGGCAGCAAAATGTGGCTTAAACCAGAAATACCGAGCCGCTGCGCTGTGCGGAGGAGCAGTTTAACAATGCCTCCGCTCGAAGGAGCATTGGGGGAGCATGGTAGGAGGCTGCAAAGTCTTGTCTTTTACTTCAACTGTAATCCCAGGCTTTACGAAAGTCTGTGGCAGGGAGTGAAATCACAGTAGAGTGGTTTTCTTCCTTTCGATGAAAAGTGCTTAATTGGGAGTTCAAATCTGTGGAAAATATCGCATTTCATTTATGGAAGTGCTCGAGAAATATTTTAGACTTTTTCAATATGAATTATTTTATAACCGGTACTCGAAGAGATTTTTGACAAATTTTTGTATGTGCGTAAGTAGTGGGAGAGCAAAATATCTACACTGGCTTCTTCTTACTTCCCTCTTTTACTTTTTTCCCCTTGCTGCTTTTGCAGTGCCTCTCCTTCTCTTCTAAGAAGAACATTCGGTGTTGCACTGTTTCATCTCTGTTCTTCCAACCCATGCATGGCACTTACCCCTTCTCGCCATTTACCGTTGCATTAACCAGTTGTCACACATCAAGCGCTCGCTTCAGGTAGGAGAGGGAGAACACAAAGTCAACGAGAGAGCAATTAGGAAGCGCATCAGAAAGAGAGCATGGAATGTTCTAGAAACAAAGCTTGCTACGCATTCAAATCTGCGCCGCTCTCGCACTTAAATTTTTACAGTTTCTCCATTCATGCTCTCCTTATGGTTTGAGCTTCTTCCTCTCCCCTCTTTCACCACATGCAAACTCAGATACGCAGAACATTCCCCTTCTCGACATTTACCGTTGCATTTACAAGTAATCACTCGAGTAGAAGATGGATAGCTCAAAGACAAGGTCAACGCCAATGAGAGAGCAATTATGAAGCGCATGAGAAAGAGAGCACGGAATGTTCTAGAAACTAAGCTTCCCACGCCTTCAAGTGCCTCTCAATTTGCGGCCGTCAGTCAGCCGGTTTGCAGTGTAGATGTGTGGTGATTAATAAAGAAAAGGTAAACAAATGTTGTCACAACAGAAGCCTTTCATTTTTGTATACAAAATGCATCCAACAGCTGTCCGAAAATGTTTTACTCTTCTCTTAAGGGTTTTCACTTTTATTGGTTTAATTTTAACGCTTTAAAGTCCTTTCTGGATTTCTCTCGTACGCCACATAAATCTGTAAAAGTTTCCCCGGATTGGCCTTGCCCATGTTACGTCGCCACAATTAGAAAACCTGCCACTCAGTTACTCATTGATAGCTTAAAGCTGGCACTGCCACTTGCCGCACTGCCACAGCGCGTGTACTCCAGCTCGTACGCCTGTTGGCCAGCAGCTGCAGTGGCTGCTGGGAATAGAGCAGCAAATCGCCTTAGCAGCTTGTGGGCAAAACCCTAATAAACCAGCAAGAAAATGCACAGTTAAGCCTTCTGCTGCCATGGCTGACTCTGCTGATGCTGCGCCTTCTGAGCCAAGCCACGCCTGCCGCCTTCCGCCTGCCTCCTCTAAAAGAGAAGCCACCGAAGCAGGCGTTGACTTCAACTTTGACCAGAGCGATTTAAATCAGTGCCCGGGCATATAAATTTAAGAATGCTCCGCTCTCGCTTATCCAAGTCCATGACTTTGGGTTAGGCATTTGGCAGTCTCTGGCGATGAGTCAGAGTTAGCTATCGAGATGGGGATGGAGAGTGGGAGTGAGAGTGGGCGTAAGGGGTTGGGCGGGAGTCACTGCTGTGCTTTTTATGCCCGCCATTTTCAGCCTGTCTCCGGCTCTGCTGGAGCTGGAGCTGGAGCTGAAGCTACTGCTGATGCTGTCTCTGGTGCTGGTGGCTCCTCTTCTTGCTACAAATCATGATAATAAATTCCAATTTTATTTAGTCAGTGAGGCGGCAAAGCACCCTTGTCATCGTCATCGCCATCGCCATCGCCATTGCCATCCGGGAACGGGAACGGAAACGGGAGGCATCCAAATAAAGGCAACCGCTTCATCTGCTTGCCCCTAAAAAAAAAAGGGTCCTCCATAGCATCCACCCCTTCTACCGACTGCCTCTCTTCCTCTCTATACATTATCTCTCTCTCTGTCCCTCCTCTCTGGCTCTGTGTTTCAACTACTTGGATTAACGGTTCATTTTTATGACTTTTTATTTTATACACAATATTGTACGTCGTGCACTCAACGCTTTCAGCATTCAGCTCTCCTCTTTCCGGGGTTTCCTTTTCACCACTTTGCTCGAAAAGAATTTGCGGCTGCTTGTAAAGTAAATTCACTCTTGAATTGACTTGGCCTGTTTAACTTTTGGCCAGACATAATCATGCTTGATTATAATGAAACGACCAGATCATAAAAGGCGAAATCAACAGAACCAACAGGATAGAAAATAGTTAGAAAGGCCGCAGTGAGCAGGGGCAGTGGAGACAGACTGGCCTGCTGCCCATCAGGTCATCAGTCAGAGTCACAGTCAGAGTCAGTCTGTGCAGGCTGTACTGGACCGCAAAGCTTCTGGTAATTCCTTCTGCATTTCCGCCTATAGCCTGTGTATCTGTCCCAGGCTGTGGCATCATCAGCAGCAGCAGCAGTAGCAGCAGCCAAAACACATTAGCCGCGTGCTAAAAATGTCGCACAGCTCAGTCGCCCCAACGCACACAACCCAAAACGAGGGTCGATCGTACACTAGATTGCACTGTTCAATAGGAAAATAATTAGCTATTTTTAGATATATTTATTTATATTGTGGAATTATCCAATTGAGAATCAAAATAGTTTCCAATATTATTTCAATCTCTCATTTCGGGCTGAGAACTTATGTAGAGACTCTCGTTTGCTGGTGACTGACCAGGCTAAAGGCTCTTTTTTTCCTTCTCCGAGCTGAGTTGACAGGACATGTGGCAGTTGCCAGTTTGTAGTGTCTGCCCCCCTCCCCACTTTCTCCCTCTCCCTCTCGCTCTCTTTCGTTCTCTTAGCAGCTCTTCTTGGCTGTGGCTCTTCATTGCCTGTTGGCAATTACAACGTTGCAATGTTGATGGCATTTTTCTTCCCTCTTTTTTCATGCATATGTATGCAGACAAATACTCGTACATACATATTTACATATATGCTTTAATGCTCGCACATAAAGTACCAGGAAGGGGATGGAGAACAAGCTGGAGAGCGAGTTGGTTGGGCAGTGGGCTAGTCTTGCTTCATGAGGTCTTCCATTTTACTATAATAGACTTTCTAATGATTCAGCTCTCTCTCTCTGTCGCAGCTTGATTGCAATTAGGTACCTTTGTGGTCAGACTTACATATCAAAATTACAAGTCAATCGAATTATGACAGCAAGCGCCTAATTGGAATAGCATAAAGTAGGATTTATTGGTTCTTTGTTTAGTTGGAACTGGCTATGACTCCGAGCTCCGAGAGAGATGAGAGAATGTCGCCATCCCCCTTTGCACACCTTTGCCGAATGATAGCTGTGGAGCTGTGGATGTACGAAAGTTTACTGAACAGCATAAACTCATTGGGTTTAGAGAGTAAGTCCCTTACCCCCCGGGGCACCATGGGTACACGCATTGAAACATTATACAAAAAGTATCCATTCATCCGAGGGTTGATTTCTCTTTTCAGGGGCGGATTGCAAGTGTATAAAAAACAAACTGCTTTTTGTCTCAACTTGGCAATTGCTTCATTTTAAAATCGATGCCTGGGGATGCCTTCCATGGGTGTAAACCACCCTCTGTTTTGGGTCATCCAAGCACTACAAAAGAGTTAATGCGATTGATTGTCAAAGGCAGTGAGAGAGAGAGAGAAAATGCAGAGCAGAGGAAAACATTTCGGATTCAATTGAATGCTCCTAGAGGAGCCCACATTGCCATTGGTTTTGCCCCTTTCTAATGCAGCCACAGGCAAAAGAAGGCAACTCTTGTCAACGGACTGTCGGTGCTAATGTTCACTGGCATTGTTGCAGTCTTTAGGAGCAGGACCAGGACCAGGACCAGGACCAGTACTGTGGATGGTCGGTTGTGGGTCTGTAGTCTGTGTGCAAAGTAGACTGAAATTGATGATGTCACTTGATAGGGCATGGGGGGTTTTTCATTTTTCACTTCTCACATGCACTCCCGCTCTGCCCCACCCCTCTGCAAACCAAAAACCCCATTCTCGAGCTGCCAGATCCTTCGTGTTTGTGTTGTTTAACAAATTCATCCTGTTGCTTGCGCTTCAGTGCGTGCCCAGGAGCCGGCGATGGCCAGCACATGCTGCTGGGACGTGGACACTATGCCCCCCCTTCCACACTCTACATGTGTGAAACAATGCATTTGATACACACACACACACACACACACACACAGTCGAGTATACGTATTCGTATTCTGAATGTGGGATGTCTGTTTTTCGGGACAACTGGCACGAGCGCAGGCAGATCAGATCCATTGTTGTGCATCGACCTGTTTGATTGGCTTTTCTTTTTGCACGTTTTTAATTAGTCTGCGGATGGGGGGTTGTGGGGCTCCTCTTTGAGCAGGGAACCGTGCTCTGTTGTCCTTTGGCGCATTAAACAAAACGAAATATTTCATAAGCGCACTGCGCTCTGGCCACAATGCCACAAATGATTTATATGCAAAGTGGTAAAAGCAGACAAAAGTCTCTGTGTGTGTGCTACCCCCACACTCGCTCTCCTGTTCCCCTGCCCCCACGCTCTGACCCACTCTCACTCACCTAGGCCGAGAAGCCAAACAAAACAAAATGCTGCAAATCGAGTAAAACTTCACTACGGCTCACTCCACACAGCTTTGGCTACAAATTTACCCAAAAATTTATAACAATGGCACACAAACACACACACACACACACACACACACACACACACACACACACACACACACACGCACTCTGTGGCACATGGCTGAGTGTATGCCGAGGCACACACAGGCGGCCCTGCCCCTGGGTATTGGCCACGTTACGGCTCAGTGGCTCACGGCACTTTGGAGCCAGAGCTTCGGCTCCTGGCCCAAATATGTAACCAGAAGACTGTAAAATGTATGCACTTTCGTGGATTGTGCTCCAAAAGGGAACCACTTCCATTATGCGACAATGATTGGAAGGTTTCACTCTTGCTTGAATCAAAGTTTCCTTAAATCTGTCTTGATATCTATCCAATTGGCAGTCCCTAAAGATCGACTTTGATTATTCTCCTTCATCATAATTGAACCCATTGAATGCGAATGCAGAGCTCTGCTTGCTGCTTGCTGCTTGCTGCTTGATGTATGCAAGACCTTTGAGGAAATTCATTTTCTTTGCACTAAATCACCATTTCTTTGTGCATGGAAAGTGCTCAGCCATTCAAGCACTCGTACAGTCGGGGCTGGGGATATTGGCAGAGAGCACTCCTCTCACCTTGTGGCAGCACTCACCTTATTGGAATTGCCATTGAATTTCAATAGCTTCTTGCAAGACTTGCCGCGACTCTCGAAGTAGATTTCCTGTGGCGTGCGTCGGCGTCGCTGTCCGGATGCAGTGGCCGACTTGCCATGCAGCTGGGACGTGAAGGGATCGTTGCTGTGGCACTCGCTGCCAGCCACCAGCTGCGTTGCCTTGTGGCGACTCACACAAAAGAGGCGGCTCAAGATGCCGCAGCAGCCGCTTGGTGGCGCCGAAGAGGTTGCTGCCTCAGTTCCTGCTGTTGCTGCTGAATTGTTGTTGGAACAGCGGGCGGATATGGTCATTAGGTTGCCATTGTGGCGTGTCTGGCGATTAACGTCCATTTCCATGCTGGAGTTTCAGCAGAACTGTTGCCTGTTTATCAGCGTCTGCCGCTGCGGACTCCTCGTATTTTCGCTCCAAATTTCTCAGTTTGTTTGCAAATTTTGATTGCGGCTGCGACTCTATGACAATTTTCAGTCAAGGTAAATATTTATCTGCTGCCAGCCCCGTGGAATGTCTTTGTTTGACTGTTGTTGTTTAACTGGTGGTTAAGCAGACACACGAAGCACTTGGCGCCCTCACACCTACAGGCACAGCACGCACACTCAGCCAGAGAGAGGCACGCTCTCACACACACACACAGGCTGGCAGGCTGGCAGGACAGCACCGGAGACGGAAATGGAAGCCACCAACGCGACGTGCATGCCCGAGGACAGCAGGCCAACTGATAGCAGACGCAGCTCAAGTCGCAGCCCGCTTTGTTCCACAGCGTTGCCAGATCTCCCGACCCAGAGAGAGAGAGAGAGAGAGAGAGAGAGCGTTTGCGCAGGACATCGCCTGCTCTCGGTCTCGTCGCACATGAATCACCTTGTGTGTGGTGTGCATGAATGAAGCAAAAGTTATTACCGCCTCTCCTTCGCTTTGTTGCTGCCTTTGTTGTATAGTTTTTTGTTCGTCTGTTTACGTTTTGCCAGGGTCAAAGTTGTAGAGGATTTCCCTTAATGTTTGCAATTGTTTGTGCTGTGCAGCAGCCGCCGCCGTCTCACATCGCCAGCCATCGGCTTAGGCAGCTGGCAATATGAAGAGTACGAATGGTAATGGGTAGCAAATGAAGCCGGCAGAGATTACTTTTAATGCAATTAAATATACTACAGATTCTGCTGTTCCGATTCTCCGATCAATTGAGAGATCCCTGTGCCATTTGCTGCAAGTGAAAACTGCCATTTCGATCACTCTCCCGTTTTGATCCCCAATCCCAAACTGAAGCAACACTAATGCCATGCACAAAGTATCATAAAGTTCGTAGAGAGTGTTGCCAAAAACCATTTCATTTCGCCTGGCGATGGCCGAGTACTGAGGGGGAGAATTCCGAGTGCTGCGGGGCACTGAGCACCGAGGATTGGGCACTGTGGACATCGGGGACTATGGGGACTATGGGGACTGAGGAGCAAGCGCACTCTGTTTTTGTCCGTGTGTGTTTGTGTGTGACTATGACTATGAGTGCTTTCTGCTCTAGACGTAATTTCAATGTTTCAACGTAATCTTTGATTTGATTATGCTGTTGAGCTGCCTCCCCCAAGAGTCAGAGCCAGTGTTTGTGAGTGTTTGAGAGTGTTTGTCCATGCTTGTCTCCCCCCCTGTGTGTGTGTGTGTCTGGACCACTTCCGGCTAAAGCTATAAACGGATTATAAAGTAATTTAATGCTTTTTGTTGTCTATCCTGGCAAGTGCGGGGGGGGTGGGAACGTGAACAGCTACACTGCATAGATATATGTACATATATGTATATGTTTATGTAGATATGTATGTAAACTCAATAAAAACTTTTAATGTTTGTTGTTTGTCTCTCAATTTTGTTTGGCGCACGCATCACGCATACGCCCCGCTTCTTCTTTAATGAGTTGGCCAGGCTTTAGTGGCGGAGAAAAGCATTTTGGCCCTAATTAATGTCAACAGCGTCAGATGTGTGGCATTGCCCAATGCGTGTGGTGCTGGCCGTATCTTCCTCTGTGTGTGGATGATCATTTTGGCAACATGTTTATCCGGCCGAATGCCCATATATTAATGCCCACACGCACACACACACACACACACACATTCCGTTGGATTGTCACATTAATTATGTACGTTAAGCTGTCAACGTGGCCAATATTTTCGTAGCCTCTATGTCTATGTCCTGCTGCTTGTGTGTTTTCCTCCTCAAATTGTTTGCCATTTTTCTTGCCATCGATAAGAGCGTTCGTCTTGGCTTATCGCTCGCTTGTCTCTTGCTATTTGGCATCATATAGGGGGGATGCCTGCTGACAAGCAAATCGATTTGGCAATCGCTTTTATGTTGCAATCACGTTTCGCCTTGTTCTTCTCTTTTTGCCCATTCTTGTATAGTTTTTATGGTTTTTTGTTTCATATGCAGTGAAATTTTATGATTATTGCCAAAGCGACAAAAAAGTTTCGCCGCAAAAACTTTGCCAGCAGAGAGTGTGCCTGCCGATGGGAGGGAAGTGCCATCGTTGTCAGGATGGAGGCCACACTCCTCATGTCAGTGGAATTGTCATGCTCTGATGCCTTCGTTAGAAGAGCGTGGTCCGTGCTCCATCTGGCCTCCATTCACCCTCTCCCCATCCGTGAGAGATTCGTGTTGCATTGCACTTTGCTAAGTAGATGAGAATGACGACATCGCCGCCACGTCCGGAGTGCATGAAATTTATGCAAATGCACGGAATTTCTATGAAAATTGTTTTATTTCATCCATCTAGTCAAGACTCACGACACATCACACACGCACACGCACACGAACATGCACATAAAGCAGCGCTCGTGTCATTGTATTGTGCTTAAGCAAGAAATTACTCATACCACATGTTGTGCGCTGTCTCCGCTTCCTGCCTGCCTGCTCGTCCTCATCGTTTGTCGTCCCGTCAGTGTCCTGCTGTGTGTGTGCTTTATGCAAATTTTACCACTGTGCGCAACAATGTTATTAAAAAATGATAACAAGCCAAGGAAACAGCAGAAAAATGGCCACCAAAGGCATTTGTTTCAGAGCTCGTCTAGACTATTGACTATGGTGTAAAAATCGAAGCAGGCAAGCATTATTTATGGAGTTGTTCGAGTGGAGATGGTAAAACGATTTTATGGTGTGGTTTTTATTAGCTCTAATACAGTGAAAAGTGCACCAACTTTTATCGATCAGCCATTTAAGCAACAACAATAAATGGAAATGGTGGCAATGTAATAGTTCTCGCTAGTTTCTTAGCCCCAATGCCAGCATAGTTCGTATTCCATGGCTACTGGGAGCCAAAGACAACTGTCAGTTAGATGTTTGTTGCGGCTTGCCCCTTGTCAACTTTTTGCAGTGTTGTCTGCTCCAGTTGCTGTTTTTGTCATTTGCATGCGTTGCGAGGCAGTTGGAGAAGTAGGGAGAGCGTCACATCAGCTAGGAAATTATGCAGTGAAATATGTTGCCATAGCGCAAGAAAAACAAAAAAGAAACCAACGAAACACAGCACGATACACACACAAATATATCTACTTGCATAGCAGTATGCCCCATAAATATATGTATAAATGTGCATATTATTAAATGTATACCCGAGTATATCTGAGCAGCTGACAGACAGACAGACAGACAGACGAAGTGGCAGCAATGCCAACCAACCAACCAACCAACCAACATGCGGCCTGGCAGCTCCTACAATACCTTCACAGTTGCTCCTTTTGCCAGACAAAACCCCGACCTCAAGTCAGAGAGAGAGAGAAAGAGTCGAAGAAGCATGTTAGCAATGTAAAAGGCATGTCAGAAATTCCCAGCTTGCCTCTTCCCCCCAGCAGCATTTGTTTTGCATTTTGACTGGCAGGAATGTCAGAAATGGAGCATTTTGTACGGCGAAAACCATTAACCTTTCGAGCTGGACTGCGGTAAGTCTAGCAGCTCTCTCTCCCACTGATTAATTGAATCTCTCACTCGCATTATTCGCATTTAAATACTTGGAATATTGCAGACAATAAACTAGCAGAAATTCATTTAATTTGCAGTCCATGCAATTTGTAGTGCGCTTTTCCAGCCAACAACTTTGCTTTTATCGACATTTTGTTAGCTTTTTGGTTTGTGGTTTTGTGTCAGAGTGTAATTTGTCATTTGCCTGCCACTTCCGCTCTCACTGCTAACGCGTATATCCTTTTATTTTTTGCTGG
Source organism: Drosophila guanche (assembly GCF_900245975.1). NCBI lineage: Eukaryota > Metazoa > Arthropoda > Insecta > Diptera > Drosophilidae > Drosophila > Drosophila guanche. Next base: position 4,183,315 of record NW_022995743.1, on the reverse strand, counting down.
CCAAGCGTTTAGTTTTTGACAATTTGGGCAACGGGTTGCCAGGGCTGCTAATTACAATGTGCAGCAGCAGCAGCAGCAGCAGCAGATAAAGATTTGCCTGATTTCTGACAGGCGTCAATGCCGCATATCAATGTGGGGGCCTGACTCGCAGCTGCCGCAGATTTGAGGCACACATGCATGCCCCTCATGCGTGTGAGCAATTTAACTACAACTTTATTGTTATTGTGAGCCATGTTGTCTGTAATTTTGTTGCTTAAATCCAATCCAATTAAGTGGCATGCGTAAGCCTTTCCGGCAAATGTCGACTGCGACGACACATTGCCTCGTTTAACCCATTAAATGTCGCACATACCGCACCAGCAAACAGAGACAGGAGAATGAGAATGCGACAGAGACAGAGACAGAGACAGAGCACCTTCGGGCGGAGGCAGATAGCAGAGCAAGCGAGAGACATGCCAGCAGCCAGAGCTGATAATTTCAATCAATTTTAAGCCAGAGACAAAGGGTGCACATCGGGCTAACCAATTTAGCCGTTTTGCAGTTGACTGCCTGCAATTACCAAGCTGAACATTCAATGGGAACTCGCTTCACTCCACAACGATGCGTTCAGCGCACAAACACAAAAAGTATAATGGAGAAAACTATTGTGGGGAAAATCTCTATAAAGGATAAAGTTGAGCGTGCCAGCTCGTAAGCTGGTAGCTCCAAAAGAATGCTCATCAAAGTTTTCATTTACAAATTGTAACTCAATTTCTTTACCTTGAATTCTATTTACATTTTCAAAATCATTTAGTTCCAGGGAACTAATTTTTTTGTTTGCTTTAATGAAAGGTTCTACCCAACTCAAAAGCCGCAGGACTACAGCCAATTAGTTGAGTCTCTCATGTGATAAACAGTTAGGCCAAAACTGAAAATAAAACCAATCGGAAATACGTTTTGCTGTGGCTGTGGCCTCGCTCCTTTTTGTTGACGCAGGGCGCGGACCCCCAGCGTTTTCGCTTTCGATCGTGCCTGAATGCTAAGAGCAGAGCACAGGCATAAAACATACAAGTAAAGGCAGTAACAAGTTGCAGAAGTAGTCGAATGGTAGGCACCCTCTAAAAAGAGACACAAAGCTTTCAAATCTATTTCTATGACATGCACAGAGCGTGGAGTTTGTTCATTTATCAACTCCAGAAACGATCATTAAGACAAATGGCCTGTCTATAAATACTTCCTTTGGCATACTTTGAGCATCAGTAAGAGCAAATCGAACATACCCTTTGGCTCTTCTTATGTGTTTGTGTGTGTTTTGGGCCAATTCTCGGTCACTTTGTTTTGATTCCGATTCCGATTCCGATTTCGATTCTGCGGGGCTATGTTTCTGTTCTGTTCTTGTAGGGTTTAGCTTTTATTGATTGTTTTTGTTGTTGCTGCTGCTGCTGCTGCTGCCTGCCTGCCGATGGCTTAATAACGTTATTTTTCTCTGGTCATTGTACTTTTAATGGTCAGAAGCGGCACAGGCAGCAGCACAGGCAGCAAACAAATCAAACACAGACGCCGTTTGCCTCTGGGGCGCTGTGCCTATTGCCAACATTCGCATCGATCATGATCATCGTGCCCCGAGGTTGTTGCTGCTGCTGCTGCTGCTGATGATGATGATGAACGTGGTCATGACAAAGGTTGTCCCTTTTTTAGTTGTTGCTGTTGTCGTGCTGGTTGCGTGGCAGCAACAACTTATCGACGAAGTTTCCTGGGACTCTGAATAAGGATGATGATGATGATGATGATGATGAGTTGGTGGTGCTGGCGCTGGCGCTGGCGGTGGCTCTTATAAACTTGAGCTTCTGGGTGGCGACGCATGACAGCTCGGACACACACAAACTCGACCATCGAAAGCTCTTTCATCGCATGACAAGCGGCCGAAGCGTTTAACACAAAAACAAAAAACAGCCAACAAGTTGAACAAAATCACGAGACACAAAAAAAAAAGCAACTGAAATTGTTTTATTCGTTTGTTTATACAAAAGAGAGCCGGCCAGCCACATGCAACAATCATTAGGGACAGATAAAACATATTTAACACTGAAATTCTACCATAAAAATCACTAATCATTGTGTGTCCAAGAACTTTGTTAATTAACAAGCAGAAAATACTGCGATTTTCCACGCGAACAAACTTGAATGGAACTCCCTTTCATCCGTGTACCTTGCAGCTCCCGATGCAACTTCCTTGTCGATTCATCATTAGCATAAGTAGCAATATTCTGTTGCACTCACAGCAAGGAAATCTCTTTTTATTTTTACACAATGGCCTCGGCTCTGCGCTACAGCAGCAAATGAACAATTTTTAATGAAAGTTTGCACTTGCTCAGCAAAGCGGAGAGGCAGAGGCAGAGGCAGACAGCCAGAGCCTAATGCAGCTTCTGTGTTGGCGTTGCGAGAAGATTTTCCGCTGCAATTTCCAACGGAATGGATTGCTTGCCAATAATCCGCTGCGACAGTTGGCAAAAATGCAATTAAAAAATTTTCACTTTGTCGCTGGCAAAAGGAGAAGATGGCCCGGCACCCATGCCACTCCATGCTCCATGCTCCGTGCTCCGTGCTCCTTCCTTCCTGACTTCTTCGTCTGCTCTTTGTCTGTGTGTGTCTGTGTGTGTGTGTGTGTTTCAGATGGCCTTTTCCGATTTTGTTTTGCGTAAGTTTGACAGCAGCAGCAATGGCAGCCAAGGACCTGCCCCTGGCCCCCTGACTGTAGCCAAGGAAAATTCTTTCATTTAATAAAATGCGTGCCAAGTTGACAATTTCCACTGAGCTGTTCCTTTAGTCGGCGAGGGAAGTGGCAGGGCATGGGATAAGCGGAGAGTTTTAAAGTTTTTGATTTTGCCAAAGCCACGCCCCATCCATCTGTCAACCCACAGCCACTGGAGGCAGCACAGGTGGGCGCAGACCCAGCTTTTGTCTTTGGCCTCTGCCTGTGCGGCCCGCGGCAAAGTTTTCGTTGCAAAAGGTGTTGTCATGTGCTAAAAACTGGAGAGGGTCTGGCCTGATAAGTCCGTGTTCTAGGGCTGCATTGAAGCTGCAGTGTTTGAGGATCGTAAATGACACGAGCTCTTGGGGCTGGTGTAGAGCAAAGAAGAGGCAAGAAGCTCTTATAGGTTGGCCCTGAGTGTGCGTCCCTAGTTGCTCCATTTGTGGATGCGTGTAAACAAATGATCTAGGCACGACGAAGACGAATGGAACAGAGAGGAGTCCTCAGTGCCTGGGACTGTGCCTGTGCCTGTGCCTGTGCCCCTGAGCGGCGCCCAAGTTCAAACGAAGCCAAAGCCACCGAAAAACATGTAAAAAGTCAGAGCGGGACCACACACACGCACACCTTGGATGCTGGCTGCTGGCTGCTGGCTGCTGGGACAGTGGCTCAGAGGCAAGAACAAAACAAAAACTCGGGCCACACTCCTCCTACCTGCCTCGTAGCTGCTCCCCCTCTCTGCCTCCCTGCTCCATCATCCTGACCGTATTGATTATTGTGATCTGCCGTGTGCCCTGCTCTGTGGGTAATTATGCAGTCAGGTGGGGAAGGAGGCAGGAGGCAGGAGGGCGCAGGAACAGTTGGGGGAGGTGGGGCCATGCTGCTGTCATTTATTTTAAACGATTCCTTTACACATGTCGGAGTCTGTCGCCGCCAACGTTGCCGCATTTATTTGTTGTTGTTTCTGTTCCTTTCTGATGCCTCTGGTGGTGGCTGGCTGCTGTTGGGTCTTGTGTTGCTGCTTCTGTCGCTTGACGATGGCATGCCAATCATTTCGCGTTGATGAAGTGTGAGTGTGGGGCAAAAATGTTGTACCAAATATGTTTTGTATGTGGATGGTGGTGGGTTAGGGGTGTTAAAGGGAGCCAGAAGGGGGTGCCAGTTGCCCGTTGCCCGTTGCCCGTTGATCGATTGGCTGTTGACTCCATCAGTTGAAAGGCGAATCGAAGTATTTTGTCAACATTTCGATTGCATTCAATTCGAATTCACTTCACAGTGGCTGTGGGGAATCATTGAGTACATTTAAATGCCTTAACTTAATGCAATTTCCCAAGTGTTTGTTTGCTTTTTAAACTAATTGCGAAAGCTGGAAGGTCCCAAATGATTTCTGTTTAAGTTTTGCCCGATTGCCTTTGGTTGTACCGATTGTACCCTTCGTGGAAACTTTCTCAAGGGTACTCGTACGTGGGGGGGGGAGCCTTGTTCTGTTACTCATTTGCAGTCAGCGGACTAACTGACTTGTTCCACCTCTTTGCCAATAATTAATTTGTTGAAAATGCAACGCCGTCTCGCTGGGCCACCATCAGAGCCGCCCCAATCAGAGACAGGACAGGGCCTTGCATTATGCATGAGCCTGGACCAGGGGACCTCAACCTGAACCTGGACATGGACCTGGCAAAGACCCCTTGAGTAATGCGCTTTGGGGGAGCCTCCAAGGTTGCCCCGCTGTCAACTGCTGATGTTTCTCTCTGGCACTGCCTTCCCCTTTCCCATTTCCCCTTTCCACTGCTGCTTCCAATTGGTTTCCCTTCTGTTGGCCGCCGCTGATTAAGTCACTAAAATTGTTTTCTGATTTTCTAACTAATTTGCCGTTAATTTGTTGCCTCGCTGCCGTCAGACGCAATTCACTTCCTTCCTGCCGCAGCGTGGCAATTTTGTTGCAGTTTTTTGTACGTTTTGAATTGTCAGAATTCTGGGAAAGCCCCCAGCAGACCCACACAAAGTTGCAGGCAGACGACAGGTGAACCCAGCGAAAGGTGGCGGCCGCTGGCCAGACAGGCGTCCACGAACAATTTATGAAACTCAGCAAAAATTTGACAATCTTTTTTGGGATTTTCGCTTTTGCGCTGACGTTGGCGCAGTTTTGTGGCTGGGAATTACGGCTGGGGGCTGGTCAGGCACTAGATTGAGACATAAATATGTAACAACAAATGTAAAATGTATAAGGCATGGTTTATGCGTCTGAGGGAATGTTTTAGGACAAATTTATATTTATGTTTGCCAGAAAATATAATAAATGTCAGCCAAATATATTCCACACTTCATACTAGAAACGGTTTTGGCTTCCCCCGTCTAAGCTCCGCATAAACTTAGATCAGATGTCGCAGCTCCAGCTCCAGCTTCAGCTACAAGATCGTTCGTGTCCCCCCTCTTCGCGCTTCTAATGTGCATTTGCCGTGTTGGCGGCAGCTCCGATTACATGGCGGTTGGCACTTTGGACGCTGCTCAGGGTGCAACGGCGGCAGATGGATGTGTGGCGCTCACTGCTTGCCACCGAAAGTCACGTGCCGCGCATTAAAATATAAAAAATCAACGCATTTCATGCTCTTCATCTGTTTCTGCGGCGACTTGTGCTGTTCTTGCTTTATTTTTCAATGAAATGAAAACGAAATTCAAAAATCAAAAAGCAAAAGAAAACAGAACAGAAACAAAAACAAAACCAAACACACACAGAAAAAGGAATAAAAGAGCGAAAGCGAAGGGGAAAAACAAAGGAAAGACAGCGGCAGGCAGGGGAGGACAGCCTCATCAATGAGAAGCGGGCCCAAAAGTACGAAAAGAAAACACAAAAAAAAACATTAATTAAGGCGCAAATATACATACAAACGCACATACATGTATGTATTTGTGCGTGGGGGAGAGACTTCGTGTCGTCTTCGTGCTTTATGGGGACTTCTTCTTCGCTTGCTGCGCTGCCACTGCTCTCTGTCGCTGCCTCTGCTGGCGTCGCTGCTCGGTGCCATGCTGACGCGCTATGCGCTCGGGCTTTTGGCTTTCTTTGCGCACGACTCTCGGGCATTTTGTGTTTGCACGTCAAGGAAGGCAGACGAGGCAAGCAGCAGCAGCAGCCCCAAAATCAGTGCCACTTCGTTTCCCTTACGTACGTTACGTATTGCGGAGAACGCGGAAAGCAGCAGTGAAAACACCCGGGAAACGTGTCGAGCCGTGTCGCGTGTGTTTGTGTGCCTGTCCGTCCGTCCAGTAAAAGTTTCCAAAAAGGAGCAGCAAAAACAGTGAACAAAAGTAGCACCACACTCCATTCCCGCACAACTATGCGTGCCACAACAAATCACAATTTATGAAAACAAAAAAGTGCTTTCCAAAAGTAAGAGTGTGTCCATGTGGTGTGCCTTCTGTGTGTGTGTGGTCGGCTAATTGCTCTTGCCTTTGCCCTAACCCCAGGCCAGCCCAGCCACAGGTGGCACAACCCCTATTCGGCGGCCTCCTGCTGCTGCTGCTGTGGCTGTTGCTGCATTCCATCCGCAGACCAATTGTTGCGGCACACGCAAATTTCGCAGAACGTTAATTGATTTTGGTGTGTGGCGTGCCACGGGCAGCGCCAGCGCCAGCAACCGAGTCAGAGCCAAAGGTCAGCGGGTAGCCGCAATTAGCAAATCTAACAGTTCCAAGAATCGATTTACTGCAGCCTCAAATTAATTGGGCGCCCCCAAAAAAACCCCAACAAAAACGTAAACCAAAAGAATGAAAAGAAAAAAATGCGAAGAGAAAAACCGAAAAGAGAAGACGGACGACGGACGAGAGACACAGCGCGTTCCTCCCCTTAAAAAACAACGCAATATTTTCCTTTTCTTTTTGGCAAATTTTGCGGCAAGCCAAAGAAGTTGTCGCCGCACAAAACGGCAAGTGGGAGAGGGGAGCAGGGGGTGCAGAGAGGAGCAGGCAGCAGGCAGCAGCAAAAGTGGGGGCAGACATCAGGCGACGTGTGTCAAAGGTTTGACAGGCCTTAATTGTGCAAAGAACAGCAGAGGGGGAGAGCCCAGCTCCAAGAAGGATTGCCTGAACTTTTGCCAGTCCCGAAAGAAGGAGAGCTGAAGGCCTCGGCTCATCGGATTAGTGCTAGAACAGTGCGTAATAATGGCTGGCAGATAGAACATGAAATTGTCAAGATATAAAGGAGAAGTTATCCCTTCCACAACTGAGGGAATACATTTTCCCACGCAGAGCTAAATCTCGAGCTCTTGCAGAGAGTAATTCAATCTTTGACATGCCTCAGCAGGTGTAACATAACCCATCACTGTCTTTGATCTTAGCCTTAGCAAAGTTTCCTTTTCTACTCCAGAAGTACTCTAGAATTATTGCATAAAGTTTGCAGAGCAATTTCCCCACAACACCTACCAAAACCCACACAGAACGCACACCAAATTAAAGTTTAAGCCAAAAGCCACAGCCAAGTTAAACCATAAGCAAAATTAAATCAAGGCAAAGCCTGAAGAGAGGAACTCATCGGTCCATAAACTATACAGAGAGAGAGAGAGAGAGAGAGAGAGAGAGAGCGAGTAAAGTCGTTAATGCTGGCCAGGATGCCAGGACTCGTGCTGCTGTTGATGCTGCTGCTCAGCGGTTCGCTGCTGGCGGAGATCTCCCACTCACCGCTGGCCAGCAATCGAATCATCATGGGTCCAGCCGGGCAGCTGCCATCACCAGTGCACCCAATGCCACCCATGGCAGTGCCAACATCGACAACGACGACGACGACGACGACGGCTCGCTGTCAGAAGCTGCAGCGTTACCGCAAAATGCTGAAGGACATCGACGACGTGGAGGACCTGTATGTGGATGTGCCCGTGCACATTGCCCTGGAGGGGCGGCAAAGGAAGCGGTGAGTAGAGCGGGGCTAGAGGTCCTGTGTCTAATATGGCTAAGTGCGATGGCGACGCCGCCTGCCACACAAATCAAATTATGGCCAAACAAACACGAAAAGATGTCCAACGCCAAACTTGTGGGGCGCCTCAAAGGAAAAAGCGGGACAGCAAAAAATAATTTATAACCACGACGTGTGGCTGGCCAAACAAACAAAAAAATAACAAAAAACCAAAGCCAAAGCCAAAGCCTAGAGCCAGATTTTGTTTTTTTTTTACAGTTGCCCATATAAGTACGTGCACACATGGCCATGTGTCTGTCTGTCTGCCGCTTCTGCTGCTTCTTGTGCGGCTTTTTGTGGGCCTTACAGCTGCTGCCACATATAGTGGCGCACACTGGGATTGCGATTCCATGAATATTTTTGGGCTGCATTTGGCAAATTCTCACTTCAAGTCACTCAGTAGAGGCTGCAGTCTGTTGGCAACGCGAGTAAAAAGAATTATTTCCCTCATTGCAATGCAATCAGAAGCCCCTAAGTGCCCCACTGGTGCCACACCACTGTGCCACTTCAGCGTAACACGTGGCGAATGAGCAATGTTCTTTTTTCCCAAGTTTCATTGCCATGACGGGCACTGGGAGTTGGGCCTGCTGCTGGGCCTAGCCCGTCACGTTTTCGCTTAGGCAGGCCTGGCCAGGGATTTTCATTTCCATCATCTCCAATGGACGTGCACACCGTTCGACGGGGAGCCAGCAGCGTCTTATGGCTCCTCGCATAACATTCGATCATTTCCCAGAGTGCTCTAGCAAACATTCAAATTAATGTCGTGGTTTGTCGCCATCTCCTTTTTCGGGGTCCATTGCTACGTTCCATTTTCTGTGGTGTTGTGTGGCTGCAGGTACTTTGCTCTGTTAGAGTCGCGCGACTCCCGGCGAGTGCTCCAATTGCGACTCCCGACTGCCTATCCAGTAGCCAGCTTCAGCCCGAGTCAGTGTCAGACTTTGAGTACGTGATGTTCGTCTCGAGTTTAGCCAGTTTTGGTGGAGCGTGTGAAAAGGAGTGCGAGTCGCCAGAGAGCAGTCGCGAGCGCAGTTTATGGCGCGTGCAGTCATTAAGAGTTTTGCTAGAATCAGCAACGATCCGCCTGCCAGTGCATGTCCCATCGCCATAGGCATATCCTGCCTGCCTGCCTTCACTCTGTGGCCTGCCAATCAACTGCCAGAGCCGTTAATATTTTTGCGCAAACAAATCATAAATATTAATTTAACGACTTAATTCGACGGCACAATTCCAATTCCTCGATTCCCAATTCGATCATTCGAATCGTACCAAAACCACCACAGAAACAGCCACAGCGGCCACCTGTAGCAGCCGCCGCTCGCTCTCCCGTTGTGGCCACCGTGTCGACTATGGGTTACCCCTTTGGCACAAGTCACCAGTTAGCTGCTGCACTCGAATATGCCCCCCTGTCTGCCTGCTGCTCTACAGGATATCAAAACAAATATTCTGTTAATACATATGCTGCATGTGGATGTTGTTGTTGTGTGTGTTGTGTCGTTTGTTGCATTTTTATGTGCGCCGCAGGCTCAAGAGATGTAAACAACTTTTATTGCACTGTCCACTCCCACACAGCTCCCCCTTGTGGCTGCCTGGCCTGCTTTATGGCGTGAAACTATTTATTTGTAAGCGTATCGAAGGAGCCACCAGCAGCAGCGACCATGGCAAACAATTTGCAATGAAAAGTTGTGCATAATTCTTTGTTTTTCTCTTTTGAGTGCGTAAAAACATCATCATCATCGACAGTAAACAGTCATCGGCATCGTCATCGTCATCGTCATCATTCAGAGCAACAGAAAACATCTCCTATAGTGGGTATACCTTTTAGCATAGTAAAGTATTTATAGCACTGGCCACAGTACGAAAATACACGGGGCAGCAGACAGAAACAGAAACAGAAATTGGAATCAGAATCAGCATCAGCATCAGCATCAGAACCAAAGCGAACCGCGATGCACGACGGAACAGACACAGGGGCGTCGCAATGCGTCGCTCAATTTGGGTCCGAGTGCTCTTAGTCAGACACTGAGGCACATATGTAGTTAGATGAGTTAGATGGAGGCAGTAGTGCGGCATAGTTCAATAGTCTACCGGGGCCCAAGAGTGCCACTAAGTGCGCCCATTTCGGTGTGAGTAATTGAGTTTTGTGTCTGCCTGTGTGTGGACATTGGGCATTGTTGTGGGTCTGAATCATTCAGCGGCATAATAGAGATATCAAATAATGTGCCCACTACCCTCAAAACAGGACTCCAAGTGAAATGTGAGCTTTATTTACATCAAAGTCTAGTTTATGCATTTGGAATGCCACATTTTAAAAGGCCATTCCAAAGAATTTCCCCCACACAACGATAACAGATTTATAGCATCTCTTTCTCCACCATTTATTATAGATTTAATTCGAATTTGCAAAGTAATTTTCCAATTTGAACACAAGCTCTCTGCTGCTCAAAACATTTGCCTGCATGTGTGAGGCGAGTTGGAGTAATTCTTATTTTCATATCGAAACTTTTTCAATCCGATAACAGTCGCGGACATTTGTTTTGGATGCTGTGACGTTCTTTATAGACTGTGCTGGCAATCAGCGCGATGTGCTACTTATAGGAATGTCTCCCTAACGTCTTGTACTTTATCTCTGTTTTCGGTTTTTGGAGTATTTTTTCCCGCTGATGCTTTCTGGGTGTTTTCCCTAGCTGAAGCTGAAGCTGAATGCTGATTGTCAATTTGCGGAAAGTGGAAGGTGGAGGGTGCCAGGGGGGGGGGTGCTGCTCCCCTCTTCGACTGCCTGCCTGCATCTGCTTTTGTTGCTGTTCACTTTTGTTGCCTTCGCCGCTTGTGATAGTTGCAAAAATAGAATTTTGTCTCTGATTTTAAGTATTTCGCGTGAAAAGTAACAGAACAAGCAGACCCAGGCCAGACCGAGCCAGAGACCAGACACGAGACACGAGACACAGAAGCAGACCAAAGACCAGACCAGACCAGACCAGACCAGACGACGCAAACGACAGAAGACAAGGAAGACCACGTTGGGGTTGTCTCTCAATTGCAAATTTATGGGAATTGAGTCAATTTTTATCGCTAGCTACTCGGAGTTTGCTTTAGTTTTTCCTTCTGGATTGTTTGTCTATCCAAAGCCAAAGACAAAGCCAAAGCCAAAGCCAATCCCCCAATCTCTAGAGAACTTTGCGTCGTTTCACTGGCGTAAATCGTATGACTGGAGCCACTTGAACTTGACGCTCCCACTGGCTCCTTCCACGCAGCCTTCCTGCGTCCTTCGGCCTCTTCCTGCGAGTGCGAGTGGCAGTCTGCTGCTGCTTAACCTGCAGCCTGCACGGCCAATAGCGAATCATTAACTCACCCAGAAAGGCCACAGAGGAGCAGAGCACACCCACGCCGAGAATGCCAAAGGGTCCCTTCAGGTGCTCCGTGGTGAGGACAATGGCATTCTCGGCAAACTGCGGCCGCATCTTGGCAATGCGATTCAGATAGGTGTTGTTGTAGCGAAAGTCTGCATCAATCTTTTGGAATATGCCCACGTCCCGCATGGAGCGGATGATGCTGTTCATCTCGTAGAGAAAGGGGAAGCCCGCCTTCATGATCATCTGCACGGGACTGGTGAAGAAGTTCTGCGGAAAGGCGAAGATGTCGTCGGCCAGGGGACTCTGCAGTGTGTACATGCGATTGCTGAGGATGCAGCGTTGTCCCAACTTGACGGCCAGCAGGTTGTCCGTCTTGGGTATGAACTCTGGCGAGACGTTGTACGAATTGAAGACCCACATGTCGTCCTCGTTCTCGAACCAATCGCGGCTCTCCTCGTGCCCGCCAAAGGGTATGCCAGCGGCCATTACCTCCGTGAGTTCGTCCAGCTGATGCAGATAGCCGGGATCCTGGAAGGTGGCTATCATCTTGGACGAGTACGTCGCCACCACGTTCAGGCCGTACAGCGTGAGGGCCATGAAGAAGAGGCGCGTGGACTGGCAGACGGGCCGCTCCTGCACGGCCACCGAGATGGACACCGCCAGCGCGTTGATGGCCGTCAAACTGATTTGCTGGAAGTAGTCCGGCTCCGGCAGCAGGCTGACCAGCACGAACCAAAACAGCCAGCTGATCAGCAGCACCACAATGAAGCCGATCCAGGTGCTTGGCTCGAAGATGCCCACCATGGCCTGCCAGGCGGGCCGGCGATCGGCCACCTTGATGTAGAAGGTGTGTGCGTCCTGCAGGTAGCAGTCGGAGCCCCAGAAGAAATCGGCCACCTCATTATCCGGATAGTAGCCGCCTATGACAAAGTCACACTCGCCATCTGTGAGCTTGCCCAGCAGACCGTTCCAGTTGCCCGAACTGTCCATTTCCCCGCGTGACTCCAAGCTGCACGTTTGATTGATCTGCGGACGGAGGGAAGCGTGAATATAATTTAGAGCTGAGGGCGCCGAGTGCTCACCGTGAACTGCAAACGGTTGCGCATGAAGCCCAGGATCCTCATCTCGATGCCCAGAATGCAGTCAGCCTCCACGAACGGAGCCGAGATCGAAGCGCACACGAAGAAGGTGCAGTTCTTGGGACTGAAGCCAGAGATGTAGTCCGTCATGGCAGTGTACACGGCTTTGGGGCTGGGAAAGAGCCGCCCGTCGTGGCACTGGCCCACGCTCTGCACACTGAGAATGCGGCAGTCCACGTTGCTGTAGTAATCGTTCACCAGCAGATTGTAGTCCAACGCGGAGTCGGCGTATATCAGCGCCACACGGTGCACGTAGAAGCTGCTCATCAGCTCGCTGAAGATCTGGGAGGCCACGCGCAAGGGTCGATTGTGCACTTGGGGATTGTGGAAGAGCACCAGGAAGCGGGCGCCCGGATTCCACGAGCGCTTTCGACTCACATAGCGACTCATGAGGCTGAGCAGCCGCTCGACGGTGTCCACAATGATCACATAATTGTCGGCCAGCAGCAGCTCCCCGAAGTTCTTGTTCCTCTCTTTGCTCCTCATGTCCTCATGATCGGAGATGACGCGCAGCTGAAAGAGCTCCGAGCGGTGCGGTTCCCCAGCCCGGGCGACCGCCTCATTGATGAGCTTGTGGAAACCCTCCTGGATCTGATCCGCGGGCATGGACAGGTTGAAGGAGTTCGTCAGCATGAGGTTGTAGGAGCGGGTGAAGCGTTCCCGCGGATTCCGAAAGAAGAAGATTTGCGCAAAGCTGTCCAGGCAGTCCACGCCCGCACGCCAGGTCTCGGGGCCCAGATCCTTGGCGGGCAGCATATAGATCACCGTGTTGGCTGTGTCATTGGCGGGATTCACGATGCCATAGACGAGGAGTAACCGTTGAAGCAGCAGCAGCAGCAGCAGCAGCAGGCGGCTCGCACTCTGGTAATTTGACCACATTTTGTCTGTCACGCTGAACGATGGGAAGTCAACTGTGTCTGACTCCTGCGCGCTGCATGTGATGTGCCGCACACCCTACACACGAATGGGGCGGCATATATCCTGAGTCATCTGCCCTGGGGCCAACTCCCGCAGACAATTTCGATTTGGGGTCCATTAAATCATTTCACAACGAGCCCGAGCGCATTCAACTTTCGTCTTTGGCTGATGTTTGCCTTTTATATAATTGACTGCTGTCATCAGTTGGCCGCCAACAAGGATACTGCCACAGTGGCAGTGGCAGTGGCAGTGGCAGAGGCAAACAATTGCAATTGCAACATGCGAGGCTTAAATTAAAGCAAATATTGGCTCAGTCGCGTCGGCGCCCAGGCCCGAATGCATTAAAACACTCCATCACTCTGCCCGAGAACCTTTTGGCAGGCCAGCCAAAAACGGACACACAGACACACAGACACACATAAACCATCCACGGACATGGACATGCACATGAACATCCTTTTGGTGCGGGGGCGACGTTGCCCGGAAGTAGCTGGTCATAAAAATAAAAACTCGAGATGGCCCCGCCGGCCATCAGCCAAGTCAATGAGTCATTTGCTGCAATGGCCAATAGCTATCCGCACTCCATCTCCATCTCCATCTCCATCTCCATCTACACTCATCTGCCGTTCCGTATCCTGCAGCATCCTTGACTGCCCATCCGTGTGGGTGTTTCGGACAGCGCAGCACATTTGTCTCTGCCATTTGTCATTAGAAAAACTGATCGTAAATATCTCATTTAATTACAATGCAGCAGCACATGCCATCAGGCAAGCAGACTCGTACTTGGACTCGCACAATCTTTGGCTGCAACAATGTTGCGCCAGCAGCAACCAGGCAAATGGAAGTCGCGGCTTGGATGCTCTTTAGCTTCCCTTTGCCTGTGGATTGAAGCTGCCCTCCAAGCTGTTCCGCAAGCTTGCTCCTCTTCTGGTTAGGGTACAACCTAGCCCCAAACCCGCTGACTCATTTGGTTCACTTGGGACACGAGGCCTGTCCTTCTGTCAGAACAAATTGCGTGTGATAATTTAGTGTCATCATTTTTGACACAGGGCGTTAACAGCTCACTTAGTCCAACCCTTTTTCAACTTCTCGCCTCACTCTTCCTGCAGTTTTGTGCTGAACCTGAACGTCTCAACGCCGCTGACGATTCTCTTTTCGGTGACCGTGGGCCGCAAGATGTACTACAATCAGACAGGTAAGCGCTCTGCCACAAGAACCTCATCATCATCATCGTTATTGTGATCATCAAACGATTGGCAGCGAATGTACTGCGACCAGCGGCCGTTCCACCTGGCCCTGGCATTGCTGTGGGGAGTCTGGTGCTGCCCTGCGCCCTGCCCGGCCAGTACGATCTCTTTGTGCAGGCGCGACAGGCCGGCGCCCTGAAGGTGGACGCCCTGGCCGAGCATCCGCAGCAGGCCTGGCCGCTGCTCAACGAAACGCATCGCATCCACATTCGCAGCCACAATCGTGTGCGGAAGCGTCAAATGGTTGTCAAATGGGATCGCAGGTGAGTGTGGGGACACAGAAGTAAGACACAGCTCTAAGCCCTCTTGCCCTTTGCAGCAAATTCGATTACCATGCGATGCACTATTGTCTGGTCATTCAGCGCATGGTTAGCTCGCCCTTTCGCAATCCCTTTGCCAACTTCTGCCAGGCTGTTGGCGCTTATGTGGAGCAAAATCATCCAAAAGCCACGGGCTGCTACAGCGCTGGCAGTCCCTTGGATCTGGTCTGGGCCACGCCACCGAAGCGCGAGCGTCGCCTGAATCCTCGCCACAATCTGCACATTGTGTGCACGGGGAAGCGACGCCAGCAGGTGCTCCGCCGTCTGCTGCCCAAGAGCAGCTACCAGCTGGATCTCTACGGTGTGCACCAGAGTCGCCAGAACCTCACGATGCTGCTGAGCAGCAGCCAGGTGAGCTTCAATCGCACTCAGCCCATGGCCCTACGCCAGCAGTCGCTCAATCTGCTGAAGATCGGGGGCCAGCATGGCATGCAGGTGTACAGCTTCAAGGTGCCGCAGACGGAGCCGCCACCGACCTACATGCGGCATCTGTTTCTGCCCTGCTCGGGCAGCGAGATTCGCGTGAATTTGCTCCGCCAGCGCAATGAGGTGATCCGTTCGGATGCCTTCTACCGGCCCACGTATCTGCGGCAGGACGGGGTCCAGCCCGGCGAACGCTACTTGATGCGCTTCGAGCCCAGCAACGAGGATGAGGCGGTGCGTGCCCAGAAAGTGTTGGTGAGTGGGATGGAATGAAGTGAGTGAACCTTTACGAAGGTTCCCGGACTAAGCGAGGATTCTCCTTACCTCCTGCAGGTGGCTGTGAGCAGCGAGCATTTGTTCCGTGATCTGCCGGAGCTGCCGCTGAACATCAGCGTCTTCAATGTGCGTACGAGATGCAATCGAGCGACCATAGCCTGGAATGGCTCACCCGATGAGCGGGAACTCAGGTAAGCTCTCGAAACTGGCCAGTACACAGCCTCTACTGTAGCGTTTGCTCTTCCCCTTTTGCAGCTACTGCATCATTGTGTTCAATCTGCCGCAGCGCAATCGCAGCGTTGTGGATTCCACCAACTATTGCATGGACTTTGTGCCCAAACAGGTGATGCAGTACAAGAACTTCCAGTGGATGACCTGCCGAGAGCGACAGCAAAGGTAGGTCAGAGAATCCCTTGATATTTCAGCTCTTCTCAAGCCTTTCCCTATCCTTTTGCAGCTCCGACAACATTGAGACAGAGACCATTCTTAATCTAATGCCCGGCTCCAGCTATTTGGTTTATGTGACGGCAAATCTGAGCATGGGCAAGCCGCTGCCCTATCAGACGCTCACGCTGCACATGTCCAGCCAGTGTCTGGATGGATCCCACGAGACATACTACTAGCTGCAGGACACTAAAAAGGCTTCGCTGCACTTTCAACAGCAAATACCACAACAAACAAGCAAAAAGCAGGAAACTATCCGTCGTTGTAAAGCTACCTAATATCGAATAATCTATCCAACTATCCTACACAAGTACTCTCCACCACTATGCTGGTTAAAAGACTCTAAACTCTAAACTCTAAACTCTAACCATACAAATACAATACTTTATTCTACACTTATCGATGTTCGTGGCAAATGTTTGTGTGCGAGCGATTGGCAGCTTCTGAGACTGCCTCTGTGTGAGTATCTGTGTGTGTCTGTGCGCGTGTGTCTGTGTTTTTTGCCAACAGATTCCAAGTATTTGCGAGTGCTTAGTTTTGTAATTTTCGATTGTAGCTAGCCATAAATGTTTGTATAAAATGTTTCCTTTGTCCTGCCTTTTGCCCGCCTGCCTGCCTGCCTGCTTAGGTTTAGCACTCTTCAGAATAAGTTTTACTCTTAGGTTTCGTTTTCCCCTAGGCTTTTGCTGTTAAGTTTCAACTGCAATCAAAGAATCCTTGTATAATTTTTTTAGCTAAGCATAATTATATAGATAATATCTTTACCATACACCATATATGAATGTACGTTGTATTTTTTGAAGCTGAACTTGTGCAACTTGAGGTGGACAATAACAAAAACAAAACATGTGCTATATATGGATGGATACACAATCCAAGAAAATGTCGCAAAATAAATATGAAATCAAAGCTATATCAACAATGTTTTACTTGAGTTATTTAAGGCTGATGTGGGACTGTTTTCATGGCCAAAGGTTGAGTGATTTTACTCGTGTTTGCTTTACTATTATGCTGCCCCCAGCTGTACATTCATTTGATAAGTTTTCTGCTATCATCATTCATCCATTCTGATGTGCAACGAGCGGCGAACACTTATGACAACCGATAGCTATCTGGCACGAAGCGATAATAGCTGGCAATCGGTAGCCAGAATAAAACCCCATATCTGGCGTTTCCACAGTTCTGATGCGAAAGCTGGCGCGCAAACTGGTTGCATACTTGTGGGCTGCCCAGCTGGAAATGGCGCTTCTGTCGTACACTTGGAAGCAGTTGGAGCTGTACCTGAAATGGGCCTTGGGCAAGAACAACACCACGGTGGCGGAGAGCCCTGCGAACGAGCCCTATCCGGGCATATTTGTGGAGGATCTCAGCCAGTTGAATCGCCTCAAGCGGAATGCCTTTATGTGCGTCGTGGGCTCCCTCTTTCTGATGGCACTCTTTGGCAATCTGAGCACCATTTATGTGAACACTCGAAGGAAGCTGCGTCCGTTCTTTCGTGCCTGTCTGCTCTCGCTGGCCTTCTCCGATCTCGTTTCGAGTGTGTTCTGCAGCGTCTCGTACATGGCGCAATTCCATGCGGAATATCTGCAGTTGTGGGTGAGTTTTGAGTCTAATCTTTTGGCAAACATTTCTTGCATGTTTCCCCTCCCCAGACCATTGGCGGCTTTATGTGCAAGTTTGTGCCCTTTGTGACCACCACATCTTTGCTCTCTGGCAGCCTGACACTCGTGGCTATTGTGTCGGATCGCTACCTGGCCGTGATGCGGCCAGTGCTGGGCTTCTGGAATCCTGACATTCGCTTCAGCTGTCTTATCGTTGGCCTCATCTGGCTGTGCTCCATTGGCGCCTCTGCGCCACTGATTGGCATCTACAAGCACCAGAAGATCTATCTGCTGGAGATGGAGCTGAAGCTGCAGACAACCGACGAAGGGGAGACCGATGAGAGCCTGGAGGTAACCGAATTGGAGCTGGTCAGCATGTGCCTGGCGGGCAACGTAAGTCGAAGGGCAGAATATCTGCACTACGTGGGGATCTGGGTGATTACGGGGATTATTATCTTATCGCTGAGCGTGGGAAAAACATTCATGCATTGGTTCTTTGTTTATGCGCAGCACAATGAAGGCCTCATCTACGTCATATTGTTCGCCCTAATCTTCCTGCCCTGCATCGTGAGCTTCCTCTGGCTGAACGCGGTGATTGCGCGGCAGCTGTGGGTGCTGCGCCACTACCATCAGCAGCAGCAGGACACGCAACAGGATCAGGCGGGACAATTCAAGTCACTGCCCGCCAGCAATGGGGATCTTCTGATGCCCTCGACACTGGCCAGTGCAATGGGTGTGGCCCTGCCGTTTGTCATCGACAAGCCGCCTCTGCCCTCAGTGCCCTCCAGCCCGCAAGCGGCAAGGAGCAACACGAATGAGGCGCCACCACCGAGTGGCATGGGTCCAGCTGCACAGGCTCGCGAGGCACGCCATCGACGCATGGTTGTCGTCGTGATCCTCATGATGGCCGTCTTCATCTGCCTGCGCCTGCCCGCCTGGATCTTCCTGATCATGCGCCTGTACGGCTCCTACTCGGATCCCGTCGACTGGCTGCTGTACTTCAGTTTTGGCATCATGAATCTGCTCAGCTGCGCCCTGAACCCGCTCTTCTACACCTTCCTCACGCAGACCATTCGCACCGTTTCCCTGCTGAAGCAGAAGACCAGGGACATCCTTTGCTGCCGCCGGTCGGGTCGCGGCCAGGACGTAGCCATGCCCACGGAACCCTCGGAGCCAGCCAAGCCGTTCAGCCTGGGCTGCTGTTGCTGCTGTTGCTGTGGTCTGCCACAGCTGACCATCACCTGGCGCTGCCAGCCCGCGCGCAATCCGCCAAAGACCAGCGCAGTGCAGGAAGTGGAGCCATCTGCCCAGCGTGCAGTTGAGTTGGAGGCCGATCCGAGCAGCCTGCAACGTTTCTTCAGCTTCAAGCATGACGTGTTCACCGTCTACAATCGGCGCGACGATTCCCAGAGTGCGTCAATCGAGTCCTCCGCCTGATAGGCCAGCGTCATAAATCACTCGAGTGCATTGACACAGGCTGGGGGCCAGAGATTATTGATTGATTAATGTTCCAGCCCCGCCCACTGCTCCGATCCAGAATGATTGTCACGGCCGCTGATAGCTGCATATGTGTGCAAATATATACATAAACCTCAACTCATTAGAACTCTGAAACATTTTTTAGCGTTATTCATTTGAATTTCGGTGACTTAATAGGCCAATTAGCTGGTTACTATTCACATGTACTTCCGATTGCTAAACAATAGTAGAAAAATTTCCATTAGAGATAAAACATCAGACTAACTAATTAAAAGTCAAAAGTTATTCATGCAGGTCGCCGAAAAGCTAAACGAAATCACGCTCACTCTCATACTCTCTGCTGTTATTGTACGGTAAACCAAAAGCTTTCTCACTCTCTCTGCATCACATATGACGCCGCTCGCTCTCTCTCTCTGTCTGCACAACATACTGCCGCGCGCTTTCGCTCTCTCACTCTCTGGTGCGCAGATCATGAAACTTTATCAGCAAGCTCGGCTCGAATGTCACTCTCTGGCCATCCCATAGCATTATTTCCGTCTGTTCGTGGCGGCGGTTCACTGCGAACGAACGGTTTTTGACTCTTCTCAGCGGAGAAACGCGTTTGGGCTTCCATTGAAGAGACTCTGTCAAGCGGGTGAAATCTACGACAAAAGCAACAAATAAAGCAGAAACAACGCGTTTGTAAAGTGCATGCCAAAAAAGAAATATAAATACGAGTGTACTTGTTGTATGGTATTGTATTGCATTGTGTGTGGGTAGTAAAAGCTTAAACTAAACACATGAAACGTAAATAAATGAGGCCAATCAACAAAGGAGAGTCGCGAATTATGGCACAATATTGTCTATAAATAAAGTGTACCCGCCAAAGCCAAAGCAACAGAAAGGAAAAAGCGAAACAGAGAAAGATAAAGGTAAAGAAATAGAAAACGAAAAGCCCAATCCCAAGCCCAAATCAAAATCCAAAGAACAAAAGCAGGCCTCAGTGCAGCAGCTTCGGTTCGGTTAGCGGTCGCTGTGGGTCAAGTCAAGTGAAGAACGAAAGTTCGCCGCGTCCGTCGTTTAGCCGGTGAGATTGTGTTTGCACAAAGCAAAGCAAAAGCAATATTGATTGTAGGTGAATTTTTTTTGGACAGGTATGTAAGTGCGGGAAATCCAACAAATCCATTGAGCTGCATTGAGCAGGTGTTGGTGGCTGTCAATATTTTGGTTTGAATCGGTTTCTGTACAAACCAGTTGTGGTAGTTTTCTTACTGTTTTTTACTGTTACACATTTCGTCAGAAACGCAGGAAAAACACGTTTGCGCATTTCCCTTGGCGGTGTATCGGCGCTTGCCTCTTGCTACCTCTTTTCCCACCTCCCCCTGACTGGGACTGTCACGCATGCGCCGCAGACTGGAGATTTTTCTGAATTGCTTGCAAAATCATGAGTTATGCTGTAAAGCTGTCATCTCATCCGTCTGCACTTTGTTTCACTTTTCTTCTCTCTCTCTCTCTCTCTCTCTCTTCTCATAAATATCCCACTCTTTCGCTCTCTGTATTGCCCTCTCTCTCTCTCTCTCTCTCTCTATTGAATTTGTATTCATTTGGCATACGCAAGACTTCTTGAGCGGCTGGTTACGCAGCGCTTTCATTAGTTTTGTCCGTCTTTGGCATATTCTGTGTATCTGTGTGTCTGTTGCTGTCTCTGTTTTTGTCTCTGTTGCTGTTTCTATTTGCGTGCAGTTTGCTGTGCGTGTCAGGTATTCGGCGGGTGCATATTTAATTAGCTCTTGCTAACCAAAACCAAAAGCAAATAAATAGGCCAGTGTTTGGTCATGACGAGGCTATTCCAGTGAGCATCTACATAAGCGCAAGCTCGCATACGAACTCGCACGAATACCGAAGCTTGACCATGAATATCAATCAATAATAAATCCCAGAAATTTCGAGGTGTGGATTTAAGATCAACGAAGAAGAGAGAGAATGGGGAATAGAGATCGGATCAGACATTTGCTGATTAATTTGCCACACTTTACATTGTTTTCCGTAGGACGTGCCTTAAATGTTTATGGCGGCAGTGGAACTCATTTCTTCCTTGGCTGGGAACCCACTCAAATATCATTTGAATGCAATGCTGTTCAGAACTAAAAGCTCTCTCAGCTTCGATTGGATTCCCTGACGTGCTTTTCATTGTGAAATCCAAGCACACATACATAAATACATAAATAAAGGCATTTCTGGAAAACAAAAGAAACTTACTTTCGTTTTCATTTCATTTCCATTCCATTCCATTTCGTCTCCCTTCCCACGTAGGGGTCGTCTGCCATCTCTCTCCTAATTATTATAAAACAAGAAATGTTCATTAAATCATTACATGCAGCGTGACTGCCTGTCTGCCTGTCTGCCTGCCTGCACCGTTATACAATAGACTCTAAAAAAGACAGAGGACAGAGTCTGAGATAAAAGCCAAACAAGCGTTGGGTGTGGGTTGCGGGGACTGGCTGGTTAGCACATTCCGGAGTAGAGTGCGGGCACGATGCGCGCGAGAGAGAAAGAAGAAATTATACGAGCATTATCAAAAATATAATTTCTAAAGAAAGTGAAAGTTTTCTTTTTGGGGAGCGTACAACATTTTTGACTTCTTTTTCTTTTGGAATTACCGTTGCGCCGGGAGCTGATTTCATTGTGCCTTGCCCCGGCCCTTCGTCTGCTTCGTCGGAGCCTTTCCTCGGGTTGGAGAGTGGGGGAATCGTGCCCTGAATGAAGACGACGACTCTGAATGGGAAAGGAAAGCTGAGAACCATCGGATGCAGATGTTGTGCCAAAAATCCACTTACCGACCACGTGCTGCCAGCCATAACCGATACGATACGTAAACCGGTTCGCCCCAAGAAACATTTATAAAAATAAAACCAAAAACATTTACGCGTTTGCTTAGTTTTTTGATAGTTTTGTAATGTCTTTTGTTGGCCCCGACAGCCTGTTGGGGTTCAAGCATTTTGTTGCCTCTAACTTGACCTGCATTCAGCTGGAAATTAGTGCTGCCCCCCCCCCCCCCCCCCCAGTTCCAGAGCAGTGCCTAACCTTGTCCACGAAACGAGTTTTGCAGTGTGTTAATAATGCATATTTTTAAAGTGAAGTGAACCCTGTGATCTGCCTGAGCGACACTTTCGGTTTTCGCACAAATCGCACAAGATGGTAAATAAAAAGTTTTTGGTTTTCATTATACACCGAGACGATGACGATTTCACTCCGAGGAGAGGCCAATGTACCCTAAGCCGCAGACCCAACCACAGTCCAAGTCACAGCCCCAGCCCCAGCCCCAGCCCCAGTCCCATCCCGCAGACCAGAGGCTCAACTGTTTCGCTTTGTTTGTCTGGGCAGCCCAATAGATGAGGCCAAGAGGCACTTTAAGGCATGTCTGGATGACATCCACGGTGATGGCATTGAGCTCTGCTGAAGGTTGGCTGGAGGCAAACGAATCAATTTGCCTTATTTGTTTGTTTTGATTATACGAGCTGTTGCTGCCTCTATGTTGTTGGCATCGTGTCATGTGATACTCATAGCTGGCAATTGAATGGCATAAAAAGATGCAATTTAGCTTGCTCGTATTCATAAAAGAGGAGCAGCAGCTCAAGGGACTTAAATGAGATATTTACGCTGGAAATATTCGTGAATTTGTCACTCAGTTAGTGGCATAGCTTGAGCTGTGTACAGCCGTCCAATCTGTCTCCAATGCTGATAAGAATGTTGTTGATTTATGTGCCGTAAGCATCTCCGCTCTATTATTCACACTGATAAGTGCTGGCAGCTGCTTGATAACCCCTTTCTGGGCTCTCTGCAAGCGCTATAATTAAATAGTTTAAATCTTATTCAAAGCGCAACTATTTGTTTTCTACAAATAGCGGGAGCGAGCTGCTGATAACTAGAAACTGAGTAAAACAATAAATAAAACTGACAACCCACCAGCCAGTGCTGCACACAAAATAAAAGCACGCGAGTCATGGGGGTCCAGTGAGATACAAATGTATCTGTCAATCCAAATAAGAGCGCTGCAACAATTTCATCTAATGTTGCATGGAGGCGTCAAGTGGTGGCAGTTGCCTGGCTACCGATGATGCTGCTGCGTGCCCCTTGTGCTGCGATGTTGTGGGTGTTCTGCCACATGTCTGCCATTAGCAGCTAACGAGATTTTAAGTGCTGTCAAATGCTGATGAAAGGCAGGGCCACACATAACTACAGATACCGATACGCTATAGGGCAAATGTTTCAGGACTTTGATTGGGCAACACACCAGCAGCAGGCAGCCATTTCCTTAATGCTGCTCTTTTATTTACTCTTTAAAAAACACAAAAGCACAATTTATGTTACGACAGCCGCAAAAGTTATTTACGATCCCCCCGTTCAAGAAATTACATAAATTGCTTCACTTTTTACTGGGTCGACAAACTGAATAAACGTAAAAAGCAGGAAAAAGAAACTGCATATAAAAAGCCGAAAAAGCTGACGAAGGAGCAGCACTCCTCTGCTCATAATGAAACCCGTTTAACATACAATAATGACTCTTCCAAATTGTTGTCTCTGCTCTTTGGGTATACCCTCGGATGTAGGTCAAGCCGACTGCTGTGGAACTGGCCGATCCAGAGGCAGAACGTCACCAGCCCAGCAATTATGACACAGCAGCCACCATGGCCGAGTCCCAGGGGAAACTGCAGGCTCATCGCACTCATGGCAGTCGCTCTGCTTGCAGTTCTAACGCTGCTGCCAGAGGGTAAGTGGAGCACCTCTCCAACAATTGGGAGATCGCTTTTCTAACTGGAATTCCAATTCCACTTGCAGCTGGAGCACTCCCCTTTCTATTCCCACGCTTCAGGCCGCAGATAAACTGGACGCAGCCGCCGCTGGAGCGTTGGGTGATCGAGGAGCAGCCGCGCAGCATTGAGCCGCACCTGGATCTGGTCAGTCATCCGAATCGCACCCACAGTGCGGCCACCTCGGGCGATGGCTCGGATGCAGAGTTCCTGCAGCGGCTGGTCAACATCAGGCACAATCAGACGTCCACGTCCCGCATGCTGTGGTACGATGTGGGCTCTGGGGACGGGCTCGTGTATCCGCCGTTCGTGGACAAGGCACTGAAGCTGCTCAATCTCAAGCAGGTGGCATTCGAGATCGAGAACAGTGTCATGTCAAAGGTCACGTGCACGGCCTGCCGCGCCGGCTCCGGCATGCTGCAGCATCAGATCCAGTCGGGCAAGACCGACGCGGAGCTGATCCGCATGATCTCGGACTACTGCACCAATCTGAACATCCAGAGTGCCCGCGTCTGCCAGGGCGTGGCGCAGCTCTTTGGCAGCGAGCTGATCTACGTGATCAAGCGGGTGAATCTCAGTCCCGACGAGCTCTGCAGCTTCATCATTGGCGATGGCTGCGGCGATGTCTACAATCCGTATCACGAGTGGGAGGTGATCTTCCCGCCGGTGCCCAAGCCGCCGCGTCTCGCCGATCTGCCCATACCCATGGAGGCGGCGCCCTTCTTCAAGGTGCTCCACATCTCCGACACCCACTACGATCCCCACTACGCCGAGGGCTCCAATGCGGACTGCAACGAGCCTCTCTGCTGCCGGCTGAGCAGCGGAAGGCCCGCCACTCCGAATGCGGCCGCTGGCAAGTGGGGCGACTACCGCAAGTGCGACACGCCGAAGCGAACGGTGGACCACATGCTGGCGCACATTGCCGAGACGCACAAGGACATTGACTACATCCTGTGGACGGGCGATCTGCCGCCCCACGATGTGTGGAACCAGACGAAGGAGGAGAATCTGGCCATCATCAAGGAGACGGTGAAACAGATGGTGGAGAAGTTCCCCGGCATTCCCATCTTCCCGGCATTGGGCAACCACGAGAGTGCGCCGGTGAACAGCTTCCCGCCGCCGTACGTCAACCAGGTGGACATCTCCATCAGCTGGCTCTACGACGAACTCGATGTCCAATGGCGCCGCTGGCTGCCGCAGAGTGTCACCCACACGGTGCGGCGTGGCGCCTTCTACTCGGTGCTGGTGCGCCCTGGATTCCGCATCATTTCGCTGAACATGAACTACTGCAACAACAAGAACTGGTGGCTGCTGCTCAACTCCACGGATCCAGCCACGGAGCTGCAATGGTGAGGCGGGAAATAAAGGGAAGAAAGTCCCACAAGTAATTGTAACAAATATCTCTTGGTATCTTACAGGTTCATTTACGAGCTGCAGAGTGCAGAGTTCTCCAACGAGAAGGTCCATGTCATAGGCCACATACCGCCCGGGCATTCGGATTGCCTGAAGGTCTGGTCGCGCAACTTCTACAAGATTATTTCACGCTACGAGAGCACCATCACGGCACAGTTCTATGGCCACACGCACTACGATGAGTTTGAGATGTTCTACGATCCACACGATCTGAGTAAGGAATGATCTACCGATCTGCAGCCTAGAGAATATTTCTAATCTGTTCTGTTTGCAGATCATCCCAACAGCATTGCTTACATCGGACCTTCTGTGTCGCCGTACTACGATCTGAATCCTGGCTATCGCGTGTACTATGTGGATGGGGATCACGACTCGACGACGCGTCTGGTCATCGATCACGAGTCCTGGATAATGAACTTGAAGGAGGCCAATCTGTACGGCTACCCCATCTGGTACAAGCTGTACACAGCCCGTGCGGCCTACAACATGAAGGCGCTGCGGCCCAGCGATTGGAACAATCTGATCAACGAACTGACCAACAATCAGGAGCTCTTTGAGCTCTACTACAAGTAGGTGCCAGTGCGCTTTAGTAGTTGTTTCGTGGCTGATTAATTATTCAATAGATACTACTGGAAAAACTCACCGGCGCGGCCCACCTGCGATGCCGAGTGCAAGAAGCGGCTGATATGCGACTGCAAGAGTGGACGCTCACACGATCGGAAACACTTTTGCACGGATGTCGAGTCCAAGATCGATGAGGAGTCCTCCAAGTCGTGGAAGTCGTGGTTCTATCGCGGACTGACCAATTCGTATGTACAATTCGGTTAATCCAAAAGTGTTCTCCTGGTGCTGGACTTTGCATTCCATTCTGTTTGTTTGTTTGTTCGTGCTCTACCATTTCCGCTTGCATTTTACTTTTAAAACACGATAAATAATCAAGTTAACATATTTTACTTTCTACACTGGTGTGGCTCATGCAACAATACACAAAATAAAACCAACAAAAACTAAAACCTCAGAAACAGCGAGGAGGAACGGACAGCCTCCGGGCAGGAGCAGACAACTACGGAGCTATGGTCTCCGATTGATGTGGTTGTGGTTAACATTGGTGGTTGAGATACACGTACTTATGCCTACAGATACGCAAATACTTATCTAATTATGATACTCACTCCGATGGTGACACGATTCAATTGACAATAAATGATCGAACAACTTAACTCACACATCTGCCCGACAATCCACTCTCTATCTATCCCGAATTCTCGTAGCTATAGCCTGCTCTCCTCGATCACCTATCTGCCCAAATATCTGCTGGGATATCGCTGACCTGCTGAGCGGCTGAGCTGCTGAGCTGCTGAGCTGCGCCCCACCCAGAGAGTCCATCGGCAAAGTCAATGCAAAGTCCACGCGGATGCAAAAAGCCTACTGAATAAGTTTACTATGTGATAATTAGTGCTTAGAACTTAGCTAAGAATATTTGTACTCGATGTCGCCGTCACACAGCCCACAGTCCACTGCTCCCCAATCCCCTACGAAGGACAAAACTGAGTCAATGAGAAATAGTCATTTAAATTTAATTGAACGAATCGTCGTTGATCGTCGTTGTTTTTTGTTGTTGACGTTTTGCTATTGTGCATTGCATTCGCTATTGTGGGCGTGGCAGGGTTCGCCTTTCTGCGTTATGTTGAAATTGTTGAGCAAATTATTGTTTAATTCTGTAAATTGTAATGAGTTTTAGGGCTTAACGTAAATAAAGTGCAATTAATTTAGTTATAAATTACAGTTTTCACTTTTAGCTCAAGTAATTTAAGTTTGAATTTTCCGCCAGATTCCGACAGTTCTAGTTGCTATAAGCACACGCTAGATGGCGCATTACATTTATGTTGGCTTCAGCAAAAAAACGCCAGGCAGGTGCAGTGTTGTAAAAGTAGACGTTTAGGAGCCCAGTGACGCGCCACCTGGCGTACTTTTGCTGCACTTAAACCAATCGAAGTTTGGCGGAAAAGTTTAAATATTTGGCTGTGAATCCACGAAAGTTTAACGGAAGACTCTATTAATGGAAGAATTAAACCTGTCGCTTCTCAATACCTTTGTTAATCTTGTGACTTGCCCAAGTAAATGTTCCTGAGTGTTAGCCTTTTGTTTAGTTGCAAAGTCAATTGTTTCATTTTCTTTGGACTCCAAAAGGAATCTCTGCCTTGATGGCCAGATATCGAGACTTCAATTGATTTCCATCTACTGCACCGTGTGGCATATCCTTGAGATGGCGCTCCCTGCCACCACTTCAGCGCGGATGTGGATGTGGCGTGCGTGTTTTCCTTCATTGGCGATAAGACACGCAGGGCAGCGCGGTCGACGTCATCAAGCGGTGCTTCAAGAGGGGGCTGCCAGTGGGTCGTTGGTCGTTGGTCGTGTGAGTTGCTGTAGCTGGCTGGCTAGTCATTATCCCTTTGTCACACACAAAGACACACCCACACGGCGGCAGAGGCAGCCAGGCAGCATCAAGGCAAGCAAAACAATTCCGTTTACATTTCCCACAATCTAACTCCACCCACTCTCCGGCACATGCAAATGGTCCTTTTTGCCGCTTTGTTGTATACCCTTCCTGGTCCGGCAGGGTACGTTCTCTGAGGTAAGTAAATCATTTATTTCCATGGGAATCATCTCCTGCCTATCTGCAAAGTGTATTAAAAGCTTCTGCCTGCGGGCATGTCCCTATGCTGCTTGTCCTTTTTGTTGCTTTTCATACTTTCAGGGGGGAACGTTGGGAACCGCACATGTGCATGTGTGTGCGTGTGTGTACCCCGAACAAACAATCAAACAAACAAACAAGCAAGCAAGCAGCACTCCCAAAAACAACACAAAAAGAGCAGCAGCAACAACAACAACAACAATGCAATGCGTGCAAATTTTTAGAAAAATATAAAAGCTCATCGCTGGTTCAAGGAGGGCTGCAATGGTGGCATGGGGCATTATCTCATGTGGCAGGCACGATGTCGCTCTTAAATGCCGCTTAACATATTTGATTTTTGCTGCTTCCGGGTGCGACTCCTCCCCCTAGCCATTCGCCATTTTTTGTTGGCAATGTTTGTTTGGGTTGTTTGATTGTTGCTTTTGTTATTGCTGCTGCTGTCAAGTGGGACTATAAATTTGCATTTCGACATGTCGCACATGCTAACCCATTGATGGCCCATCAACGCTGGGCTGCAGCGGAGTCCTTTTAATGCCCCCAAAGGTAGGCAAGAGATTATTATGGAATATTTTTCGTGGGTTTCCCCCATAAGCTTATGAGGTTACCATTGTGTGGAAAGTGCTGCCAATGGGTTAAGACTTGTCGCCCTTTTTTTGGGGACTGCCAAAACACGTTTTAAAATAAATCATCGCATTTATTATTCTCGCTGTTTGGTTCTAGTTCCGCTGCTGTTCCCGCTGCCTCTCCAAGTTTTTATTAGCTACGCATAATTGCTGCGGCAATAAAGTTGTTTCCTCCTCCGTGCCGCTGGCCCAAAGCTGAGTTTTGGGACGGGAACATGATCGTGGGCCAACAGGGGGACACATTGGACATTGGACATTGGAACGTGGCGCGTGACCCGACAACATAACGACATTTAAGTGGCCGCAGGAGCAGCAGCAGCAGCAGGAGCAACAACAACAACAACAACCACAGCAGCAGCCATATCAGCCATGGCCAGTATGCCACAGGGGGCGCTCTGAGGGGGCGTGGCTGAGACCTTGTTTGCCAACATGTTGCAAAAAATTGATGCCATTGCTGATGTGCTTTTTTTTGTGCTGTGTCACTGCTGCTGGTGCTGCGTCTGCCTCTTGTTGTTGCAGCTGCACCCACTATTTATTGTTACAAGAAAATGGGGAAAATCTGGCTAGCGGGCGGGGGAGGGCCATAAAAAATACCAAAATTCTGAATTTGCCACAAAATAAACCCTTTCAGTGGCGCTTTTGAATAGATTTGAAAATGAATTTTAGCAAAAAAAAACTCACAAAAAAGGAACATCAAAGGTGGCAGGCCTGCAGGCAGAATTCTCATTTAGTTTTTAATGATTCTAATTACTTTGCAAGCTTAAAGTTCAAGGTTTTAATTTCCATCAAAGCGCAGGTCTTGCAGCCTGTCAGCAGATGTCCTTTGTCGGTTGCTGCTGCTGGCTGCGGAAAGAGAATCTTGTTTAATTACTGAAGCAAAATCATGTCAATGGAGAGGATGTCGCCGGACTGCGAGAGTCCTGAGAGTCCAGCAAACGAGCTTCCAGCGGTCTGAAGCCCCAACAGACAGCTTGTCAGGAGCAGGCCCAAATGCCATAGTCGCTGGCGGGTTGGTCACTTTTTTTGCCATTGCCATTGCCATTGCTGTTGTTGCTGCTTTTGTTTAAATTTAAATTCTGTAAATAAATGTGCATGAAAACAAGCAGCGTGCCGGCCATGCTTATGGCCAAGTGTGGAGTGTGACTGCAGTTGGCATCGCTGTTGGCCACTAAACAAAGGCAGGCACCCGCCCAAACCTGCCTGTCCACTGCCAAAAAAACACACACAGAGCACACAATGGGAGGACAATTGGGCAGTGACTGGCTGGAGGAGTCGTTTTATTTTTGGGAATGGGAGCTGTCCTGTGCTTTGCCGGAGGAAATGTGTGCAGTTGCCTGAATATTGAATTTAATGAATAATTACTTTATTCAAATGAGCACCCACAATGAGGTGAATAAATCATTGAATGAATAATTATTCTATTGCAAAAACAAGAGGAATACAATCTGAAATTAGTTGAATATTAAATATTGTTACGCGAATTATTACAACTGAATTATTATTCGGTTTATTCTTATCTAATTATAGTTTCCACAGAGCCCTTAAAGGTTCTTTCTACTTGTCGTTAATTCAGGGACATCTTTCCCATTCCCCCATTGGCATTACCATTTGCGATTGAACGCCTTGAGCACAATGTTCATCCGATGTAAGCTCGTGCCCAGCATTCACAGATCTCTCCATGTCATGCCTCAATTGTTCCCAGCATATTGTGCCACACACAGCCAGCCATCACACATATGTGTGTGTGGTGGCCACCTTTGCAGTCAAAAAGCAACCACAGCAGCGAATGGAATAGGAATGGCAAAAAATAATCATAAAGATGGGTGCAAAAAAAACAACGTGGGAGTGGGAGTGGGAGTGGGAGTGGGAAATAGTAGTTGTAGAGATAGAAGAGGAACAACAACAACAAAAAAATCTCAGCTGCAAATGACTTGTATGCCATTGAGATAAACCCGAAATTTATTTATTTTTACCATAAAACCCGAATGCAGTCAAGGCACCAAAAGGGACTTTAGGGTTTTGGCCATTGTGTGTGTGTGTGTGTGTGTGTGCGTGTGTTCCCCTCCCCCCCCTCTTGTATTTGCGAGTGTGTGGCAGGCAGTTTTGGTGTGGCTGTATTTGTGTTTGGGCTTTCAACAGCAACCAACAATAGCGATGACGATGGCAACTAACTACAAATCCGTAGGCAATTAATTTAGCTGCAAAACCTCGAAAAATACAAAGCACTCACACACACACACACACACACACACACACACATCCATATTTACATTTGTATTTGTGGCTAGGGAATTGGAGGCTTACACTCACAGAAAATAGGCAAAAATTTGAAATGGGGTGTGTGGTGGGGGCAAAAGCGCCTACGTCGACGTCAGCGTCAGTCACTGGCAACAAAAAAAAAAAAAGCAAAAAGAAAAGAGAGGAGAGGAGAGGAGAAGAGCAGCAGCAGCAGCAGCAGCAGCAGAAAAATAAGAGAGAGAAAAAAAGGAAGAGGGAACTTTGAATGGAAATTCAATTGAGTGACATGAAAATGGAATTTTTCATATTTCTTTGGCTGTTGTTGTTGTTGCTGCTGCTGCTGAGCAGCGAACTGAATGCAGAGTGAAGCAACCCGTGTTTGGCTGCCAGAGGCACATCACAAACAACTTTGTTGTTCCTTCCACAACAACAACAACAACAGCAGCATCAGCAGCAGCAGCACAGAAGGGAGAGTAACAGTGTAACGAAGTGAGTAATACCCTTTTCAGAGCACTTCACATTTGATACAAATTTAAGCAAAACTAAAAGAGAAATGATTACTTTTCTGCCAATCATCATACCCTCTTCCAGGGTATCAGGCAGCAAGCCAGCAGGCAATGGCAGCAGCCACATCCAGCTCCTAGCGGCAGAGAGTCCTGCCTGTGATTCTGTCCCGTTCCTGTCACTTTCTCTCTCTCTCTCTCTCTCGGTCGCTTTGAGCAACAGCATCACAAAAAAAAAGTTTGCTACTGACATTTTCATAATTAGGTATTCAAAATCTTTAATAACGGTTACTCTGGCTGGTTGTTGCTGCCGCTGAAATCTGCCAGTTGCCAGTTGCCAGTTGCCATTTCTGTGGCGCCACACACACATTTTAGTTATCTTTAGTTATCCCCAGCTCGTACAGTTGCTGTGTGTCTGTGGGGCATAGAAATGTGTTGTGTGGCAGCAGCTTTGCCACATAAAGAGATGTTTTGGCTGCTGCCACTGTCATAATCTGTCTTTCAAATGATTCCTTTGGGCTGCTTTTCGTTCTGCAAACTGCAACTGGATCTGTGTACGCAATTTCTAGGATTTTGCGAGTCCTTTCGAATTAATTCTGATATTATTTTGTATAATTTGTATTTAATATTTTTGCAGAGATTCTTCCATATAATTGCAGCTGTGGGAGCGCTTCTGCTTTCAGCAACTATTTCCCTTCTTGGCTCTGCCTCGTCAAATCCTCGCCATTGTCCACATTTCAGTTGCAGCTTTTTTACGCTTTCCACTTTGCACGCACAAAAAGCTAAAGCCAAGACAAGACAAGTCCTTTCTTGGCTATTCATGTCCAGGCCAGGACAGCACGGCACGGCACGGCGCGGCACGGGACAGGACAGGACAAGACAGGCTGGAGCTGAGAATTGGCGCCTCCCAGGCGGCCTGTCACTGGCGGCGACAATTTTAGCGCGTCTTATCCGTGGACAGGCCAACCGCTGGGCCTGCAGACGGCATCCAACAGTCTGCTGTCAGCCGCGGGAGGGGTAGCGCTTAGCCCTGAGGCGACATAATGAATTCCCCAGATGAGAAGAGTTGAGCCTCAAACGATTTGGAGCTCAACATTGCAACTGGCAATTGGATGGATTGGAAACAGGGATGGACTGGACAGGAAGTGGGAGTGGGAATGGGAGTGGGTGTCGTATCATCAACAGCATCTTCAACAGCTGAAGCATCATCGCTCGCCATCGCCATTACCATCCTCGATGGAGTGTTATCTGCTCGCACTCAGTTGGCAGTATTCCCATGCCCCCAGGCAGTTCCCATCTTCCCATACTTATTATCAAAAGTCAGTCAATGCCACAGACAACCACCCACCCACGCACACACCCACACGCACACACACATCCCAAACAAACAGCTTCATTTTGACCTCCTGCCCTAAAGGACGCCGCAAAGTGGGTGGCTGGCTGTCTGAATGGCCCTGGGGGTGGATTCTGTGCCCCGACTTTCACTTTGTTTGCTGCTGAATCGGCGCTGAGCAAACAACTTCTTTATCGGAACGAAGCACGCCGCCAGCAGAGATAAACACGCGGAGGCAGGCGCAATGGCAACATCCGCAGCAGCAGCAGCAGCAGCAGCAGCAACAGCAGCAGCAACAATATGTCATACATTGTTTAAAATAAAAATTAATAATTCAATTATGCGTCAACAGTCAGCGCAAACAGTTGTTTGCCACCATCCCAGTGCTCCTTCCTTCCTCGTTTTTTTGTTCTTTCCTTTTTTTTGCGACTGGCCATTTGGGAACGAACTTGGACACGGCCCGGCCGCAGCTGTTCCCTGCCGATGTATGCCGCTCCAAATTGCCGTGATTTCATTCAATTTGTCGCAGCAGCAGCGGCAGCAACGGCAACAAATGTTGCCACTTGCCAGTCGGCAGCCAACGCGGCCCCCAAATTGTTTTCGTTTCTCTGTCTCTCTCTCTGCGTCTCTTTCCGTTTTACTTGTGCGAAATGCGCATAAAAAATGCCATGTCCAACGCCCACAATCCACCCACAAGGCCCCACTCCAGCCAGAATCGCAGACGACTTCAGGCTGGTGTGCCAATGCACAATTGTTGTTTGTATGAGAAAATCTCGCCTAATGGCGTTTTACATTATTTGCCGCCTGATGCTGCCCCGACGACTTCGACTACGACTACGACGAAGGAGCAGGAGCAGGAGCAGGGCAACATCGCTGCCATTGCCAACTGCTACCAAGTGGCAGCAGTAAAAGAAGAGCGCTTCTGCCTGCTGCTGCTGCTGCTGCTTGCCGCTTTCTGCCACCCCAATAGATTTCCCGTATCGCCCCCGTTCTGGACTTGGACTCGCTTTGGCTGTGCTGCCAAATGTTCTTCGCTTTCTCTGTCTCCTTCGTTCAAGTTTGTGGTTTAGCAGCAGGGTGCTTGGGCTTTCGTTTGTGGCAAGTTTTGCTTATATGAGTGTGTGGGCGGGATGGCAGGGGATTCGATTGGGGAGGGGGGGAATGGGGCACAAACTGCGGCTGGACAAGATGAATGGCCACTTATTGGCCAAAAGCGGGGGTTTGTTTAAATTGCGGTGGTCAATTTGTAGGAATCTATTGAAACGTCTGCTGCCACAGCTGGCAAATGCAAACAGATGACAGATACGAGTATCCCATGGCGATTGGTTACTAATCAGCGGCGGGGAAAAGGGAATTCCCTGTGGCTAATATGTTATTGGATTATCCAAATGGGCTGCGACCAATGCAGGGGATTGCATTTCCCTTCTATGATCTCCCTTATCGATGTTTCTCCTCTCACATATCACAAGATCTCAAGTAAAATTATCCATTAAATTCCTTCCAAAAACGTCCCTAAGTGCTTGGCTTAACTAAGCTTACAATTAGATGAAGCAAACATGGATATTTGGGGTGGTTTTCCATGCTAATTGATCTTATAACCCCCCCACAGCACCCACTCCGATTGGCATTGCTGAGGATGGGTAGAACCAAAACAGGGACACAAAATCGTTTCTAATTTGCTGGGCGCTCATGCTCATTCCCATGGCTAAGCCATGTGTTCCCTGGGGTCCAGGAGGGGAGTGAATGTGTGAGGGTGGGTGGGTGTTTAGGGGTCCAAGCGTTTGACATGGTGTGAACACGCGCATAAGGCCGCCACTCGCAGTCGTGTGAGCACGCGACGGTGGCAGGGGCCCTGAGGGGTGTGTGTGTGTGTGTGTGCACAATTGGTTGGCAATTTATTTAAATATCGGCACGCAGTTCGCAACGCAATGCCAACTGGAATTTCATGGCTGTAGCTGTGGCGGTGGCAGGGGTCCAAACCGAAACAGCAACAGAGACGAGAACGAAACAAGCTGCTGCCAAAAAGGAATTTTTCAGCTGCCGCCAGCAGAAGGCAGCACACACCCGAGGGAGGAGGAGTGAGCGGAACCACGCAAGGCATCAGCAGCAGCAGCAGCAGCAGCAGCAGCAGCTGATGTTAATAGCCCAGCGGCCGAATGCCGGCGAAGACCCAACAAGAACAAATGTCTGGCAGGCAGTTGTTGCCTTCGCCACAGCGCAGCCCAGCGATAAGACCCAAAGGCAGTCGACGGGTGAAGTGGAGGAAACAGCTGTTCCATCTGCAGCTACCAAATGCCTGCGCAAGCGCCTGGCCCGAGTGCAAGCATGCGACGACGAAGCCGAAGCCGAAGCCCGAACACGAAGCAGCGAAACACGATTGAACACGTCCGAAACAGAGACCGTCGCTGGTCGCTACCTGAGTGGCGGCGGCTGGCTGCTCTGCTCACAAACAAATTCATCTTTCGCCTGTGCGGACGTGAGCGCTCTCTCTCTCTCTCTCTCTCTCTCTCGCTCTCGCGTAATCTTTATCCAACATTCCGACTTCCGCGTGGACTGCATGCTGTCGCTAGCGGTGCTTCCGATGCCGAGGCCGACAACTGCGGTTCCAGCGCGCCATTCAGAATATTCGCTTGGCATTGCTTCGAAATGCCGGTTCGAGTGTCGTTCGGTTCCGCGCTGTGTGCCCGTCGAAAAGTGTAAATAATGAACAACAAGAATTAAGCAAAACTAATTGAAGCCACTAGTCAAAGGTGTTTAACTAACAGAAAGATGCTGCACTCGAACTGAATCAACTCAAAACAAAAACAAACTAAACCAAGCCAAAGCAAACAACAGTTTTAAACGAACTTAAAATTATTATCAAGCCAAATAAGCAAGAAATATCAGATAAAATGGTAAGTTCCCTCCCTCCATCAAATGTTGTACCCCAGATGTGCGCATCATCAGCATCCGCATGAGAATCATTCACATCTGTGGATGCTACGCGTATGAGCTATGGCCAACACATGTTGATTGTGGCTCGTCCAGGGCCAGCTGTCTCATGCCACTCCAAGTGTTTGTGTCTCTGCCCTCCCCCCTGCAAGCAAGAGTCTCCAATGTATGTACAAAGATTCGTTGTGGATGGTTCATCGTCTGCCGGGCCAAGACGCATCTGTTTTTTATTTGCTCAAACATTCAGAGAGCACAACTGCAGATACAAATTCGTTTGTCAAGTGCTTGAATAAAAGTTTTTGCAGAACACAGACAAAGTGCGGCAGGGGGGTGTGGGGCGTGGGGGAACACGATACGATCCAATGTGTAGGAAAAATCTCGCTTTTCCTCTACTGCTTTGTCAGTTTCACGTGCGAAATTATAAATTATTTGCCCTCTTTTTTGCTGTGGCTGTGGCTGGGGTCGGAAGTTGCCTCGACTGGGTTTTTGGTCCATGACTTTGGCCGCCGTCTGTTTCTGATGGCCTTGTGCGCCCGCGTTCCCAACAGAAACAGAACTTCCAACTGCAAATAATTGCAGCTGCCTGCCATGTGTCGCAGCTGCTGGCCCGTGGTCCGTGGCCCGTGTCCCTTGCCCGCTCCCCTGTGCCCACTGTGTACCTCCTGCAGCCATCTGTCGATTCCATCTGTGACTGTGCTGTTGTAAATAAATGCCCAATAGCCCAAAACTTTTACTGCGGAAAATGTCTTTAGCTGAAATTTTGAATAATGATTAGAGCTAGGCCCAACTGTCGCTGGGAGAGTCTGTGCTGATAACAGACTGGGAAAATTTTCCTAAATACATCGATTATTGCCATTAAATGTTATAGAAACCTCTCTAGTTTGTGTATAAATTGTAGCACAATAATATAATTTTCTCTCCAATGTCACACATGTTTTGTTGCAAAGAGGAAAAACCCCACAAGGCAAATATTTGGCTTGAATACTCCATCGTAATTATCCGCTGGTAGTCGATCGCTTAATTCAGAACTTCATGACTCAGGCTGGAATCACCTGGCCAGCTGTGGCCTTGGCTTTGCAGCTGCCACAATGGATGATCAACAGACAGAGAGAGAGAGAGAGAGAGCAAAAGAAAGAGCGGCAGGAAGATCGAAACAAGTGTGAGGGCAGCTGTCTTTTGGCCTTTTTGCCCTTACTCGTCGCACCGTCTGGCAGATCTTTGTTGTTGTTGTTGGTACACATATTGCTATTGTTATTACGCTTTGCCATTCCCGTACCTGCTTCATCTCTCCGTTGCTCTCCTTTTCTCACAGTGTGGCGTCTGTCATGCAGGCACCTGACTGACACCTGCATAAACATTTTAACAGCTTCGAGGAGCCACTGGCCCGCTCGCTGCGATCTTGTTTTGTATATTTTCTCATTTTTTCCGCAAAAAAACCAAGAGGAAAGCAGTCCAAAATGTGGCTCAAGTATGTCATAATAAGGGGCTAAGTCGATTAATGCCCTGGCTCTGGAATAACTTGCACTTTGGTATTCAATATTCCCCCACAGTTCTAGAAATTAATTTCCCTCAAACATTTGCTCAATAATGGAAATTAATTCAACGATCAATAATTTATGCCACCAACTACTGACCCTTATGGACACACATATGTATGTATAATATTTAATCGTATTTGATCCAAAATCCGACCTGCACTCCGACAATCCAATCACTCGACGGCCGCTCAATTAGTGTGTCAGCAATTTGGTTCT
Organism: Drosophila guanche; assembly: GCF_900245975.1. Taxonomy (NCBI): domain Eukaryota; kingdom Metazoa; phylum Arthropoda; class Insecta; order Diptera; family Drosophilidae; genus Drosophila; species Drosophila guanche. Next base: position 4,146,168 of record NW_022995743.1, on the reverse strand, counting down.
GTTTTGGCCCGTGGGCAAATCGGTGAGCCTGGCCCTCGGCTAATCAGTAATCATCGGGCAATCAGCCATTCGACAATCTCCTATTGAATAATGCATTGCAACAGCAACAGCAACAGCAACAGCACGGGTCTATTTGCAGGATATGCCCCCATGCGAGGCTCGAAAGGCTGGGCGTGTGGCATGGACTGTGTCCATGTGTACCGTGTGCCCATGGGCATGGCATTTAAAATGGACAGCGGCGAAAAAGGGCAAAGTTATTAGCGTAATAGTGGGCATAAGGAATGGGACTTCGGGCAGGTGAAAATGCACATGACAAATGCAGCTGTTGGGGCTCTGCTCGCTGGCATCAAATTAGCCGGGGCCACATGTGCTCACCACCCACCGAATAGCAAACCAGCTTGGCCCAGGCATTTATTCAACCATCCAGCCAGTCAGCCAGTCAGCCATCCAGGGAAACGGCAATCCATCAAGGGCTCAATCAATCATTAGTACTGCAAACTTTTGCGGCACGGCACGGCAACTCGTGAAAAAAAAAAGAAAAGCAAACAGAAAAAAAGTTTTTTGGATTTTCACACCTTTGGCAATTAAGATGCCTCGTTGGTTGTGCCTCGCCTCGCCTCGCTTCGCCTCGCCTAGACGACATTGACTAATGAGACGCCATTTTGTTTGCGGCAGGGAACAGCTGAGACAACAAACAACATGGCGACCGGAAATAAGTCAATTTGCTTATTAGACGAAAGCAAACGAATGGCACTGAACGGAACGGCATGCCAAAGGAAAAGAAAAACCAGATAAAAAGAGAAAGAAAAACCTTCCTCAAAAGCTCAAAGGCAAACATTGGATAGGAGCTTGGTAGGGGCATGGCACACAAAATGGAAGCTAAAAAAGCGCGAAAATGTCACACACAGAACACACAGCAACTAACGGTACGGCAACCTCACCCCCTCCCCTCTCTCCACTCCTACACTTAATCGAAAAAGTCAAAAACAAAATTCGGATTTGTCCACCCACTCTGCCGTTTTCCTGCTCCTAGTTCTGCCATCCGTTTTCCTCTCCCTCTTGGTTTTTGGGGGGGCTTTCGTTTCGTTTTCGTTGTTGTGTTGTGGCTTTTGCCACTGCCACCGGAATTGTTGTCGCTGCAAGTGGCAGCTTATTAAAAAGACGTGGGCCATAGAGCAGCACGAAATGTTTTTCGGGCGTGGAGCGAGAGGGCAAAACGCAAAAATGTCATACTAGAAAAATGTTGAAAAAAATATACAACAGAGAGAGAGAGAGAGAGAGAGAGAGAGAAGGGACATTTTGTGTATAAACAATAGAGGAAAAGCAGAAAGCAGCCAGTGCCAGTGGCAGGCACAAATACAGAAAGGATATTCTGGCACATCCTTTAAACACCTCTTTATCGTGGCATTTGCAACGCCTTGCCACAGCCGTAATCTGTTTCAATGCTTTAACCATTAACCTTCATTCCTCCCCGAAGTGCACACAGGCCACAGCCCAGCTGCAATCCTTCAGCTGTGTTCCTTCCGCTCTCCCGCCGCTTATGTTTTCAACATTTTGAGACTCGTCGAAAAAAGTGTAACGAACGAGGCATGGCAGTGTCCAGTGCAATCGCAGGCGCCATTTGCTGGCAGGCTACCAAAATGTCGCCCCCCACTTGGCGGCGAACATTTGAATTGGATTTGCGGCAGTCGCAGGCACAGCCTTAAATCTCCAGCCTCAGACACAGAGCTGACCTTGCCACACACACACACACACACACACACACACACACAGATAGATTTACTTAGGGGAAAAGGGGGCGTCGACCAAAATGAAGCAGCTGGGCCAGCTGGCGCAATATTTCTTACGCCAGATGAAACACAGATGAGGAACAGCAGCAGCTGCCCCATCGCATCGGAACAGCCACTCCAGCTCCAGCTCCAGCTCCAGCCTCAGTGGCGTTCCTTCTTGTAAGTTGTCATGCCACAGTTGTTTGAGCTGCTGGCTCAAGTGTCTGCAACAGATTTGGGCAACAACAAAGAAAAGAGGAAAAGGAAAGAAAGAAAGAAAAATCCAACAAAATTGTTGCCTGCAGTGCCAAGGGGTGGCAGGGCATCGATCTGTGCCCCGAAGACATCCAGCGGAATGTATTTCTGTGGAAACTTTACCATTTGGATGCTTAGAAATGATAGGAGCAACACAGGTGCTGCACCTGGACGCAGGTGCTGCTAATGGCAAGGGCCGTGCGCTCCTTGGATGCATGCAACCGCATCCAACACACAGACACACAGACACACAGGTGCACATGTCCAGAGGAGGAGGAAGCCAGGGAGAAGCCATCAACAGCACCTGCTGTCATTCGCAATTTTTAATTGAAAACGGCAGCGGCAGCCGCAGAAGCAGCAGCAGCAGCAGCAGCAGCCAGCAGCGGCAACAAGAGCAGTGGCTGGTGGCTGGTGGCTCCTGCTGCTGCTGCTGCTGTCTAGTGCAGGCATGGCCAAAAGCCGTCGTCAACGTCGACACGTGCCACCATGTGTTGCCAGCAGTTTGCCTCACTGCTTGGTTGTCTCTGCCACAGGCAGTTGTTGTAGTTGCTGCCAGCAGCAGACAACTTGGCTGCCACAGACACAAACTTGAACAGAGAGTGCCACGTGCTGCTGCAAAATGCTTTTCCAATCAGGCGGGAAACAAGGCAGAGCAGCGGCAGCTGGAAAATCTTCAATTGCACTCCAGGCCCCGGTTTTGCTTTTCGCAAATTGCATGCAACCGCTGCAGGCAAGAATAGGAGCAATAAACAGCAGCAGCTGGCGCCCATCAGCTGCTTGGATGTGGCATAATTGGGATGACTAAATACATTTTGTGGGCAACATGTGGCAGGCAAATAATGTGCTCCCCACCCTCCGCTCATTCTCTATACTTTCCGCTGTCTCTCGCACTCTCGCACACTCTCTGGACATAAAGCAGTTCATATCGGAAATAAAACAGACCATAAAGCCGATTAAGCGCGACACACTCGCGCGCTCAACTGTTTTTTTCCCCCGAGGTTGTTGTTTTTGCTGTTGCTGCTCTCCGACAAGCCATTATCTTATTATGCCCCACACACACACACACACACACACAGGCTGCAAGTGAAGGGTGAAACTGTGGCAGGCGGAGAGCGTAGTGGCAGACTCACACGTGCTGCGAGTAGTGCAAAAATGTTGATGTTGCCACCGCTTATGCTGCCTCCGTCTGTCTGTCTGTCTGTCTGTTTGTCTCTCTCCCTCTGTGTGTGTGTGTGTGTGTGCGTGATGTGTAATTTAAAATGACGACGAGGAGCGGCGCTTAGCAAATAGTTGACGAGGGTTGCCACTGAATATGCTGATTGATGAATTTATGTTGAATTTGGGCGTGAAAAAGGGTCTTAAGTGTGTGCAAAAAATGCAGAAACATATTATTATATAAAAAGAATATTAAACAAACCTAAATATGTGCTAATAAATAGCAAATATGCAATGAAAATGCAAAAATCTATTGATATTAAAAAGAAATTCAATGAATTTCCTTTGCACTTCAATTTGTTCCAACTACTCATAATTATATATAGAAACAATTCCATAAACAATCAAATTAAATCAATAATTTCACATCAAAGCAGAGTCTTGCATACATTTTCTCCCATTCATTAGCTGTAAATAACAACAATTGTAACGTTAATTATCACCTTGGAAGTGGGATGGCTCGTCCAGGCTCGTCTAATTAAAAACTTCCCAGGAACTTCTCACTCAGCCCATGCCCCCGAACACACAACCTGCCCTCCTCCCCTTGACTCGCTGCCGACCTGCGTAATGAAGCAGCTGACGTAGCGACTTGCAAAAAAGTTTTTAACTGTAAAACACTCTCACACGTACGCACACACACACACACACACATATGTCGGAGCTCGTCTGCTGCTGCTGCTGCACAGGTGTCGCAGGCAGTAATCTCTCCCAGGCATCGGGCGCCACTTGCGCATAATGACGCACAATGCGGACTCCGCAGAGCCGCAGAGCAACAACATTGTGCCCGGCGTCCGTCCATTCAAGTGGGTTGTCATTCACACACACAAACGCGCACACACACATGTGTGGCAGGAGCTGGACCTGAACCTGAACCTGGACCTGAACGTCGACGGGCAGCTTACGGCAAAAGCACATGCAGCTGTGCTGTGATTTTTCAAGCTCTTCCATTCTCCCCTCCGCTGGCACGGCTCGCTGCTCTGCTGCTGCTCTGCTGCTGCTCGCTGCTGCTGCTCTGCTGCTGCTCGCTGCTGCTGCTCGCTGCTGCTCTCTCCTCATTCGTTTCTGTTGTTGTTATTACAGTTGGCGCGCCTTTGCGTTAACACTCTGCACGGCCCAGCCCCATGCCCAACCCCCCCTCCACATCCCCATCTGGCTGTGTTTTTGTTAGCAAAAGGGATAAAAGTATAAAATGCTTTGGTGTCCAGCACATGGCTCGCCACCGCTGGCTGTCCTCCTGCTGCCCTGTCCCCACACAGAATTAAATGAATGTCGTTTAAGAAATTTTCTTTCGTTTTTTTATGCTCTTTGCGAGCCTAATTGAAAATTATCCACTGAAATGCTCCGTGCTTTGTTGTTGCTTTTCACTTGTCAAACAGTTGCCACGCCCACCGCCCCGCTAATGAGGGGGGAAAATGTTTGGAAGGGAAATCCAACATAAATTCTGAACATAAATGACAGAGAGAAAAACTTGTCGTTGCAGTTTGAGCTTGAAATTGATCACTAATTGAGTCTTTTATCCCACTGTGCCTGCTGCTGCTGCTGCCTGCCTGCCTGCTGCTGTTGCCTCTCCGTTTAAATAATTACTTTTCCTCTTGGCAATTTCGCCAGCAGCCGTCGCAGCAGCCCCCAGTCTCTGCCTTAGAGCCAGACCCAAACCCAGACACTGACTCCAACTCAGTCTCAGTCTCAGTCCCATCCTCAGCATCAGCTTGGCCCAAGTTTTGTGGGAAAAACTTCTGCGGGCGACATTTTCCATTTTGCTGCGATGGAAGCTTGTGAGGCTGCCATCTCTTTGAAGTGCCTGCGGAGGGAGGTGGCATGGTGGCATGGTGGCATGGTGGCACGGCGGCAGCTGGCTGGGGGTTAACTGAGGCACTAGAGGCGCCTTCTGGCGACGACAGGCGACAGCTGCTTGAGCGACAACGACACGGCTGCTTCTGACATTTGATTCATTCGTCATAGCCAGGGACAGAGCAGAGTGGGAGAACAGAGGGCGGCAGCAGCTGGTGGCAGGAAACTCTGCTCTTGGGGCCATTAAGTGACTCAGCCCCAATTCAATGCCCTGAGTTCCTTGGTCTCTCACTCACTCTACCTCTCTGCCACCTGAAAACACTTGTTGTTTGCCCCTCATCTAATCTGCGGACCAACCGTGTGTGTACCCACATTATGCATTGTCATTTGTGAGTACTTTTTTTGCCAACTTCATTCGGTAAGACCTCGCCAAACAGTTGACAAGTGTTGTGTCTGCCATATGCTGTAGAATGGGGTGTGGGAGGGGGGAGCACTGGGGGCCGATCTGTGGGCCATCTCTCTAGCCAAACGGCAGCTGCCGCCGTGTCAAGTGTTTGTTTTCAATTGAATTTCATTTCATTTTGCAGCATTCTCCGTGTGTGTAATTTGCTGCTCTGATGGCAAACAGCTGCTCCAGCTGTTAAGGGGGGTGGGTGGGTGCGGAATGCGGAGTGGGATTACCCACTGTGCCGACGATGGACTTTAAACACACGATGGAAGGTTGCCACCTCCCTCCTTCTACTCGGCACACACGATTCTTCTTACACCTCAACCGAAATAAAAGGCCGCAAAGATTGATCGAAACATGAATGAAAATGAACAGGTTTCCAGCCCCCTCTCGTGCTCGGCCTTCTGTTCAGTTTCTTGTTGTTTTTGCCTCCCACTGCCCGCCCACTTGTTTATGCAGGGGCCTGCCTCGCAGCAAAGCTGCACAAACTCCCACAGTCCGCAGAGGTATTTACATATTTTAGTGATAAAAATCAACAGAAAACAAAATGTTTCGCTCTGGACATGAACATGCTGTACGGGTGGGAGAGGCATGCAGGAGGGGCAGGGCTGCTAATGGAAGGGCTCGTTGCCACTGCCAATAAACAGGAAGTGCATTTGTTGAGTCAATTAGCAGGGCCAGCACCCCATACAGGAATCGAGCAAACGAGTCTCCCCCCAACGGAAATTCATTGAGTCGAAGGCGCAGCAGCGTCTGCACGGGAACAAAGTTCTTCCAACTCAATTACGGGCACAGGTGTCCACAGCGTGTGGACTGTGTGGACTGTGTGGGCTGTGCACAGTTGTTCGATCGGGAAATTGCTTTCAGTCAAAGATTTATTTTGGATGGCACACAAATATGCAAGGAATTTTAATGGCCGAAATGCTAGCATGTTGAAAAATAATTCATGAAAAAATAAACGAGATTTGCACGGAATATTCCTAGGCACACAGGAATAAGGTCTTGCACTTTCCTTCTAGAGCAACTTTCAGTGCCTTTTGCATTAATTTTAAATGTAATTTTTGTTGTGTGCTAAAAATTAAAGCGACAGCGACAGCGACAGCTGCTCTCGGACTCCAAGGCTCCAAGGACTTTTGTGTCTGTGCGCGCGGGCAGGCACACCCAATTTGCATGTCAGACAACCATTTAATCAAATTGAAATCAAATAAGTTGAAAACATAATGTGAGAACTTTGTCACTTGATGTTTTTGTCTATCGTCGCCGCCGCTGTGGGAACCCGTGCAGTCCGTTCGGAGGAATTAGTTGGTCGTGGGCGGGGCGTGCGGTCTCTCGTCCTCCCAGTCATAGAAACCTCCTACCCTGCGGCTTATATTTCTCAACTAATTTGCTCGTCTATTTCCAGATGGCGCTCGATGGCAAGGCGATAATTAAGGAGGAGATTACCGACAAGGACTCATATGACGTGGCCGCAGCAGCGGTGGCAGCTGGAGCCGCGCTCGCGGTGGCCACAGCAGCAGGTGTTCAGGGGCCACCCGCGTCATCGTCATCCTCCTCGTCGTCCGTGGTCGTGTCGGCGGTGACGGGCGCAGCGTCAGCAGCAGCAGCAGCAGCGGCGTCGACAAACAACACAGCAACAGCAGCCACAGCGGCGGCCATTTGCCGAAGGCTTAAAGGTGAGTCGCGTATGGAAAGTGGAGCATAATTTAAGGCGCTTAATTGGGTGCACAAAAGCAAGCGGACGGGTCGGACCAACTCCGACGATTGATGGTGTGAATGCCAGCAGCTGTGTGGCTGTGCGGTGGGTTGCAGCCTCTTTGGTGGGTGATATTGTTTCAGCAGAATGGAGAAGGAGAACTAGAGAATGAGCTGGGCATGGATCCTATCCTTTCCTCTCTCCACGGAGCATCGAGCATTGCAGATTGGTCTCTGCGCAGGGGCCACAACCTCAGTCGAACCCCAAGGAATGGCAAAGGCCAAAAGCATTTTCCTAGTTGGCCCCCGCAGCAACCTTTTACTGCCTCCATCCAAACCAGAGGAAAAAGAAAACACACACAGAAACCGCTGCTGGCATTGTTCCCAGCAGCAGCCCGCACGCAGGCGAACATTCTGTTGTCTGCTTTTAGGCGGAACTAGCAGGAGGAGGAGTAGGAGGGATGGTGCGTGGGAAGCGCAGGATGATGGGCTTCGTTCTGTGTGCTTTGCTTTGATTGCCACTGTTATTGTGGCTGTTTCTGTGCTGTGCTGTGCGTGCCTTGTACCTGTGGCAGAACTCTACCAGGGGTGAGGCCAATGAAGTGAAGTGTGTGTCCTGCATTTGAGACGCTTAAAGTTCGCTACGCTAATTAGCATTTTTGTTAGGAAATTCGAACACAAGTTTTGTGCAACAAGAAGCCACAATCGAAGGGAACCTCATGACTGTCTCTGTTTGTCTCTGTCTCTGCCATCAGTCTCTCTCTGTGTTGGGTGTGTGTTTGTGTGTCTCTTTTCTGATGATAATCACAAACAGCGCATGATGAATATTTGCCAAAATGATTGTTTTCCCAAATGACTATGCCACAGCCAGCAACAGCAACAGCAGCAGCAGCAGTGGCAGCGGCAGTGGCAGTGGCAGCAGCAATGACAACAACAAACAGCAACAACAAACTAAACTTGCAAACGTTTCGTTTTGTGCGCTTGACTGCAATCTATGGGACGCAGCTGTGCAAATTCTGTTGCCCACACCAACACACACACGTACACATGGACAAACAGCACACACACACACACACACACACACACACACATGTAGACTCTTTGGGGGAAAGAGTGGTAGCTGTGGATGCAGAGACGCAGGCCTGTCCCATGCTGCGTATACGTAACCTTAAATCGATGCCACAAACCGGAGCAAGAGCCTCATGCTGCGGGCAAATGTTGAGCCAGCAGTTGGAGCCCCAGAACAGCACAGCAGAGCCCTGCCCCAATCCCCTGCTGGACATTATGTTTTAGAAAATATGCGAATTGTCAACACAAAATTTTCGTAAATAGTTTTTTGGGTTTTTGGGCGTGGGTTTTTGGCTGCCACAGCTGCTGCTGCTACTGCTGCTGGTCTGGCTGTCTCTCTCTCTCTCCCTGGGCACCAACTTTTGGTCAGTTGAGGTTTCCAGCAACAGCAACAAATAGAACCCAAACAAACCGAAAAACTTTTAAGCCCGGTCAAGTGCAATATTTTACAATTGTACCACAGAAAGCGGGGGACAAGGGCTTGGGTAGGAAGACAGCCAGGCAATTAAGGGAGGCAAAAAGGGGGCTGTGCGCGGGAGTGGCTGTGTTTGCCGTCTTCGTTAGTGGGCCGTGGAGACATCCATGTGATCCATCATTGTCTATGTTTGGCGTTTGATAAGAGCCGCCGACTGAGTGAGTGATGCCTCCACCGCCTCCGACTGCGACTGCGACTGCGGCTGGGACTGCGAATATGTGCTGCGTATCTGCCCCCTTTGTCCGCCTGTCTTGCTCTGCTTCGCCCTGTGTATGTCCCTTCGATTGGCATGGCGGCGGCGTGCCTGAATGGCTGTGAAAACACACCCAGTTGCAGCTGTATCCACAATCATTATCACAAAAGCAAACTGTGCAGCAGCAGCAGTGGCAGTAGCGGCAACATCAACCGACGACTGCCATTGCCATCGTCGTCATCGTCATCATCCTCAGCAGCAGCAACATTCGCCTCTCAGCGTGTCTGTCAGCCAGCCACCCACCGGAGGACCAAACCAAACACACACACAGAGAGACACAGAGAGAGAGAGAGACCCATAAACAATTTCCATTAGCTTGTGCAAACAAAGTTTGTCTGTGTGTGTGTGTTTCGGGCATCAAAGCACCGGCACAGGCGACAAAATGTGTCCAGAATGGGTTGCTGTATCTTAGTCGCTTTTCGAGCACTTGCTAAGGATTGAAGTTCCAATCCGAAACTAACACTCATTGGAAATTCTTTTCAAACAAAGCCTCAACCAAATCGCCTTTGACTCTTTTGTCGCCTGTGCCACACTCTCTCTGGGTACCAGCGGCTCCTCCGGCCATCTGCGCATTGCGGATTTGCGTTAAGCTTTTCATTTTTGAGCTACAGCACATCGCTTTGGCAGGATCATGGATGGGTTGGGGTGGGGTTTGGGGGTTGGTGGTTGGGGGTGGGGAAATCGGATGGGACAGCACGTACCGCAATGTGTTGTAGCCACTGCCCCACTTGCCCCGTTTGCACCGCCCTCCCCACTCATGCAATTAGTGCGTTATGTGGTGCTTGATTTGCTTGCCACACCCCATGCCATGCAGACCACGCCACAGAAGACCACACCAGAGCGAGGAGGAGGATGCGGCAGGGAACGTGCAACGTGGACCAAAAATGTTTGCTAATTTATTTCCCATGTTCAAACAAATTTGTTAATGCTGCCAGTTGGTTGTCGCACACTCCCTCTTGCATCCTGCCTTGATGTGGCAGGAGGACAAGTGCCGTAGCATGTTGTGGTCGGTGGCACACACACACAGACACACACACAGACGAATATATAGTTGTATTTGTGGCAACTTCCGTTCCTCTCCACCCTCTGGGCAAAACCCTTTCGGCAAGTTGCTGCTAATGCATTTGTAATGCCCCTCGGGCTGCACATCCTGTGATATGTTGCAGCTCGAGTGTGTCCAGCACTTGGACTTGCACTTGGACTTGTTTCTCTTGTTTATTGTTAACACACAACTAACGAGCTGCTCCCTGTTCCTCCATCTCCCACACACACACAGCCAACAGCAGCAGCAGCAGCAGCAACGGCGGCGGCGACAAGAGCTCATCCTCGTCGAGCAGCAGCAGCAAGGACAGCAGCAACTGCACCACATCCCACAGCAGTCGAGACAGGGACAGAGAGAGGGAGCGGGAGCGGGAGCGGGAACGCGATCGCCTGTGTCGCACTCCACCCGATTCCCCGCCAGACTCTGCACGCAGTCTCGCCCCTCGGTCCCCACACTCGCCGCTGCAGCTGCACCATCGACCGCAGCGCAATGCGAGTGTCTCCCCGGTGGTAAACGGAGGAGTTGGCTCCTCGGGCACCTCGCCCACTCCGGGTGCCCAGCATGCCGCCTCGCTGGCAGCCGCAGCCGCCGCCGCAGCAGCCGCTCACGTGGAGCAGGCACGACTCGTGGCCAAGTTGCGCAAGTTCCTCGGCGCTCTGGTCCACTTCTCGCAGGATCTCGGCCAGCCGGAGGTGTGCGAGCGAGTTCGGGCTTTGGTACTGTCTCTCTGCTGCGGCACCATCTCGCTGGAGGAGTTCCGCCTGGCGCTGCAGGAGGCCATCAACCTGCCGCTGCGACCCTACGTCATGCCGCTGCTGAAGAACAGCGTGACGCTGATGCAGCGCGAGATCCTGGCCCTGGCCCGGGCCACCAACCAGTCCGCCCTGCAGTACGTCACCAACAACGAGCCGGCGGTGATGGAATTCGGCGCAGAGTTTGGCGACATCTTCGTGCAGCTGGAGGCGCCCACAGCGAATGGCAGCGCGGTCTTCAAGCGTCGCTCCTCGGACTCCATGATGGAGCACGGCGGCCACAATGGACTGCACGAGTGGAGCGAGTACATGGCCAGCGGCGGCGGAGTGTCTGCCTCCGGATATCCCCCACCGCCCAACAAGCGCATGGCCATGCATCCCGCCCACTCGGTCATGGCCTACGGCGACTACACTGTCTCGGTGGCTGAGGGTCTGCCCTCGGCGGCTGGTTTCATGCAACGCGACGAACGGGAGCTGCGACATCCGGCTCCACCACAGCGTGCTGCCAATCCCAATCCCAATCCCAATCCCAATCCGAATCCCCAAGCCAATCCCAATGCCAACCCGAATACTGCCGCTGGTGGTGGTGCTGCCGGCGGCGAGGAAGAGTGGAAAAACATTCACACAATGCTCAACTGCATCTCGGCCATGGTGGACAAGACGAAGCGCGCCATCACGATCCTCCAGCAGCGTGGCATCGAGCCGCAGCATCCCAACAGCGGGCAGGAGATAACGCCAGCGGCACTCGCCGAATTGCGACGCCAAACCGAGGAGAAGGTCTCCGAATTCAAGCGGAATGCCGAGGATGCAGTCACCCAGGTGGGTCTACCCCCCTCGAGACATCGATCCTCTCCAGCTGCTAACTCTCTTCCATCTCCTCCCCTGTGCAGGTCAAGCGACAGGCGGTCATCGAGATCCAACGTGCTGTGGTGGCTGCCGAGACGCGTGCCGCAGAGATCATGACCCAGGAGCGGCTGCGCATGGAGAAGTTCTTCATGGAGATGAGTCGCCACTCGAGCGGCGAGCGGGAGATGGACAACAAGTCGCCATCGATCACCACGGCACAGAATGTAGGTGCAGAAATATCCTGCAAAGCAGTGAAGTTATTTCCTAATCAAAAGTTGTCCCTCAATCGCTTTTCAGAACGGGACACTGCAGCAGCAGTGCTGGAACTGCGGTCGCAAGGCCACCGAAACCTGCTCGGGCTGCAACATGGCTCGCTACTGCAGCGCCTCGTGCCAATACAGAGATTGGGATAGCCATCATCAGGTGGGTGTACCCCTCCTCCCGCTTCCCCACTGATCTTAACACTGTTTCTCCCCCCTTCTGTTTCGTTGCGTCTTGCAGGTCTGTGGCAACACCAGGGCCAGCGAAATGAGTGCCAAGCACTTGCACCCCGCAGCCGGCAGCATTCGCACGGCGATGGCCACGCGATCCCCACCCACGCCCACCTCGTCAGCCCATCTGCAGGCGGCGGCGGCAGCAGCAGCAGCGGCAGCAGCAGCGGCGGGTGCCCGTGAGGCGATTGTTGCGGCCAGTGTGGGTCCGAGTGGTGGCGGAGGTGGCCCAGGCGGCCCAGGCGGTGGAGGATCTGGCGGTGGGGGCAGTGCGGGGGCTGCGGCCGTGGCTGCTGCCACGCCCAGTGCCCTGGTGGCGAACGGATTGGGCTCCAAATGACGCATTCGCATGATGAAACCCAAAAAGAAGTACTTGTGCTAGTCAAATTATAAGAGGGGGAGGGTCAGAGAGGTCAGAGGTCACCCACACATACACCAATACATACATAATTATGCAGTTATCCGAAAATTAAACAACAAAAAAAAGAAATAAATTTCTAAACTTAATTAAAACGAAAAAGTAATTCACGAAGTAGGAGACGCTTCAGCAACAGAGCTCAAAACGTAGATACAGATACATAGATACATGCATAAATACATAAACACATACATAGTTATGTATTTGTATTTTTCACAATTTAAATGTTTTATGCAGCCAACAACTAGTGTAGTTTTTGAGAGGAAGTGCAGCTGGTGGAACCTCTAGAAGAATTTATATAAAGGGAATCGTAAAAGGGTAATCTGCCAATCAAAAATTCTCACACTTCTCACACATCTAGTGCACGTTTAGGAGGAATAATAACCAAGCCCAAAGGAGGAAGAATAATCCTAAATATTACAATAGACAATGTGTGTGCGCACTCGTATTAAATGTTTATCCACAAAACTCACACACACACACACACACACACACACGGCAACTCTCGCAGCAGTAAAAGAATAAATCAGAAATAAAACAAAAACTTGTAGATCTGTAAGTAAACTTGGGAGAGTCAGAACCCCCAGAGCAAGTAAACAAACTGAACATAGTAGATTTTATTATTATTATAGTAAACTTAAAAATAAAGTACGAGTAACACTATTATTATTATGATATGATGGCTAACTTATTGATTGTATTTATAATTTATTGATTAGTATTTATTGTATTTATCTCTTAAACATAATAACTAATGTACTTTTACCATAAACGACACACAACCACGTAAATGTTGCATCTACAAAAAAGAAACAGAAACAGAAACAAAAAACAAGAAGAAAACCAGCAAAAAGGCTCAAAAGAAAAACCCAAGAAATAAAGTGTTTTAAACCAAACAAAAGCAAGCCCAAAAAGCAAATTCGATCTATTGAAAATTCGAATTAGAAAATTACATTTCGATGTGTGGCGTCCTGGAACTGGCCATGAATTGCGCATTAGTGTGAGTGGCAGCGTCTCCATGTGTGGGTGTGGGTGGTGGTGTGGGTGTTCGTGTGTGTGCTACAAAACCACAAACTACTGTGATGAAATTTCAATTATCGTCACTCAGCTGTGCCCTGTGTGTGTCTGCGGGTGTCCTGTGTCCGCCTGCATAGCATGGCACACCTGCTGCTGTCGCATTGCAAGCCAGCAAGTAAAAGCTCGTTAGACCCCGCCCCCCAAACACCACTCTTCGCTCTCTCTCTCTCTCTTCTGTCTAAAGAACACCCACAACATTTGTTGCACACGCACACGTTGCCTTGCGGCTGCTTACCCACACATAGACACAGACACAGAAACAGTGAGTCAGACAGAGAGAGAGAGAGAGAGAGAGAGAGACAGACACACAGCAGCTTGCCTTAACTTTGCTTTTGTCTCGATGCTGTGCGCTTTTTAGCAACCCTTCAGCCCACAACAATGATGATGATGATGGCATTTTGCTACCTGAGTGATTTCCCAAAGCCCCAGCCACCGCTCTCCCACTCCCGTACCCAATACACCCACAACTTCCGCTGGGACGATCAGGGACACTGGGATGCCGGTGCTACACATTGAAATGGCTGCTGCACGTCCGGCGTCCGGTGTCCGGCATCCAACTTGCATATGCTGTCATTCTCTCCGGCAGACAGCCCTCTCATCTCCCTGTGCGGGCGGTAGCCTTTCGTTAGCTTCTACTTAACATGCAGTTATCGTTTGTTATCGCCAGCAGCCACAAGGCGCTCTACGTACTCAACCGGCTGCAATGTGCACAGGGGCAGACGACGACACAGAGACCGTTGTCAATAGATGGACACTGAAAGGGAGCAGAAGCAGTGGCCAGGGGCTCAAAACTGTACCCAGGATGCTCTATAAAGTGGCGACAAACAAAGGCAAATCATACCCTACCCTACCCTGGAACTACTGGGCCATACTAAATGTACGCCCATTGTTTTTCCAGCTACCATCGATGCCAATGCATTAACATTAAAACTTGAGCACAGAAATTTTAATTAAAATGTGACAGGCCAGTGGCGCACACAATGTGCCCGCCGCTCGGCATATCTTGGGCCTGTTGTGTCTGGCATAAAAATATTCATCATAAGTGCCGGACGCCCTGCGATGCTCCACCAGGCAGCAGGCAGCAGGCACCAGGCACCAGGCGCAGACCCAAAGCCCACGCCAGAGCAGAGCAGAGCAAAGCCATGCCCAGGCCACAGGACGGGGCACCGACGCAGCCAGCAATTGTGCCATTTCAATCGACATCTGTTACTGATTTCAAAGAAACTTTTGTTGACAACACAAACAAATGCCAGGCGTAGTGCGGAGTGCGGGGTGGGGTTGGGTTGGCCTGGGCAGGGCAGGGCAGGGCGAGGTGAATGTCGCCTGGGGGTCCAAGGTACGAAACGTTTGACGCTTGCCTGCGCTCGACTCTGGCTGCCCTCCCATCCTCATTCCATCCATCCCCCGAAACCAAACTCAGACTCACAGCCAGAACTCACGTGTGCCCCAAAGTGCCGCACAGCTGACGTTAACGTTATCAGCAAGCGGTGCTCTGTGTCTGCCCTTATCCCTGCCGCCTGTGTGTGTGTGTGTGTCGGTTTGTGTTTTTGTTTTTGCCGGCTCCAAACAAAGTTGACTGAGGTTGCCTCTCTCTGTGTGTGTGTGTGTGTGTGTGTGTCCTGAGCCTGCATTTGAAGGCTGTGCAGCAAAGGCATGGCATGCGAGTGTACAGTGCGGAGAAGCAGGAAGAACACGCGAGACAGAGACAGAGGGAGAGAGCGACAGAGAGAGAGAACCGAATGTGAGTGTGTTTTTGGCGGCGCCATTGTCGATAATAACGATGGTCGGGATGGAGCCCTGGGTCGGGCGGGGGCTCGAGTCTGGGCTGAGAAGCGGCGCTGCCAGTGCCGCTTTTGTGCGCGTAACATGTGTCAATTACAGGCATTCCCACACACAATCGCAACTCAAACACACTCACACACATACACACACGTGCATTCGCTCACTTAGTTTCGCCCTCACACCGTCTATAACTCAAAAGCTGCCAAAAGTATGCGCACACTTTTTATATGCGCCAACCGAAAGTATGCACATATTTTTTATATTTCGGCTGCCGGCATTTGACAGCTAAGCGACGCCGACGGCGTCACAGCCGCTGCTGCTGTTGCTGCGCTGCTGCTGCTCTGCTGCCTGCGCTGCTCTATGTTAATTTATTTTGACATAGGCATTTCTTTAAGGGGCAGGCAGAAGTTGGGGCAGCGACAAATTGGTTTTTGGCTTTTGTTTTTTTCCATCGCCCCATCGGGCCATGCCAATGGCATATAAAAAATGTTTAATTAAAAAAATTCGACAAGCGAGAGAGTGTTAGAAATTTGCTGGAATAGCCGGAAAATGCTGCCACCTGCAACACGTGGCAACAGTCAATCGAGTGTGCGGGCAATTGGAAAAACTTTGAAGCTAACATTTGATTTCCAAGTGAATAACAAATCTCAATTGGTATGGCTGGTGATTGTAGTATTAGATTTAGGGTACTATAGAGTAGCCTGTACAACTTTCAATGCTTACACCCAAGGTGTATTTATGTACGGTATCGCACTCTCTCTGGCTCGCACAAATGACTAAACAAACAACTTAAGTGAGAGAGCACATGTGAATATCGTGAGAGCTTTCTTGCTTGAGGCCACCACCTTGTTTTGTTATGCCTTGAGCATCCCTCTCTCCCTCTTTGGAGCTTACACTCGAGAGAGCGACTCTCTGAGAACACTGCGCAGCAGCTTCGGTTATAAAAGACCGGCAGCCGGACGCTGCTCTGCTCAATTCCACGATCCGCTGCCGGCCGAGCTGAACGTTTTCGCGATCTCTGTTGTCGAGTGTTGTTGTTTGCGTGCTTCTGTTTTGCCGAAAGAACCGTTGGCGTTCGTGCAGTAAAAAGTATGTCAAAGAAGAGGAGAAGAGAACAAACACAGCAGAGTGGGCGCTGCTGCACTGACATTGAAAAGTGAATTGCATTGATCATGACGGGGGCTGACACGCTGACAACCACGAATCGCTCAGAACTATTGTGTAAATGGAATAAAACTTAACCGCTGTAGCCATGGATGACCACAGCACACGTAATGTAAAGCCCGCGGAAGGCAGTGCCAAGAAGTGCGTAGTGAGCTGTGAGCGGAATACGAAATAAGTCAAGGTCCCAGCATAGACGCCACTCGATCGCAAACAAACCACACACACATCACATAGTGTTCGTGGTGTACATATTTATTTACATAGAGATAGAGATGGAGTCGCGCATGTCCATACTGGAATTCTCGCGAGTAGCAATGAACTTTGTCTCCGGTCTGTCCGTGGTACTTGATAGCTTCGTTAACCCTTGTGGAGGGAATCACTGTGCCAAGGCTGTGCCCGGAACAAACGCAAAACTGTTTCAATTTTGAGCAATAGAAAAATCTGAAAAAGTGAGCAAAGTAATTTGTAAACCGGGAAATGGAATAGGGTACGCTTGCACCGCCTCGCTGACAGTTTTTGCTTTGATTTATGACTCGCTCTTGAATAATTAAAGCTGCAACTTTTCCACCTAGCAATTGTTTTGCTCTGCCTGCCCCATTGTGATGTCAGCTGTTTTGCGAGCAGCTCCAGCTCCAGGTTCAATGGCTTTCAGTGCAGTTTTAATTTGCCGATAAGTACATGGCACCCACTCCACTTGCAGACGCAGCTTATCTTAATGGGCATATTGAGAGATTAGTTAAGATTTCACTCTCGTTGAGGCGTAAAAGTTTCCACGCTCGACTGCTGCGACTATAATTTGTAGTGTAAGTCATTAGGTTAGGTCGTCAAAGTTAAGTGAATATAATACGAGCCAATTAGCGCCAAGCCCAAAAAAAGGTGTCATAGAAGCGCACAAACACAAAGCTTAAGACGGATATATAATAGTAAACTACTTGAAAGTGCTTTTCCAATACTATTTGTATTCAAATAAAAGCAAAACCAGACTCGTTGCCTGTAATTATAATTACATTTGTACACAGAATTCATTCAGCGTTATGGTTCCAGCTCAACGATCAACGATCAACGATCGATCTGTTGCTGCAGCCCAAACCCTGTTTCACAGTGTATTTTCCACATTTGTTCGACTTTTCACGCCTCAACTATCTTAAGACCATGTCAACACCCCACTCCCCAATACACCCACCACAACAGTGATAAGAACTCGCGTTCCACTAACTTAATCGCTATCAGGGAAGCGCCGTGACACGCATATCAGAGGCTCCCCCCACACTATCAGTATTCAGTCGGTGCTAGACGGTTGCCCTAGGCAAGTGGTAAGGGAAGGGAAGGATCGGTGTTTAGAGGGATTGCCAGTGTGTCAGGTGTCAGGTGATACATTGCCAGCCTTGCCTTTGCTGTCATCCGAATCTGGTGCTAATCATGGATTTGGCCTTTGCAGTGAGTGAGAACAGAGGCGACCGAGGTGACCAGGAGGACGCTGGCACGAAATGGAAAATGGAAGTTCAACTGGAGCTCA
Organism: Drosophila guanche; assembly: GCF_900245975.1. Lineage (NCBI taxonomy): Eukaryota > Metazoa > Arthropoda > Insecta > Diptera > Drosophilidae > Drosophila > Drosophila guanche. Next base: position 4,128,114 of record NW_022995743.1, on the reverse strand, counting down.
ACCTGAAACAGAAGCTTGCCACACGTCTGGGCACCCTGCTTGTGGCATCTTTGGTTTATTTCTGCTTCTGCTGCGATAGTGCCGTGGCCAGCCTCGTTTTTGCAGTGCTTTTGGCCCTGCTGCTGCGGAGTCCCACATTTGTGTTTGCTCTGGTAATGACGGCCCAGCGGGACATCATGTGAGTAGCTTCTCGAATCAGACAGCAATTCATACTTAACCGGCGTCCTCTTGCAGGGCTCTGCAGCGCTTTCTGGCCCTCAACTTGTATCTGCTGAAGCGGGATCGAGGGGGCTACACCGTGGCGCGCTGCTTCCAGCAACTGGCTCGCTCGCAGCCCCAGAAGCCCTGCTTCGTCATGGACAATCAAGCGATCACGTATGCCGAGGCGTTGCTGCTCAGCCAGAAGGTTGCGGGATTCTTCAGCAGGCAGGGACTGCAGCGGGGCGACTGTGTGGCGCTGCTGATGGAGACGCGCCTGGAGTATCCCTGCATTTGGATGGGCCTCTCGCAGCTGGGCGTGATTACGGCGCTGATCAACTCCAATCTGCGCGGCGAGTCGCTGCTGCACTCCATCAAAGTGGCCAATGCCAAGGCGTTTATATTTGGCAGTGAACTGATGGATGTCCTGCAATCGCTGATCGAAAACGAGCAGCTGCCATGCATTCCCGTCTATCAGTACACGGACAAGGAGCTGAGGTCCGTGCCTGGGCATGAATTGCTGCCAGGAGCCGTGGACCTAAGTGCTGCACTGACGACGCAACAGGCCTTGGCCCTGCCACCCTCCTGCGCGGCAGAGGAGGCACGCTCCAAGCTGCTTTATGTGTACACATCCGGCACCACGGGACTGCCCAAGGCGGCCGTCATTACCAATCTCCGCTTCCTGTTCATGGCCGCCGGCACGTTCTACATGTTGCGCCTGAAACGCGACGACGTGGTGTACAATCCCCTGCCCCTCTACCACACGGCAGGCGGAATCGTGGGCGTGGGCATGGCCCTGCTCAACGGCTCCACGGTGGTGCTGCGCAAGAAGTTTTCGGCCAAGAACTTTTGGCTGGACTGCAGCCGGCACGACTGCACCGTGGCCCAGTACATTGGGGAGCTGTGCCGCTACCTGCTGGCCACGCCCTACAACCCCGAGCAGCAGCATCACCGCCTTCGCCTCATGTACGGCAACGGGCTGAGGCCGCAGATCTGGCCGCAGTTTGTGCGCCGCTTCGCCGTGCCGAACATTGGCGAGATCTACGGCGCCACCGAGGGAAACTCCAACCTGATTAACATCACGAATCGCGTGGGAGCCATTGGCTTTGTGCCCATCTACGGCCAGAAGATCTATCCCGTGCAGGTGCTGCGCTGCGACGAGGAGACGGGGGAGCTGCTGAAGGACCCACGCGGACACTGCATCCGCTGCCGGCCCGGCGAGGCCGGTCTGCTGGTGGGCAAAGTGAATCCACGGCGCGCCGTCAGCGCTTTCCATGGCTATGCGGACAAGGGCGACTCCGAGCAGAAGCTGCTGCGGAACGTCTTTGCCCGCGGCGATGTTTTCTTCAACTCTGGCGACATGGTGGTGTGCGATATTCTCGGCTACTTCTACTTCAAGGATCGCACGGGCGACACCTTCCGCTGGCGGGGCGAGAATGTGGCCACCCAGGAGGTGGAGGCCATCATCACGAACTGCGTGGGCCTCGAGGATTGTGTGGTGTACGGTGTGCAGGTGAGTCAGTGCGGAACTTCCCCCGATAAGTCAGTCCGATAAGCCGCTTATCTTCTCCCTTAGATTCCCCATGTGGAGGGCAAGGCTGGCATGGCAGCGATTGTGGATCCGGAACGTAAAGTGGACATGGACTATCTCTCCATTGTGCTGCGGGGCAGCCTGCCGCCCTACGCGCGACCCCTGTTCATACGCCTGCTGGACGAGATTCCGCGCACGGCCACCTTCAAGCTGAAGAAGCGCGAGCTGGCCAACGAGGGCTACGATCTGACGAGCCTAGCGGATCCCATATACTACCTGAATCGCGATGGCGTCTACAGGCAGTTGAGCAGCGAGCAATATAGGTCCCTGCAGACGGGCACAGCGGGACTCTGACCTGATCCGCTTTTAAGTTAGTTAAGAAATGTTTTTTCGTACGTTTTCCCATTGTACTTTTTAACACTACGACTAAACCAACGACTGATACCAAAAGATGATGCGGAAAGCCCTGCGCGTTTCTTGGCCATAAAGTGAGAGCTTAACCGATAATGGTAGCCAATACGTTTTACGGCCAGAAGATGCCACCTCCGGCACTTGGCCACTGCATCCAGCAGCAATGCCGCAAGATATATCGAAAGTGTTAAATCCCCAAGATTAAGTTCTCGCTCATTGGCAGCTGCTGTTGCCGCTGCTGTTGCTGTTGCTGTGTGTTGGGTGCTACTTTTGCAGTTGCTGCTCTTGCAACATTAACGCCATTTCCGCTCGCTGGCGGCAGCTGCGACTCCCGTTGCCCGTCGTCTAAGATAAACGATGTGCAAAATCCATACAAAACAACGGCAACAGCAGCAGCAGCAGCAACAAGGAAACGTTGGTTGTGGCAACCGCAGGCAGCGCAGCGTCGTCGATATCGATGGCGAAAAAGTTGTGGCAGGCAATCATAAAAAACGAAGAAATGGCAAACAAAGCTGAGCACAAATTCCAAGCCAAACGGCGTCCGTGGGGGTAGCACTGGGTGTGAGTTTACTTGTGGCTGCATTTGGAGTGTGGCAAAGAATTTGAAGCGAGTTGCAAGGCAAGGTAGGGGCAACTAAGCACAACTTACAGATGCCGCACATCCTAATTGGTAACAGTTTTCCATCCATTGGCAATATCTAGCTGCCAGTTAAAGATTTTCTAAATGTATTTCCGGATATCCCCGTCTACAATGTGTTGCAGCTTTCCGGCTTCTGCTGCACATAAAGTTGCACCAGCAGCAGCAGTGGCAGCAGTGGCAGCTGCCACCAAGCGTCCGCCCTTTTTGTTGCCTCTCATTTCCGTATTTTCGCGACGCCATCGTCGATGCCATAAACAAACTGGCAGTTGTGGGCTCGCAGAGTGGAGTGCATGAATACGCGTATTGGCAGCGTTCGCACATAGCTAATAACAATAAAACCAACAACAACAACAGCAACAACAACGAGGACGTTGGCAACTGCAACTGCTGTGCCAGCTGCTGTTGGCCCGCCACTTTTGTTGCTGTTGCAACTTCGCGTGCAACGGCCCTGCGTAAGTGGGAAAATTAAAAAATTTTCAATAATTTTTTGGAAATGTTCGACGGGCAGGCTGCCATTGCGGCTCCTTGGTCCTGGCTTGGCCTTCCTTTACGTTCCTTTTTGGGCTCATTTAGAAAGCTTTGCGCCGGAAGGACACAGCAGGCGCAGGCAGTGGGAGAGGCACTGGCGATGGCGATGGCGCCACAGCTGCCATTGGAATTTCAAAGCTATTAAAACGCTGCCAGTGGAGCTACTACCAAAGGGGCACCAATGTTTCCTGCTGCCACTGTCTGCAGTACACTCACAGAAATAGGGTGGAGAGTCTGGCATACACTGAGTGTAGCTTGAAGGATGTTAAGTTAAGATGAGGGGAAGTACATTTAATTGATTTTTAATTGAATTTTCGATAAATTCCTTGTCTACTTTCAGGTTGCAGCGTTTGGGGCACAGCAAGTGCTATTATTTACAAGCAAAACCGAAATATTTAGAGTATATTAAGATTCGTTTATGCTGCACTCCGCGCTGGGCTCCTGTGCGCCTCGGCTTGCTTTTGCGTGTATGCAATTGGGCTTAAAGGTTTTGCTTGCTTTTGTTTTTATGTTTCATGCTGCCACTGCCACTGCCACCCCTCCCCCTCCTGCACCCACGACTCCGCGTGGTCCTTGGCGAGCGATGTCAGTTCGTGCTAATTACATTGCACCTGTGCATGACGTTTGATGTTGCCCTGTCGGAGCTTCGACTGTGTGTGTGTGTGTGTGTGTGTGCCGCCCGTGTGTTTGTGTGTTTAGGTTGTTTGGTTTTGGCCTTTTCGGGTTGCAGCAGCAGAAGGCAGCAAAAATTAATTAAAAGCCAACGTGCGGCGGCAATGCAATTAAATTCGATTTGGTTTGGGCATTCGACTGCCGAGACTCAGACTTGCTGCTGGACGGAGGCTGCTGTTGACATCATTTAATACAACAATACGGCAGAATTATATTTCACACACACACACACACACACGTACAACTACAACAAAAACTTCGCACAATGCAACTTCCAATCCATGCGGCTGCTGCTTCCCCTGATTCTGTTCCTGCTGCAATCTGCTTTTGTTTTGTTGGTTTTTTGTTTGGTTCGGCAGCTGTTGGGAGATCTGCCTATTTGGTCTGCCCCTCCCCCCCACCAGCCACTGCTGGTGTGACCTGCTGCTGCTGCTTCCCTTTGTGTGTGTTTCGCGTTTGTTTGTGTGGCGCCTCTCCACTTCCTGCTCCTGCTCCTTCTCTGGTTGCTTGCTTCGTTGGCTCGTTGATTCGTGGCACCTTTTGGATTTGACAGTTTTGTAATTAACTGCAGTCAGCATGTGCGGTGCGGCAGGCATTGGCAGGCAGGCAGCGCCGCAAATCAGCAGAAATGTGTTGCATGCTTTCCGGCTCTTGATTGAACCAAATTGGCGTTTGTCGAACTCCGTTTTTGGACATTCCCAAACGCAATTAGCTTTTCTCGCTTCTCAAAGTTTTTCCCCCGTCACGGAATTAGTTTTATATTTAGGAGGCAACTTTGAGTGCCATTTGGAATGGGAGTTCCATGGGGTAACTGCATCACTGGACACCACACAGGACACACGTGGGCCTTGGGCTAAGCTTTGCTTGGGCCAATCTCTCTCTCTTTGTGTCTCTGTCTCTCTAGGGTTTACTCTCCTGCAGCTGCTGCTGCTGTTGTTTTTTATGGGCCGAAGCCACCTCGCCGACCGCCTTTATGCGCCCGCATATTAAACAATTATTGCCAAATGGCAAGCGACAGCTGCGTTCTGTCGCCAATGTCGTTAGTGTGGGCAGCGGCAATCGGGCATCGGGCATCGCCTGGATGGATAGCAGGAGGCCTATGCGATGGCCAGAGTGTGCTCGCTGCTCGCTGCTCGTTGCTCGGTGTTTTGTGTTGCTCGTTTTTTGTTTAACGGAATACCAAAGCAGGACATGGGCCAGGACAGGCCAGGTCTGGCCTCCCAGCATCGGCTTACTGGCTCTGGCTCTCGGCTATTCTTGGTTGTTTTTCCTTTTTTTTTTTTTTGTTCTTTTCGCGTTTCAGCGTCTGCTGCAATTTATGTGTATAAATGACAAAAGTACCGTTATTTATGGGCAGCAACCGCAACGCAATTTGGCAACACTTGTTGGCCAATTGGCAAAAATTGTGAAGGCGCCACAGAACGGCAGTGGGAGAGATACAGCGAGAGAGAGAGAGAGTGAGTGAGTGGGGGGGCAGCTAAAGTCAGCTGAGCAAAGCCAATACTTACAATGTAACGCAGACACACACACACACACACACACATTCGCACAATCAAATATATTATCTAACACACGAAAGACGAAGGACAAGCTCGAAAGGATCCTCCGGCATGCCCTTTTGGGTGCCAACAAAAGAAAGAGTTTTCCTCCTACAAGTATGCCAAGCAAAATGATCGCAAAAATATAATTTCCAAGCTTTTGGAATTCTTCTCTAATTCTTCCTTAGCTTTCCATCTGTCGTAACAGTCCACACTGCCCCAGTCCAGGGTATTCCATGGAAGTCCCGCCTTGCTGTGACATTTTTGTGCCGCTCTGTGCGAAATTTGAATTTTTATTGCTGATCGATGCCTGCAGCACATTATATGGCATGGCTCCACCTCCACCTCCACCTCCACCTCCACCTCCAGCCTGCCCCAACTCCCATCGAAAATTATGCGTATTAAGGTCGTTTGGTTGGAGTATCGTATCTGTGCGGCGCCGGGCTGCTAGCTTGTTGCTGACATAAATTTCGACACTGCTGCTGGGGCCTGCTGCCTGCTGCCTGCTGCCTGCCTCTCCCTGTGTAAATGTGGCAACTGCGTTGAAAGCCCTTGCTGGAGGCTGCCACAATATTGACTTGACCCTTCTGTTCTGTTGTCGCGCCTTTTATTATGCTAATATTTTTAGGGCATTGTCAAGATTTATTGAAATTGCTGCGCCTCGTCCATAAGCGCTGGAGAATTTCTCCACCCAAATTGCCACCGTGGCAACAAGGTGCAAGCGGCCACATGGCCGTGATATACGTGATTGCGGGGTGGAGGAGAGCTGTTAGAATGGGTGGTAGAAGGTGGGTGGGAGGTGGTTGGAGGGCTGAACAATTAAATTGTCATTTGGTAGCTGCAACGCTTGTTGCAACGCTCCTGTCTCGCCTCGTGTTGCATAATTGGCAACGTTTTTGCAATTAAAACAACTAATTGGCAACAAAAACTATTGGCCAGCAGCATCTGGTGGTTGTCCCTTCCGTCGCGACGGAGGGAGTACTAAAAAATTAGTTGCATAAATTTTACAGCTAAAAGTTGGCTGACATTTGAGGTAAGGGCTTGGGCAGGAGCAGCAACGAGATTGAACGAAAAGTGGAAAATATATTACAGAAATCTCCCTTTAAGACTCTGTCGAGATTTCATGTTCGCTTTAAGTGCCTTGGGGCATGCCACACGTGTTGGTTGAGGAGCAGAAAGATTGATAACATCCCCTGGCACACACCTGTTTGGTGGCACTGTTAAGCCTCAGGCTTGTGGCAAACAGACAAAGCATTTGCCATTGCCAATACCCAGTCTAGGGGGTGTTACGATTTTACAACAATATTATTTTTCCATCCACAACATCAGCAAAAATCAATCAAATTCAATTAAAATGCAGCCAAAGGATACAAAAATCAGCCGCAGCCGCAGCCGCACAGAACAGCAACAGGAAAAAAAAAACGGGCTAGAAAAACGGGAAAACCAAAAAGCAATTATGCAAAATTAATTTCATTTCAAAAATGAGATTGTCAATGGCAGAAATGAGAGAATGATAATTACATATATGTAGCAAAATATGTACATATGTATACATGAAATAATGTAAAAGTGCCGCCTGCTTAATATATAAATTCCCTTTTCGCTGGCTAAATCAATCAAAAACCTATAGAAATATGATTGTGTATTTATGTATGTAGTTGAGGGCGTTGCAGCGTTCTCTGTTAACACGCTAATAACTGTGGCACTTACATGTACATAAATGTATGTAGAAATGTAAAAATAATGCAAGCATGCTAATGCGTAACAGCAATCATAAAATTGATTGCAATAAATGGTTGATGCACACATAAATATGTATCCTTGTAGCTACATTGTGGGCGTATCGTTTATGCTTAAATATCCTTGCTTGGATATTCCCATAGATACATTTGTTCTCGTGTCTCTCTCTCTCTGCGTGTGTTTGTGTATATTTTTTGTGCGTTGCGTTTACATTTACACAAGTGCAAAAATTCCCAAAACACAAATCCTAAAAAAACATTTGTTACTTTTTGTTAGGGTTTTCCCACACCCACACCCACACACACATCAACACATCAGTTCACACACACAGTACCATTGATGCAGGCCAAAGCAGTCAAGTGGTAATGGTGGGCTTTATGCTCACAAGGATACAGCAGTACAGGGACGGATACATGGCTGTGCGTGTTGACATAGGCGTAGCCCTACCCATTGGCAGCCCCACCTTGCAGGGGTGGGGGGGGATGGGAATCAGCTTTAAAGCTTACCCTGGCAAAAGCAATCACTGTGTTTGTTGCAAAACTTTGAGATAGTTTCTAAGAAAGGAAAGTTCGCTCTCTCTGGAATTTGTTTGTTTGCTTAGGTTTTAGATTTACAACAAATAGGAGGCATGGGAGGGCGGTATTTGGTGACAATTGGGTACCAAATCGCCAGCTACTTGCTCTCCAAATTCAATTTAAAATTCGCATTCCTGCCATTCATTGCCCAATGAGAACTGCGATCCATTTTGCCATTTCCTCCCGCTGAAACCCCTCGCCGACTACGCCTGTTGCAACAAAATTGTGCACACGTCCTGCTTCCGATTGACCAGCCAAAATTGTCGGCAATTTACATAGGTATTTGTAGTTCCTTCGGTCCAGAGACCTGGAAAAGCTTCTCCTTTGTGGCACTGTCGCCATAGACTCTCATTGATGGTCGCATCTCCTGTCGTCTCTGAATGCAAACATTTTGTTGGTATGCAGGCTCGTAAATTTGAGATTATTTTGTGGCATATTTAAATTTAGCAAAACTCGCACAAGTCGGGGAGTCCAAATTAAAGCGAATTTTGCGGTTTGGCTGCCTCGGTTGGAAATAGGCACTTGAGGACTGCACACTCCTCAGTCTTCCCTTTCCCTGCTCGCTGCTATCCCGTAGAGTTTTCTTCACTCTACTTAAGCTGTGTGCTCTTGCTCTTTCAACTTGAATGCAATTAGAAAGTAAAACGACTACAAATTGTCTTGCTGGGGCATTGATTGATTTCCACAGAAAAATGGGAAATAGACGCCGCCGAGCAGCGAGAATCTCAGAAGTGGAGGAGCAGCAGAGGAGGAAGATCTACACGACGACTGGGGATAGGGGATATAAATACACATCTCTCCTTTTGCCGAGTGCATTAGGAGAGCACAGAAATGAAAGGAAGAACACATGTAAGAAGACGAAACATTTCTAATGACTGCGGTGACACTTTGGAAGTGGAAGTGCATGAACACACACAGACACGGATAACAGTATGCCGATGCATATACAATTACACAGATAAAGATACGCAGCGAAGAGGAGTTGCATACCTGTGCATACTGCCAGATAAAATTAGAACGTGAAAGTCGCTGCAGTTGACAGCATAAAAATGTGTGAACTTAGGAACAGGAAAACGTCGACGGGGTGCCGTCGCAGACGGACATCTTAATATATACACACAGAGGCACACAGAGGGAGATACGAGTATACAATGAGAGACGCACATAGAGCTACCTATTTCTGTGCCTGGCATGCCGATCAGGCCAGGCATAGGGGATTCATTTGGAACTGAAACTTTACAATTAAGAAAGTACAAGAAAGCCTTTGGGAGTGCTTTCTGATAAGCTCCAACTGCAGCGACTCTCATGCAGCCATTAAGTTGGTTAATGCACATTTATCTGCAGTTCCCTTTTCGACACTCATCCCTAGTTATGGACTCCCTGGCATCGATTATAAATAGCGGGACTCATAATATTCTCGCTTGCTGCTTGTCCCTTCTTCGTGCTCGTGCTCGTGCTCTTGTTCGTGTGATTAAAGCTGCCATAAGACACTCGCGCAAAGCTGCAGTCCGAACGAGCGCGCTGCAGTCCGAACCACCCCGCTGCTTGCACGAATTGACTGCGACAGCGCTGCGTGCGTGAGTTGCCAGCCTGCTGCCGCGCAGTCACGCTGTCGCCCGCGTGTATGTGTGTGATCTTCCCTCTCGCTCAGCGCTTCAGCCGACAGTCGCTAGAACGAACCATCATCGTCGCTGACTTCGCTTCGGCCGGCAGTCATCGTCGTCGTGCTCGTGCGTTGATCAGTTGAGTTTTGTGAGTTGTGCGGTAAAGTTGCCCAAACCAGAGCATCCAGAGCAACCAGTGCAACAGAACAGAGCAGCCAGCAGCCAACAGCCAACAGCCAGCAGCCGAGCAAAAGGACAGACAGCAGTGTGTGCATCCTCCAGCAGTTTCAGACCTGCCAATCAGCCACAGCTCCACACAGGCCCACAGGCTCTCCACCCAGTCGCGCATTCGCATTAGTCTCCCCTCTACAGCCAGTCGGAAAATGAGAGAAATCGTCCATCTGCAGGCCGGCCAGTGCGGCAACCAAATTGGCGCTAAGGTAAGCCTCATTATTTTTTATTTTATTTGCCTCTCTGCTTTAGCTCTGCTTTTTGTTGCCTCTGGCCGATCCGATTGTTAATTTATGCACAATGACCGAAAACGTTTTTCAATGAGTTTCCAAAATGATCGCACTGGTGGGGGCCCAGTGCGCCGTCGCAGCCTTTTTCAGCGTGCTCAGCAATCAGCAATTAAAGCGAAAGAAAATTAACAAAAAAACCAGCCAGAGAACAGATCAAAAAGCCAGACTTTGAATCAAATGCAAAGTGCAACAAAAAAACTTATCAAGCAAAGAAATTGTTTGACTTTGTGCGGCATTGCAATGCTCTTTCTGATTGCCAAACACAACACACACAAAAAAAAGAAAAGAAAATAAAAAACCAGTTGGGCTGGGCTGCACATCATGAAAAGTGATTCACTGCGAACCCAATTCTCCTGCCAGGGTGGGGCTGGAGCAGGAACAGGGACTGACTGAGGAGAATTATGGCATTATCAGCATGAAAAGTGCCAGGGAAGCGTTTTCGAGATTTCTTTCTTGAGTTCTGCAACTGCCTGTGCCGCGAAGGGAAATCTTTTGAATTATCTTTGCGGTGAAATCTTTTCGCTTTGCTTGAGCTTCCTTCCTCTACAACTCACGGCCAAAGAAACCACAAAAAAAGAGCTGCAATAAAAATAAGCATGGAAAGTGCAGAGCAGAAAATATTCAAAAATATATTGGCTGGAAAGCTGTAGTTTAGTTTGGAAAGAAAATAAAATACTTATAGAATTAAATCAGAAATCACATTAAGTGGCAGCTCATTCGATTATAGCTGGTGTATAAATATGCATCAAGGCTTCAGCCGTCTAATCACAGCTAAGGCCTGAACTTATCGTTTGTCAGCGGTTCTCGGGAAACGGCAGCTCGATAAAAGCAAACAATGCAATCCAATATCCAATTTCCGATTTGCAATGAAGTGTTGGACGAGTGTAGGGTAACCCACACAATCGACATGCCCCAAAACACGAGCGCTGTGTGTGCAAAGCCAAAACCCTGGTGGCTGGTGGCTGGTGGCAGCCTCCCGCTTCTGCCACCCGCTAAAGGAGGCAGCCAGGTAACCGGCTTGCAACGCAAACTCTTTGATTTTTGGCAATACCAGTTTTTTGGCTCTTGTTTTGTGTTTTTTTTTGTTTTTCTGTGTGCATTTTTGCTTGAGGCATTGACAAGTGGGTCCCCGTTGAGTGGATTTTTCAGTGGAATCAATGTCAATGCTTTGATTACTTTCCAGTTCCACCTACTTGCTGCAATGTGTGTCACGTTTGGAGCACTGCGCGTATTGCTGATAACATTATTAGCAAATTAGAGTATAGCTAAGCAGCAAATAAAAGATAAGCGGGCAACACATCATCATCATAAGCATCTTCATCATCGTTTGTTGTGACTCAATTTAGGGGCAGAATCACAGTCAGATTCAAAGTCAGCAAAGAACCGGCGGCAACGTTAATTTAAAAACTAAATTTTGCCTGTGCTTTTGTGCTTCTGGGAATTTCGGCAATAGTAATGGTTTTTATGGAGCAGAGAGCTGACAGACTACACGGACACGGAATAAGATATACTCGGCAGTGCGAGGCAGTTGGCTGGGTAATTTGAGGAGCGAACTCCCCTCGTAATGTGAGACCCCAAAAAACAAGAAGACAGAGCAGAGTAGCGAACGAGGTCCGATGAAAAAACAGCCACAAGAACAGCTGAGTGGACATTAAAGCACTCAAAAAATGTGACAGGCAGGGAAAGGAAAACCTCACAAGTGCCCAAGTCAGCCCAGAAGGAAGTGAGTCACCCTCGCGGGGAGGTATACTATTACAGGATATCGGTGCTGGGCTGCATACCAATTGAGGATTGGTTCTCCATATCCGATTTTAGCACACGAAACGACAACAAATGCATATTAATTATGCACCCCAGTTTACAAGAGCGAGACTTGCAACTGATTGTTCATACTCAAGTCAATAAACCCACTCGCTTGCTGAACAGATTTCTTATCGCCCCACAAACTGACACCCCACCCCACAGCAGCTGCTGGGAGAAGAGACAAATGCCCCATCGGATGGGTGGCAGCCCCCAGCTCTCAGCTTCTCAATCAAAAGAATTCCTCTTGATGCCAAATGTTTTATATCTGGTGGCAAATACTTTGCCTTTGCTGTCTCTTTTTGCGCATTTCTTTCTGCTGAGAGAACTTGCAGCAAGAGGCAGGCAGTACGGACCGGAAAGTCAGTGATCCTCAGACGGGAGAGAGAGATTGTGCTTCAGACTGGCTCCAAGTTCATGCCCGAGTGATTTCCTCTTCAAGAGCCAGCAAGACAGCTAGAAAAGGGGCACTGGTGGAGGAGTCTTCGTCTTTGTCTTCGTCTTTGGCTACTACATGGCGGCTTCCAGACATGCAACACTTAATGAGGGCGTCTCAATTGCCCGTCGCCAGATGATCGCATGCAGGCGTGGCTGGGGGGAGGGCAGAGGAGTGGAGCTGCAGTTGCCATGCAGCAGAGCTTTTTGAAAAATTAATTACAAAGGAAAATGTAGAGTCTTTCGTGGGGTAAACTCTGCGGAAAAGGCGGGCAAATATCTCTCAACTTAAATGCATGATTTAAGCATACAAAAAAACATAAAAAATGTAACCATAATTCCAATTGGACACAGAATTGTTTTGCCACAGAGGAATCAATCTCAGCCTCAACATCTATGGATCCGTAAATCTATAATTACAATCTAACTGTATGCCACATTTACTGTGGAGTCTCTCACGATCCAGTCTGCAGTCTGCTGCATTCACCGAAAAAAAAGGCAATTTTCCGGGCATCAAACTATTATCATCAAAAGGAAAAAATCCGAAACGAAAAATTGGTGGAATGTAAAGGAAAAGTAAAGCGATCAGCGATTGTCGGCCAAGAAGCAGTGGAAGTGGAAGTGGAAGTGAGTGGAAAGACAACAGCCAGAGAGGGTGGGGCATGAGGGGCACAGATGAAAAACGACTTTTCACTTCAACAGTTTTGTGTGCTAATTTAGTTTTCATATTCGTTGTGGCTTTGTGTCTGTCCGTCCCGCCATCCCGTCTGTGTACAGTGAGCTTTATTGTTGCGGCTGCCATGGTTTAGCTCTCCGTAATTGCAGCGGCCACACTCCAATTAAATTTGATGATCTTGCTAAGATTGCAGTTGCTTGGGATTCAGTTTTTCTGTTTCTCCATCTGCTGCTAGTTTCTCTCTTTAAACAAACAACGAAAATGCAGACGCCATGGGCAGAAAAAGAACCAGAACAAAAAGAAAGAGCCAGAGCCAGGGCCAGTCCTCAGTCTTGTTTATACACTCAAGTCTCAGCCGTCAAGTTCAAGTGCCAAAGGGAAATATCTAAGACATTGCTAACATTTTTATTATTTCCTCTCCACGCGTCTGTGGGCTGTTGCCAGGCCAGGCCACGTCTCGCACCACTGGAGACCCACAACCCATAGACGAGCCCGAAAATGGAGTCCAGCAATCCCCCAATTTGTGTGTAACTAACTCTGGCAGCAGTTCCCCAATTTGGTTGCTGTTAAACGCAGCAAGACAATTGCAGAGCATTTCCTCAATAAATCTACTCGATCCATGATGTACTTCATTTATAGCAATTCAATGCGGGGCCCCGTCTAATGATGTTGTCGCCATGCAGAGACCCAGCCCCAGTCCCAGTCCCTGGCCTATGCCTCGTGTTGGGTCGTTGGCCTGCCAGAAGATTCTGTCTCTCTATATATCGTGTATGAGTCAGAGCCATTCGCAGCCGGAGTCGTGGCCTCTCCGTCGGTCCCATCCCATCCCATCCTATCCCGTCCCACGGGCTGAACTATTTTTAAATGCATTTTTTCGCTGCCTAAGGTTGCACCCCAGGAGCGATGCAGGCAGCAAAACTCTTGGAAGTGTACGTCCCATACATCGAGAGGGGTGAGGGGAATACGTGTAGGCATACGCATTTTTTACTGGCCCGGACGTGTGCGAGTGCGAGAATCTTTTAAATTTAGCACTAAATCAGGGCATGTCCCCATGCGTCCACAACTCTGACGACGGGTTGGAAAAACTAAACATAAATTTGGTTTTCCCATTTTGACCATATTTTTTGTGTGTGTTTTTTGGGGCAATCTGTCTCACTTTTGATGCCGCAGAGGAGCGAGCCCTCCCCATATATGGACTCTTCCAAAAAATTGTACGACTATATATTTGTTTGGAAAAACCTCAAAGTTTATGGGCTGCGGCTGCGCCTTGTTGTTTGTCACATTGTCACATTGTCACATCGGTGGAGGCAACAAAACAGACATTTTTAGAATTGTTTTTCTTTGCTTTTGCCCCGCTACTGTGGTCTCTGGTCGCTGCGGCCGCGGCCATATGTCAGGCCCAACATGAACTCTGACACGGCTGGGTGGGCACAATTATTCAAGTTGATAAACGACTCCAGAGACTCGAGGAGCACATCCCAAAACTAACACTTTGTGTGCGAGAATTGTGCTAAAATATCTGGCGATAGCCAGAGAGCTTGATAAATATTCGTAATGGATGTCGCCTCTTGATAGGAGGCAGATAAGGAATTATCTTTGCCACTAAAGCGGGACACAAGAAAGATGCGGGAGGCAGTCTGATTGAGTTGTAATCACATCTTCCACTTCCTTTCCTTTCAGTTCTGGGAAGTTATTTCGGAGGAGCATGGCATCGACTGCAATGGCATCTATGTGGGCGACAGTGATCTGCAGTTGGAGCGCATCAGCGTCTACTACAATGAGGCGTCAGGTACGACCAGACCCACCCAATCTTATACCTTTTGTAATGCCCAACTCTAACGCAGCGGTGACGCGTTCGTCGGGTGGCAAATATGTGCCACGTGCCATTCTGTTGGATCTGGAGCCGGGCACCATGGAGTCGGTGCGTTCGGGACCCTACGGACAGCTCTTTCGTCCGGACAACTTTGTGTTTGGGCAGTCGGGCGCTGGCAACAACTGGGCCAAGGGCCACTACACGGAGGGTGCCGAGCTGGTGGACAATGTCCTCGATGTGGTGCGCAAGGAGTGCGAGAATTGTGACTGTCTGCAGGTGAGTGCCACACAACACAACCCACACACCCACACACCCACACACGCACACACATGTACAAATATTCCTTCTCCTTCGCTCCACAGGGCTTCCAGCTAACCCACTCGCTGGGAGGTGGAACCGGCTCAGGCATGGGCACGCTGCTCATTTCGAAGATACGCGAAGAGTATCCGGATCGCATAATGAACACGTACTCGGTGGTGCCCTCGCCAAAGGTGTCCGACACTGTGGTGGAGCCCTACAATGCCACTTTGTCCATCCATCAGCTGGTGGAGAACACGGACGAGACGTACTGCATCGACAACGAGGCGCTGTACGACATTTGCTTTAGGACTTTGAAGGTGTCCAATCCGAGTTACGGGGATCTCAATCATCTCGTTTCGCTCACCATGTCCGGGGTGACCACCTGCCTGCGTTTCCCCGGCCAGCTGAATGCCGATCTCCGCAAGCTGGCCGTCAACATGGTTCCATTCCCGCGCCTGCACTTCTTCATGCCGGGCTTTGCGCCCCTCACCTCGCGCGGCTCGCAGCAGTACCGGGCGCTGTCCGTGCCGGAGCTCACCCAGCAGATGTTCGATGCGAAGAACATGATGGCCGCCTGCGATCCGAGGCATGGGCGCTACCTCACCGTCGCCGCCGTCTTCCGTGGCCGCATGTCCATGAAGGAGGTGGACGAGCAGATGCTGGCGGTGCAGAACAAGAACAGCTCGTACTTTGTCGAGTGGATACCGAACAATGTGAAGACGGCCGTGTGCGACATACCGCCCAAGGGCCTGAAGATGTCCTCGACATTCATTGGCAACACCACCGCCATCCAGGAGCTGTTCAAGCGCATCTCCGAGCAGTTCTCGGCCATGTTCCGGCGCAAGGCGTTCCTCCATTGGTACACCGGCGAGGGCATGGACGAGATGGAGTTCACCGAGGCGGAGAGCAACATGAACGATCTGGTGTCCGAGTATCAGCAGTATCAGGAGGCAACGGCCGACGACGAGTTCGATCCCGATGTTAACCAGGAGGAGGTCGAGGGCGATTGTATTTAATGGTGTGGCCAGAGGAATGAGGTGCGTGCGTGAGGGGGAGCGCGTGTTTCTGCGCGGCATGCGGCAACAGCTGTCGGCCAAGCATTGCAGCATTCTCTGACAAACAGACACACAGATACACTCACACATGGATAAACAATCACCACTACTACTGACACACACACACACACACACAGACAAACAGACAGACAGGAAAGGTCAAGCGTAGTTAGAACATCAAACGGAAATGTTCCAAAAGCTCTAGCTTCCTCCCTACCCTAACCCTCTCTCACCGCTGTGTTAATCTAACTTTCACTCTCACTCTATTCCCATCTCTATCTGTAATTCACGCTCATTTCCCATCCATCACCCTCGCTCATCTTTCATCTTTCATCTGTACTTTCGGCTCTCTACGCTACACTTTACACCGGAGGCACGTCTATCGCATTTCTCGCAGCCACTTTTCAGCCACTTTCCATATCCCACCATCCAACCATCCCACAGTTCACGTACTCTGCAGCGTTTCATTTGATTTAAGGGCAACAAAGAAACAAAATCAATCACCCATTTTTCTATATATTAATTATATGATTATTTATATGCAAAACCCCAAGACAAGCGTCTAGTATTTTGAAGGGAAATAAAAACATAAAGCGAATTTACACACAAAACTCTCGAGAAATGTCCACACAAATTTTGCACTCAAGACTGATGAAAAAAAACAGTTTGGCAACGCATAAATATAAACGATAAAGGATATATAATATGATATGATATGAAATGAAATGAACTAAGCTCATCCAAAGATAATCAAACAGTCTCCAGCGATCTGAATCCTATTCGAATCGCAGCGAAGGCAATCAATCAATTTTCTCATTCTCAAATCATCCGCAATTGTATTTACATAATCTTAGGGCACAGATTATTAACATTTTTGTATTAGTGTGCAAAATCGTTCTTTAGTAGATTTACATATGAATGAAAATCCAACAATTTTACCCAAATAAAAATAAACTAATGATGGCAAATAAATTTTTGATAAATAATAAATTTGAATTTGCTTAAAATTGGCAAAGGGTTTTCCTTGTTTGAGCATTTATACGGAAATATTTCGGTATCTAAATTTAATTCAAAACCATTGAAAAATCAGATGAAAAACAGCCTGACAAGCGGTTAGTTCCCGAAACATATAGATTCTGAATTCAAAATATCGGCGCCACTGTGCAGTTTCCCTACATTAGCCGAGACACGAACATCTAGACTTATATGGTTCATGCACTGACTGCGCGTACTTACCAGATGGCAGCACTGTGCAACGTGGTATGCTATCGATAAATTAATGCTAAAATTATCGTGACAATAGGAACAGCTGCTTTCTGGCGGTATTGATCGAAAAATTCAAACAACTTGATTGATCATGATTGAAAATACGATTCTGTGGATTCCGTTCAAGACGCTGCATACTCAAGACTCGAAGTTGGAAATTGAAAGTTCCTGGCAGTGCTTTATAACGGGAAATTATAGTGTCTGCAGTGCAGGATATGTACCCGCTTTAATTTGAAATGGATTCTACTTATTCAAACTTATCTTTGATTAAACGTTAAGTGTGACTGCTTCGATTTAGGTAATCGATTTAAGCTTTTCCGTTAATTCCTATTATTTCTTGCACGTTTAGGAAAACTAGCATTATGTGTATGGTAAACGCACAAGTAGCAGAGTGGATTTTTGTTTAAACAAAAGCCAATCTTTCAGTCGTAATCTTCTCCATCTAAGAATCTCGACTTGACAAACGAAAAAGCTCGACTGCCACTCGGCGCAAGTATCTTCAGCGGATCTCTCAGTCGCACAGACCTTTCCATTAACTGACGCGA
The DNA here is from genome assembly GCF_900245975.1 of Drosophila guanche. Lineage (NCBI taxonomy): Eukaryota > Metazoa > Arthropoda > Insecta > Diptera > Drosophilidae > Drosophila > Drosophila guanche. The sequence continues at coordinate 4,110,266 of NW_022995743.1, read as the reverse complement.
GACCTCATATGCCGCCAATTCTGTGGAATTAAAACACATTAAATGACTTACTTCAGCGGTCTCGTGACACAAACGGAACACAAACATGAGAGACAAACCAAAACACAAAAGTCGGCTAAGAACAAACATAAACATATTCGTACTCGTACTCGTACTCGCACAGCGTACTCTGCTGCCCAGACAATACGTATACGTAGACGGAACAAGACGCATGCAGAGAACCAGTTTTTGTCTTTTTTTTTGTAGTCAGAGATCCGGAGTCGAGCTGTGCCGGCCGGCGTTCTGTATGACAGCTGAGAATGAGAACCTTTCAGAGCCGGCAACAGTGCAGCAAAAACATAAACAGAAACAACAGCAACACGTTCTTCCCCGTCTGCGACTTTTGAGTGACCGGCCAAAGTGCGTTTAACCGTTAGCTATGTTATGTCACAGAGAGCCACACTGAGCTGAGGGTAGGTCAAAGGAAAGGTTAGCCGGAGCGGAAGTGGCTCGACTTTGGCTGAGAATGCCCAAGAAATTGGGCCAAATCGCGCTTCAGCAATCTGCAGCAATTACAAGTACAAATGCAGCAGCAGCAGCAGCAGCAGCAGCAGCAACAGCAGCAACAGGCAAGAAGAAATAGGCAAATGGAAAAGCAATAAAAAAGTTACCAACTTACACTCTTTTGGCGCCGTCATCCAAAAAGCCAGTCCGACCAAAGGAGGCACCAGAGATGCAAGAGAAACACGAAGCGAGGCAGTGATTGACCCAGTTTTCCAAGACGACAACAGCGACAGCGGCAACAACAGCAACAAGTAACGACCGCTCCGAGGCAACAACCTACCTTCCTACGTGTACGTGCCCCCAGTACCCCTCCCCACGTAGGCGTACCCACAGTCACAGTCACAGCCACACACACACAGCATGGCATAGCAGAGATCGGGTACCATGCCGATCCGATCCGATCCGATCCTCCTCACTCAGCTCAGCCATTGACTCGGGAGCTGCGGCTCGGGCTCGGAGTCGGAGTCGGAGTCGTAGTCGGAGTTGGTCTTAGCTTGGCTTTGCTTTTGGGGGAAGTGAAGTGCAATGTACTCGCGAAGCGAACGACCGTCAGACCAACCGACAGACCGACCGACAGACAAAAATCAAATAAAAAATCTTGTTTTTTCTGCAAGTTTCTGCCGATTCTTCAGAAAGCTGAAAACGAAACTTGCCTGAGAAGATTGTTCGGGGAGAGTTGGTGCTGCAGGAGGGGGCAGAGGGTGCTGTGGTGCCAGAGGCACATGCAAACAACACGTCAATGCACTCTGTGGTAGCCACCGCAAACGCCTCGACTAGTTTAGATTGGACTTAGACAACAACGTTGACTAGACCCGATCTCAGCCCAGTCGTTGCTCTGCTGCTGCTGCTGCTGCTTTTGCTTTTTGATTTTCTGCCATCAATTTGATCTTTGCGTGTGTGTGTGTGTGTGTGTGTGTTTTCGCTGTTGTCTTTTGTGGTTTGCAGACAAACACGAGTCGAACAACAATAAACAAGACAAATTGCAGCTAGGAAAATGCACTGGAGACCCACACACATGCGAGCGAGCGCCTCACTTGGTCATTGATGCGACCGCACCGAAAAAATAAGCAAGCCAACAAGCTCCAAGCCCCCAGAGACCCAAGAGCCCCATCCACATGTTGGCAGACGTTCACTTGCGGCGTTGCCAAGTTTCTCCACGTCGAGTGGCAGCAGACAAGTGCTTAATAGAGTGCAGCGGAAGTGCTTCAGGTGAGCCTCAAGCAGGGACCTAAAACCTGGGCTGGGCTCTGCTCTGACTAAGCCAGAGGTGCCGGGTTTTTGGCCAAAGAACCCCTCGAAGCTGTCACAGATAAATGATTTTGGTGCAGTGCAGCATGCAAATGAGTGGAATGCAATTCGAATTCGAATGCGAATTCGAATCGGAAACCAAACACAAACACTAGTCAAGGACGTGGCTGGTTAGTGGCTGCTGTTTACGTTTACAAGAAATAATTTATTAAAATATTTCAAATGGCATTCAGTTCCGAGCACAAAACGTTATGTTCCTTCTGGTAAATTCTAGATATTCTGCAGTTGCTACCTTGCGCGGCTTAGAATTTGCAATTTACAATCATACAATCCATCCACTCATAAATATGCACCAACTCCATGACTCTTTGTCTGTCTGTCTATCTATATCTAGTTTGTTTATCAGCCGAAAGGTTCAATGTATGCCAGAGCCAGCCAGAGATAAGTCCAAGGAAAGAACTCGACTCCTACTCGTACTTGCTTCCTTTTTGCGCTGCGGCGGCGGCCTCATCGAAATGCGCATTTATTCTAAATATCTATAGATATATCTATATACATATCTATGTATCTATTCGGCAGAGCAATCAATCAGCAGCAACAACAGCAGCAGTGCATCGAGCAGCCACAATCAAATTAACATTTGCATCAAATCGCATTGCAAATGGGGAGACGCAACGCAAGGCGCAGAAGGTGCTGCCGATTGGGGACTTGGGATTGGGACTCCGAATGGGGATGGGGTGGAGGAAATACTCTACTAGAGTACCGTACCTACTGGACACTTTTCCATGCCATTTCCATTTCAATTTACAATGGTTATTAGCACCTCGCAGTTGCCTACTTACTGGCTATCCAGTTTCAGGCTGCTGCTGCCTGTCGCTGCTACCTGTGGCAACACTCATTAGACAAATTGCCAGCGCTCCAATGTGATTTGATTGATTTGCAGCAATGCCAATTACAACAAATGGCCAAAGCGGCAGCGGCAGCGGCAAATCTCTACGAGTATCTCCACTTGCGGCTACTCACTCGCGCAGTTTTGTAATCCAGCAGAAAATGGAGCACGCTGGAAGACGAAGACGAAGACGACTGACTGGGCTGGGCTGGGCTGGAAGAATTGCCTTTCCTGGGAATAATCACACACACACACACACACGGGTACATGTGTTTAGCACTCGTAAAACATGAAAATGTGCCATAACGGCACACGCAGTACTCGTACTTTGTGGCTGCCGAATTACGAGTAAATTACGGGATAACTGTACAGCGGCAGCGACAGCAAACAGCAAACAGCAAACAGCAAACAGAAAACAGCGGCAGCGACGTGCGTTATACAAATGTCAACGGTTAATAAACCCCAAAGACAAAACTAAACACTGACTCCAGCTCCAGACACACCAGACACCAGAGAGGCATTTTACGAACATTATGAACAGATTCCACGAATTGGCAGGCCATCAAAAAGAAGACAAGACTGGACAGGCAGCAATCCAGTTGCAGGGGAATCAAAACAACAGTTACGGCAAAAGTAGAAGACTGAAGGAAGTGCTAGAAGATTCTGCATAACCAGAGGTACCCAGACACCCCGCTAAAGATCTTCCTTAATCCACATTTGTGGGCCCAAGCGCATGCCAATTGGCAATTGGGTATTTTAAATTACAGTTTTTACTCGCACATGCGTTGCACTTATGAGCCACAGCATAGATGTACAATGACTGTCTCTCGCTCCCTCTGCCGCTGCCAGGCGATGCCAAAGTTAATTAACACACAATCAACACAGACAGACACTCACACCTGTAAATTCTGCGACTTACTCGGCAAAACAAAAAAAGAAAAGGAGAGACGAGACGAGACGAGACAACAGAGAGACAGAAAGACAGAAAGAGCTTTGCAATAAGCGCAAAAACAAACGAAATTAGCTGGCTGTCGGCACTTCAATGCTCGAGAATGCACCGAAATTAGCCAAAATAACAACAAAGCCAGCAACAAATAAATAAAAGAGAAGAAGAAATAATCAAAAAAAAAAAAACAAAAACCAAAGAAAAAACCGAAATTAAAGTTGTAAGATTACAACAGTAGCGCAGAGCCAGAGCCAGAGCAGAGCTTTACATATGTGAGGCGCACAGAGCCATAGCTTACAGGTGTATGTGTGTGTGGCAGAGGCATATACCATGTGAACCAATTTGTGGCATCAATCTCAGGCGTGATGTGAAATTGTCCAGGCCAGGCAGACATCTCGCGGGAAGAATCGTGGCAACTCCCCCTTGCCACAGCAAATAAAACAATCACAATATACTAACAGTACTCGTACTACAAAGTATATAAATTTCCCGCTTCTATAAGTTATTCTGCACAGATAACGCCAGACACCACACCACAGCTTGACACCATCAATTGGTGGGCCAAGCCAAGCCAAGCCAAGCCAAGTCAAGCCAAGCCAATTGGGGAGTTGAGGCTGCTGGGAAGTTATGCAACTATTTTTGAGGAGTTTCTTGATGCATATTCAAGCAAGCTGATGCACTGTTGATCAGCACACTTAACAGCCATTAGCCTGAGTCAGCTGTTGGCTATCATTGCAGAGCATAAATCCTGTCGTTGTTTCGTCTGTGAATCTCCTCGAGTCTCAACCCACATCCACACTAAATGCTAGACAGAACTCAGCGCTGCAGTCTCCCTCTCGCGTTGACAGACTCCATTTGAACGCCTGATTTATGATTCATTCATTCAAAGCCCACTCGTGGGCTCAAAGTTGCAGTGCCTCCAGTGGCTCTTTGTACGTAAAGTGGACGACGTTTGACACTCGGAGCCACCGCCAGCCAACAGCTACCACGTTCATGAGCTCACGTATCTCCCGCCTTTGAATGTTGAATGTTGACTACTTTCGTGGTTGTTGTTAAGTTGCTGTCACTGATGTTGGTATTTTCTTCTCTTTTTTTTTGGTTGTTCATTATTTTTATGTATGGCTGTGTGGCCTTTGTCCTAAACTACAAACATTTGACATTTTCATCAAGTTTAACTGCCAGCCAGGCCAGGCCAGCGAGCGCTCTCTTTTTCCTTGCATGATTTAATGTGTTCCCTCAGTCAGGCAGCCAACTACAATATTAAGTTGGGCCCAATATGTTAACCACGATCATCGCATGGCTCTGGGTTTAAGTATTTTATGTCGCATTCGTTGATGAGCTGATTTAGTGGCGCTCAAGCAGGTTAAGAGGCAGGAAGCGGCTGTTATTAGAGATATTTCTGAACAGAATCCAAGCACATTGCTATAACATATCGAAGCTCAAGGGAACCATACAATGGAAAGCTAGAAGGCAGATCCATCTTTTAATTGTTTTTACAACTTCCATCTTTAGCTTCTCAGCTTTTCTCAAATATATTTTCTCTTCAATTATGCTGCTCCCCCACGTGTACCCCCTTTTAGCGCACTTTGGTGTCAGATTTGTAATCTCTTAATACCCCATTCCCGCGTCCATTCAAACGAAATGCTTTCTGACAACTTTTCACACGCAGCCCGACACACAAAAAGGTGCTGATTTTTGTTGGTTTTTGTTACAGCGAATGATAAAAGCCGCCTGAATGCAAAAAATACAAAAATACAAGGAGCTTTGTTTAGTAACTTTCTTGCCCGCTGGAGAGGAGGGAAATATATAAAACATAAGAAAAAGCAAAAGCAAAAGCAAAAGCAACAGAGCCAGCGCACAAAACTCGAATTTGGGTCAAACATTATTCAAATACAGTGAGCGAGCAGCGAGCGACGCACAACTGAATGAATGAATAGTGAGAGTGAGAGGGAGACGAAGACGGAGGGACAGTACGGACGATCCACCGAGCGGGACAGTGGGACAGCTGACCAGCCAAGCAACCAGTCGGCCAGTCGGCCAGTCGGCCACTCGGCCATTTAGCGCCGTTTGCCGTACCGCTTTGAAAATGCATAAAGCGCGCGTTCGAGCTGCGAGTCCGAGCTACGAGTCCAAGCCGAACCCGAATCCGAAGCTCCTAAGTCGGTCGCTCCAGCCAAGCTGTTGACCATTTGGCTGCGGCACGTCGTAAGAGTGCTCGATGATATAACCAGGCCCGGGCCAAAAAGCGCTAAACAAAACAAAACCTAGCTACTAGCAAATATGTATGCCAAACCGGGGGGAGGGATGGCAGCTGGGGAGTGGCGGGACACAAGCGGGAGTGGGTTCGAATGGAGTGGCATGGCATGGCTTGGCTTGGCTTGGAATGGGGAGGGGAGGGAGAGCTCGCATACCGTGGGCCGGCTGACAGACTGACTTACTGACTTAGTGCCGACTAGAGATGTAAGCGATTCCGTGCCGTGACGAGGGCCACCTCCTCAGGTGGTGGGTCGTGATTAATGAGAAAGTAGTCGTAAGTGGGGGCATAATTGATAACTCTTGATATGAATTTACAGCTTCGAAAAAGCGTCGCAAGATTTGCCAACTAAACCACACCCAGGGAGCAGCTTTCTTTGGGCAGATTCTGAATCTTTCGATCTGACTGACTGTTCTCACGATGGCTCCTCCTGTGCGCACGTGGCCATCTCGAGGAGGCCACTGTGACTGCGAGTCTTGGAGTATCTTCGCAGGCTTTCGCAATCGCCCACCGCTGCTGCCTGCTGCCTGCTGCTGGATTTGTTGTGTGTTTTTCTTTGCAGCGCTTCGTTGATTTCTGCAGCTTAGCCACTCGCTCGTCCAGCGCTATTTTGGTCTGTGGGGGGCTTCTTTTTTGGGTCTGCAGTTCTGCCCACTCATAGACACACACACAACAAATTTGTTTGGCCTAATCACGGGCCTGTAATCTTCAACGCGCTTTCTTGTTTGGGTGTGGTTTGGCCTGCTCGCCGGGCCTCTCCTGAACCGGTTGCATTGCTGAGCCCCGTCTTTGGCTGGTCAATAAAATCCTGTATGCTCCTCCCCGCACTCACATTTCTGACCAGCCAAATGAGTATTTGGCCCAAAGGCTTTGCAGCTGACTCTTCTCCTTCAACCCGATACCCCTTTCGCTTTTACGTTTTGCGGACGAGTAATTGCCTTGTCACGATTCTGATTTTGTCTGCCATCCCGGTGTGCCATAGGAGTCGGGGCTACTGGGCTGCAGGGGGGATTACTTTGATTCCCTTTGTATTGCCGTTGACATATTTATCTGTTTGTGTTTCTCCTGCTGCTGCTGCTGCTGTTGTCTTTTGGGGGCACATCAATTTATGAGTCTTTCAAAGGTAAACAGTCGCCGAACGTGCGCTAATTTTCACATTAAAATTGATTTTTTTGTCGCTGTCTGCTTTGCTATCGTTTGTCTATTGAATCGTATGTACGTCGTTGTAGGGACTTGTCGGTTATGCAATATTTAGGCTGTTGTCTTAGGGAATGCATTGAGTGTGAAGAAGGGGAAGTGCTATTAGTTTCTGGGAGAAACCTACAATTTCCTAGCCCAACAAAATGATTTAAAATATTCAAACATTTTCCCTGCAGCCCGTCACTCACTGTTATGCGATCTCTTTTGATTTATGCATCAAAAAACCATTAAAAATATAAATAAAATAATAGTTTTTCGGTTTTGGGAAAGGGCCACCCAAAAGTGACTTTGGTAGAAATTAATTTTTCTCTTTTCATTGAATATTTTCCACCATTTTGCGATGGCGACGTGAGCTTAATTTGTGCCTCGATTTTTGAGTGGTGTTATTTATTTTTATTTATTTATATTTACAGTGAGTGCGGCGTGCATAATTTTCCCTAAATTATAATTCATTTGGTTGCTGCCGCTGCCGATCGGTCTTCTGCTGCTGCCAGCGTCGCTGTCGCTGTCGCTGCCTCTGTCGACTGCGATTATGTGATTTTTCTTGCCGCAGAAGTACGTTCGTTCGGTTCGTTCGTTCGTCATAGCCATTTTGTTGTCGTAGTCGCTGTTGCTTTTGCTGCTTCGTTTTCACTTTCTATCGCTCCCCGGCGGCAACGGCAGCGGCAGCAACTTACATGTGTGCATACATTTGCTGGCACTGTGTGTGTGTGTGTGTGTGTGTGTATGGTTGTGTGTGCAGCAAACGACACGCTGACCCAGTTTCTCATACCACTACAAGCGAACGTGGAAGGCACACTGGAATTAATATTATTATGGTTCGGTGTTTGCGATACTCTAGCGAGGAGTAGCACGATATTCATCAGCTATATGTAACGCAGCTCCACTTCTTGGTCCGCTTTAACTCTGAGAACACTTTAAGCAGAATATCTTATTGATCTTTAAAGGTATTTGCAGCAAGTTAAAACTTTAGACAACCCTCAAACCACTTCCAATGCTTGGAATGTACGCGATGTAACTTCAAGAGTATCCTACCCTTCGGTGTTGCGTTTCTTTCCTGTTCCTGCTGTTGGTTGCTGCTGCTACTGCTGATGTTGTTGTTGTTTTGCTTTGCTTGATTTTCTTGCTGGTTTCGTGTCTCTGCAGAGGGCCCCCCAACCCCCAATCAGCTCGTGCAGCACTCTGGCTCCTCTTTTCTTATGCAGTTCGAGCGAAGAGCAGAGGAAAAGGAGACGCAGACGGAGATTTATCCCTATACAGGCACATTTCCATTATCAATTATCGATCGCTCGATATTACGGGACTACAGCAGCATGTGGCTGGCTCTGACAAATAATTGAAATTGAAGTTCGGGTTCGATGGGGGGATCTTTGGGTTATGCATTAGCTTTAATTGGCCGCTCATCAAAGGGGGAGGACAGCGCAGCAGCAGAAGAGTTCCCCCCCCCCTCAAAAAAAAACTCGAACAGCACATGGCTTTTGGCAGGGTGCGGGGAGGGGGCATAAAGACAATGACGACGATGTTTTTGGTTGGTTGCTGGAGAGGGGCACTGGAGTGGGGTAGTCGCATTTCTGCTTCGTTGATTATGTCTGCAACAAAAGCTCTATTAACTATGGAGACGAGACGCTCGCTCGCCGGGCGATATCGATCAGAATCACGAAAATGTAATGCACATTAACTAAGCATTTTTTTGGACTGCCCTGCGACGGTGCTGGTGGGGTACATCTGCTGCAGGAGAGAAGGTGCAACACTAGGAGGGAATATTTACAGGTTCTCCACCACAACTTTAGACCTAGGAGTTCCTTTGGATGCATAAGAGTAAAAGGGATGAAAAAGGAGTTTCAAAAGTTGTACCCCATAAGAGGGTATTCCACATTCGTTACACTTACCCTCCCATCACCATTTTCTTCTGGCTGCCTAATGTTGTTGCCTGTTGCTGCGGTGGTCGGTTGCTGCTGCTGCAGCCACACCACGATTCCTGCCCTACGCTCCAAGCCACTTCACGCGTGAATGAAAGCGAAAGGAAAACTGAGCCACCAGCAACGGGGCTGAGCAGAGCACATGGTGGAGTCGTGGAGAAAAATGGCCCGAAATGGTGAGGAAATGGCAAATATTGGGCAAATGTTGAGCATTTTGCAAGCCAAGCGCGGAGAGCCCCCCAAAAAAGAACCACAGCCACAGCAGCGTGACTAGATCGAGCTCGGGGATTTGCTCCTGGCTTTGCTTTTGCTTTTTGGAATTTGGAATTTTTGAAGAAGAAATTAATTTATGGCTGTCGGCGCATGCAAAAATTAGTGTCACACGCATAGCGGTAAAGTTATGCAATAACAATAATAAATACACATAAATACATGGACATATTTCTCTTTATGAATTTAGGTGGCTGCCCTAGGTTGGAGCTTCCCCTGTAGGCATATGGCTACAGGTACAGGTACACCTCCATATCTCCATCTGTATTGGTATGGCATGGCCAAAAAGAGTCTGTGTGTGTGTCTGTGTTTATTTAATATGCAAACAGCAACAACAAAAACAACAACAACCATAAACAAGTTTGTGTCTATACATACAACATCTATTTTTTGTTCGTTTAATAAATAAATACAAATTTTGTTGTAGTTTTTTTCCCGTTTTTTATCGGCTTCTTTTTTTCGTGTGTGCTTTTTTGTGAAAACATGTTAGCATGCAGTTACAAGTGTGAGTCTGTCGGTATGCCCCCCTCCTGGAAGTGCCAGCACCCCGAACCCCATCACACCCATTGAGTGTCCGCCTGTCTGGTGTCCCGTGTCCGCTTGTCGGCATCGCTGTCTGGTGCTGGTGTCTCCCCGTTTCTATTTGCTGTTTGTTTGTTCAAGACACTTCAACACTTGAGTTCAAGTTTTTGTTGTATGTATTTCCTTTCCACAATTTTCACACAGAGAGCACAGCACTCCACTGAGTGCACTTTTCATCGACTGAGCGGATGGGAGGATGGAGGCTCTGTAGTGGGAGTTATCTGCTGGAAGAACTGCAACTGCGAGGATCTGCTTTAAACAAATTATTCCACACATAAAGGATCCCCAGGTCCAATCCCTAAGCAACTCTGCCAGCTGTGGCCCAGTTTCCCCGCTTTGCTGCGATGCGCATCCGTTAGATAAACTCCACTCCGCAGCCAAAAGCCAGCGAACACTTTTCAAAATCGACTTACGTAACTGACCTAAGTCATCCACTGTTGCGTCGACTCAACGTTTCTTATATAACCAAGCGACTAACTGTTGTGGCCCACAAAAACTGCATCCCCCCATTCATGATTCTAGGCTATCGACAGAGACCCACAACACACAGATACAGGCACAAAATTGAATCAGATACAGATACGAATGCACGACACGCACCAATACCTAGAGACATCCACGCACTACAATCGGTTTTTGTTTATTTGTTTGTTTGTCCCCCTCCGCTTCTACGATATTTTATTTTATTTTATTTCTAATTTTATTTTGTGTCCGACTTCCGTGCTTTGGGTCACATGCGTGCCGTGCCGTGCCCCTCCTCGATCGGCGCTGGGGCGCCGTCTTTTCTTTTTCGGCTGCGTGTTCCCCTTCGATTTTGTGTCTTTTCTTTGCGCTACTTCTCTCCTCTTTTCTTTTGAGTTTTTTTCATATTATTTGTTGTATTTTTGTGGGTCTCTCGGTCTTGTCATGTCTTGTCTTGTCTTCCGGCTGTGGACGGACCCGCATTGACAGCGCTCGAAACGGCCTTGAAAGTGAAAAGGTATCGACACTTTCGCTTTTTATTTTACGAAAAATTCAAATGATTAACTAAATAAAAACGTTGCACAATTTTGCTAGTGGATCTATGAATGTGCAGTGACAATGATTTGATCTATAGAAGTTACATGTTTGATAAAACTAACAAAAAACTAACAAAAAGAGTGTCCAGATATTCCCATTTACATTACTGGCTGTTATTTAGCTCATGGTATTCTGGTGTAATTTAATAACTACTTTCCCTCTCTTTACCCATCAATAGTAGCAGACTCCCAAGAAGAATTCTTATAGAAGTTCTCTGCCCTTCGTTTCAGCCAATTGTTCCAGCCGCTCACGGACTTCAATTACACATTTAAATAGCAATTAAATATGGGCGCTGGTTCTGACACTTTGCTTTGCATTGCCACTATCAAATGTCAAATATCTCTGCCCACGCGACACCCAACCAAAAAAAAGATCAGTTGTTAATTTTATTTATTTTCCTTTTTGCGGTGTCTCATTTGCATACGGTCTTGGACGTCCAGGCAAAGGCTGGCAGGCTGGCAGGCTGACTCCAGTTAATTGTCGTGGCAACCTCATTTCATAAGCAGTTGCATTAACAGCTAAAAACACATTTTAGTGGCTATGGCTATGGCTGTGTGCGGCCGTGTTCGTTTTTCCCGTTGGCTGGCGGCAATTAAATAACGCGGGGCCAGCAGTCAGTCATAGCTAACAGGGCGAACGATTATATAATTCAGCGGCAACTCACATATTTAATTGTTTTTAACTACCCAAAATACGAAAACATTTAAGCATAATATTATTACATGCGCTTATGCTTATGGCTTATGCCTTTTGCTTATGCATTTTTCACTTAGTTCAGGCCGATTGCAACAGATCTTTATCTATGTCTTTTACCTTTTTCCTTTGCCTTTCCCTTTCCCTTTCCCTTTCCCTTTGCTTTGCTTTTGCTCTCCTTTCCATTTGGCCCCAAAAGCTCTTTTCCTGCGGGTTGCAGTTCCGTTAACGGTTATTAATTACGCATTACGCTTCGTCGCATTTCAAGTTAGGCGACAAACATCCCCATGCACAGATACAAAGAGACACACAGACAAAGCCAAGACAAAGCTGAAGATTGAGCGCCAGCCTAAATGATTTTTCGCCTCCATTTTTGCTTTTCGCGTAATCATAAAAGCCAAAACTCGTCGTCGTCTCCGTCATCGCTTGGTGTGCCAGTTACATGGACTACATTTGGAGATGATCTGCTCTGCCATCCCCCCCCCCCCCCCCCCCCCCCCCTCCTCCCGCCTCAACCCACACCACCCTCCCTACACCAAACACAAAAAAAACACCCCGCCACTCTCTCTCCCCCACCCACCCCCCACCCCCTC
>NW_022995743.1:3979650-4097450 GCF_900245975.1 Drosophila guanche | reverse complement strand
CAGTTTCAGCTTCAACTCTCACTCTCACTCTGTCGCCTCTTTCTCCAACGCTGGTGGGGGGCTTGCATTATTCATCCACATCCACGGCCACATTGTTGAGGCGTTTTCAAAGTCTTCCTCTTGACCTTGGACTCAACACGGCAACTTGTCGTTGCCGTTGTCGCCGCTGTCTTGTTGGAAAGCAGCGCCAAAAGCGTGTGCCACAAAAGAAAGCCAAACCACTTTTACTTTCAAGCTCAAGCCAAGACAAGCTCCGAGACTTGCCGGCGAAATGAGGCAATGGCAATGGTCGGGTCTGGTCTTGTGGGCTAGTGGGTCGGTCCAATGGTTTGGCGCCAAAATGTGATGCAGATAGGAAGGAAGCCACAGAGAGAGAGAGAGAGAGAGAGAGAGAGCGGAGGGAACGCATGCAATGAGATGACACAGGAATCCCACACCTTGCGGTGTTCATGATTCATGGGCTGCAACCAGGAACTCATTGAATGATGTCACTCGATCTGTGCTCGTCGTTAATTAACCCACTTTCCAATCAATATTCGTCGTCTTTGATTTCGTTTTTTCACTCTCAATCAAATCAAGAATTTATCAGCATACATCCCACAGAAAATTAGTCCCCTCTTTATTCGTATTATTTTTGGGTACTTGTGCCACTTCCCCATTTATTGAAGATATGAAGATTTTGGGTTGTACGATCTTGACATGCTTCAGCATATGTATTGTACGTACTGTACATACTATAGAACACATGATTTGCGTTCAGTTCACACATTTTTATACTTATACTAATTACATTAAAATGTAAATCATTTGTTTAATTTATTCGTTTTGTTGGCAGCTCTTGGCTTGCCATCTGCAAATGCGATGCAGAAAAGGCACACAGAAATGTGTTGCTCGATTTCATTGTTCTCTCTCTCTCTCTCTGTGGGACGGAATGAACCTTTTTTTGGTGCTATTTTTAAGCGAAAACCAAAAGGTTGGCAGTGAGAGCAAAATATACGCATGGCATGGGATGGCAAAGGATGGGATAGATACATACTAGTCTCTGTGGGTTATACTAAGCAAATGAATGCATTTTAATTTATATTAAATGTTGCACTAGAATATATCCAGAAGTTTCGTACGCGTAAAAAGTGTAAGTGAAATGTGTAGAGCATTATTTAGTGATTTTTGTATCCCACTTTATGGCTCGATCATAAAAATTATAGAATTCCCTTACTATTTGCTACAATTTGTTGTTTGGGAATACTTAAAGACTCTTCGGTCTGGTTTACAGCTGCAGCAACTGCACATGATAATGAAAACTTCTTTTTGATCAGTGCCCAAAGTGCTGACCTACTTAACAGAACAGACATCACGAGGGAACGGGCGGGTGTGGGTTGATGCGTGGGCTGTGGGCTGTGGGGTGTGGGGTGTCGGATGCCTCAAGCAATGGAGAAGTAGACACCGTCTAAACAACAGTGCCACAGATCGCAGTATCCAGACACATTCCACCATTCCATTGGCGATGCACAAACATTTCTCTCTCGTCTCGATTTGACTGCCTTTTCGGTGGGGTACCCTGGGGGGGTATGAGGTCTAGTGGAGTCTATTTTACAGCTGCTGACCTACTTAGCTCAAAGTCAAGAAAAAATTTGTTGCTCTGCTGCTGCTGCTGCTTCTGCTGTGGCATAGAACATTTCTTTCGCAGCGCCCAAAAAGTGAGAAGAAAGAACAAAAATTGAAAGTGAATTCTGTTGTTGGAGTGCTGCAGCGACTGAAGCGACTGCAAACAACTCAGCACTGCCGCAAAAGCAAACACCAGCAATAGCAACAACAACAGCAGCAATTAACAACAATTTCAATTTGTTGTTGTTGCTGACTCGCTTTAAGGGAGCATTCCACACTCGTTCGCACAGACACAGCCACATCTTTGCCCATTTTGTACGCGTTGAGGGCGCAGCTTGTTTGTATTTCCTTGTCGGCACGGCTATGCGTGTGTGTGCTGTAAATGTAAAGGAAAAATGTGTACCAGAAATTAGGTCAATTTGTTGTTGTTGCCTGCCTGCTCGACTGTTGTTCTGCTTGCAACAAGTGTCTGGTGCTGCGGCCCTTTCCAACGGACGCGGGTCTTGCCCTAAGATAAGTTACCGCCTCTGTGGAGCACACCCGACCCACCCCAGGGCCCACTGCCGCAGCTCTGCCAAGATTGATAAAGGCAGCGCTGCTGCGTCCGACGCCAACGCGCAGCTGAAAATAGAAGCGCGCGCGCAGCTTTTTGGAAGAAGTTTTTTTTTTCTTTCCAAAGGGCGCCCCTTGTACATTTTTGACTGCACACACACACACACACACACACACACATTGCTAATCAAGGCGTATGCGTGTGTGTGTGTGTGTGTTGGCGTTGAGATTATTTTCCAGCATATTTTTTTGTTGCTTTTTTATTGTATTTTCATATATTTTGATTGTTGTTGTTGCCGGGTCTCTCTCTCTCTCTCTCCCTCTCTCTCTCTCTCTGGGTGGGTAAAAGTAGGGCAATGGGTCTGTGGGTGAGTGGTTTAGATTTAGTTTTTATTTCTATCTCTTGCTCTCTTCCTCTCTTGATCTTTGCTGTCACTTTCTGGCGCTGTCTGTGGCTGCCCTTGCCGCCCTTTTTGGCGACCGAGTAGCAATAGGAACTGCTGGGAATATCTATCCTGATGTATGCTCTTGGAAACTATATATGTAAGCCTGTGTAGTGTATTGCCATCTTCGTTGTGTTTTTGCCCATCGCTAAGTATCTTTCATTCATTCGCTTATGGATGTTATTTCCCTTTTGGCTTTATCTACACAAACATTCTGTTTGGACAGCGCTGCCCATAAATTCTCCATAGATCTGTAAGACTTTTCACTCCTGCCATATGTAAATAAAGTGCTTTTTAATTGTTGCTGAAGTTTTGTTAGTGTTATTAACTCTCGGTGTTGCACTTTCCCAGCCTACAGATTGCGTAAAGGAAGATGGGAAGATGCCCCTTCAATCTGTGTGCGCCCCTTGGGGGAGGCTGAACAATTTATTTGATTATTTGCCATCTGCGGAGAGACGCCACGCCGCAGAGTGGCACATCCAAATGTCTCCATTTTGCGTGGTTCGCTTGATTTATAACGGAAAATTCGTTTAAGCAAAGCAAAACGCTAAACAATTTTTGTGGGCCACGTTAATAAGCGCAACATAACGAACATAATATCTTAACTTGGTCATCAGGCAGCAGACAGGCGGGCAACAGACAGCACAGCACAACAAAAGAAAAGGCATCTTTAAAAGCAACAGCAACAGCAACAGCAACAACAGCACTCATGGATGGCTATTACATAAGACCCACACTCAGATACAGATACAGATACAGATACATTGAGCCTCTCAGACTCGGCCTGAGAGTCAAGCTGAAGCTGCTGCAGAGACTGCGACTGCCTCCAACATGGCGTCGCCGTCGAAAAGAAAATAGTCAATGTATTGTGGAAAGGAAACAGCAAAGAGCGGGGGGAGCTAGAGGTAGGGGTGAGGTGAGCTGAGCTCCAATGCCCCATTGTTGCTGCTGCCTCGACTGCGGCTGTGGCTGTATTAGATAGTCGGCATAGAAAGTGAAACCGCTGCCGCTCAGCTCCGATCCGTGTTGGCCACACGATCGCCGCGTTGCCAGGCGAATGCCAGGCACAAAAGAGAGGAGGGAACGGGAGCCCGGGCTTTAAATATAAGCCAAACAGCTATTACTCAATCTGTGCTAAAAAGAAAAAGAAATAAAGACAGATAGATGTAGTAGATAGATGCAAAAGATGTAAAGTTAGTCCCACTCTCTGCTTCGCTCTTTCTTGAGGCATGAAAATAAAAATGAAGTAACCCACTTTTTTTCCGCTATGGGTTTTTGTGTTGTTTGCCCGTTGCAGTGGAAGACACACGTAGCAGACAAAGTGGAACTGAAGTGTGAAAGATGGATTGATTGGCAACTGGATCGTGATGGATCTGGATCGGTATCGGTATCGGTATCTGGGAGCTGTGCCCTCTCCAGCTCAATGAAACGGAAAGTAGCGAGGTTCGGGGTAGCATAACTGATGCCACGAATTATGATTAATAAATTAAACGGGGATCCTACTCTTTCATTCTCTAAGCACATGCCGCAACATCCCTTTCATCCCTACCTAATAGCCAAATCCTCCTCTTGATCTATGCGCCGTCAGCCTCGCTCCTCGCTCCTTCCTTCCTCATTATGGCAATTAAAATTTATCAACCTATCGCCTGGCTAGGACACAAACAAAAATCACTGCAAATGGTGCTGCTGTCGCTGCTTGTTGCAGATTTATCACTTCTCGCTGCCGCTGCCTCTGCCGCTGCAACGCGCCGCTCATAACTCATACGCCGCGTATGCTTGGCGCTTAGTTTGGCAGTAATTGTGCGGCAATTTCTGTTCCCTTGCCAAAACGCGATGCTGACGTTGATGCATGTGTGTACATACATAGGTATTTATGTATGTATTCCCCCTTTGAGGGAGCTGCAGTACGGGTCTTAGGCCAACCGCAGACTTTCACCTTAATCCGCTTAGAACCCTTATCAAAGTCGAGCTTTGGTTTTTATGGGGTTTCTGTGGCTACCACCAGACACCCACAATTTCACTTTCTAGGAGGTTACTGCTGCTTGTTGCTGCTGCCGTTGCACTCTAGAGTGCATGCGCAATTAGCTTTCATCAATCAAAGTACTCAACAATGCTCACCAGAGAGCCAGGGTGGGAGGCAACTGACAGGGACAGGGACAAGGACAGGGACTAGGGCTAGAAAAATTGGGCATGCAGGGGCAGCAGCAATCGCCGCAGATGGAAAGAAAGTTTTAGCCACCGCCTTGGGTTTCCTCCACAAGCCATCAAGAAAAGGGCTTAGCCCGAACCCAAATTTACTTTTTTGTGTGTAAGTGATTATCTGCCTCAGGTCTTGGCATTGCAGGGGAGGCTTTCTCTGGCGCGTTAATTTGTCTGATATTTTTGTGTGTTTTGTGTGGCTTTGTACCCGGTACTCAGAGAGTTTAGGGCTACATTAGATTTGTGGTTCAAGTGGGAACGTAACCTGGAGAATGACCATTTCTAATGCGGCATCTTGAGCAGATTGGTTTATTATTAAAGCCAGAATGGAGCCCCTGGCAGTTGCATAAAAGGGTATACAAGTAGTGCTGCGACTTTAAGAAGCGTTGCACAGCGTTCCTCCTCGAGTTGCATTTATTCTGCTTAGCTTTTGTCGTTTATAAATTTGCTTTTCGTTTCGGGTTTGTCTTACTGTCAAATTGTGTCAACACGGCCGCCATGCGATTGTCTGTCCCATCCTCCTCAGACTTCACCCCGCCATCTCGCAGTCCCTTTGCCCCCAGCGCGTGTCTCAGCTGTCGCGCCTGGCAGCCCGAAATGCATTGCATCTTGTGCCTCTCATTGGCCTTCTAGTAGGTCTGTGCGTGTGTTTGTCTGTTTGTGTGATGCGCCTAAATATGGCCGACATTTTATTAGACATTTTTTGGCAGAGCTTTGTTGGGCCAATTACGATTTGTCGGCTAATTTGATCAAATTAAGGAAGAACTTAAACGAGGTCTTGGAAAACGTTTCTTCAGTGCTGAAAAACTGAAATAAAATAAAGTAAGATAATGAAGAACTTCTCTGTTTTCTTTTGTATAGTGTAAATTTTATTTAATTTATTTAGAGTTTGCTTTACAGTTTGCGTTTTGTTGGTTGGTTTTTGTTGTTGTTGTATATTTAATTTATGAATATATAAATTAAAATGAGAACATTGCGTTGGCCTTACAAGTTAATAGCATTCATATCTCTTCCGCGCTCTCCGCTCAGCCACGGATTCCGTATTCCGTATTCTCATCGCATTCGCTAGATTTCTGTTAGTACCGGTGAGGAGGATAGGGTTGGGGATATTTTCTTTTGTTGGGAAAATGATTAAACTTACGCACTAGAGATTTGCTAATGTTGGATCAGTGTTTAAAGCAGGGCCTGGGAGTGGAAGTGGAAGTGGGAGTGATTTGGGGGTAGGGATTGTGGCATAAAGCATTTAGCGCAAAGCCGCACACCATTCAATAAATGTACAAAAATTACAATAGTTAAAAATATGATTTGTGTTTTTGTTTTGTTTTTTTCTCAGTATAAATAGTTTTTTAATTTTTTGTATTTTCCGTTCTCTTTCCTGCGCGTGTTTTTTTTTTACATAAATATTTTCAACATTTTTCTTTGGCTTAACTTTATGATAATATGCATACAGATATAAGATATTCATAGATGTGCGAAATATATGTTACAGTCGTTAAAATTAAGTACAAAAATATTCAATTGTATCTCGGATAAGCAGTGACAACAAAGGGGGGAGGAAAAGAAGTGGAAAATGTACAAAGGAATGCCACAGGTGGGGCAGAAAAAGACAAAGAAGATGCAGAAGAAGAATGATGAATAGTAGAAAAGAGAAGAAAGATTAAAGGATTAAAGTGGTTCTTACATGCTACCCACACAGCATTTTGAATCTTTGATTTGGCGACAGACACACATTCGGACTCATACTCAGACTCATTCACACACACACACACGCACACACACACCTAACACTCACGGCTACAGCGAGTGGTCGTTGGTGTTGAGGAAGCTCCGGCAGACGCGACTCACTTCGGGATTGGCATGGTTCATCAGCTGCATGTAGATCTGTTTGTGCAGCTGCAACTCGTTGGTCATCTCGCCCAGCTGCCGGATGAGCGCGTCCTTCTCCTTGAGCAGGCTCTTGACGCGCTCCTCCACCTCCCGCGACCGCACCTTGGCCTTCTCGCGACTCTTGCGCACTGCGATGTTGTTGCGCTCCCGCCGCCGCCGATACTCCTCGGTGCCCTTGTCCACGTGCTTGTTGCCATGCTTCCGGTGGTGGTTGTGCTGCTGGTGCTGCGACGCGTGCTGCAGCTTGCTGTGCTGCTTCAGCAGGTGCTGGGCACCGGCGGCGGCCGCCAGGTGTGGCAGGTTGTGGTGGGCCAGCACATTGGCCGTGGTCAGATTCGTGAACTGGCTGCCGTTGACGGGTCCGCTGCTGCCGTTGCTGCCATTGCTGCTGCTGTGATTTGGCGTGGTGCTGCCGTTGAGGGTGCCACTGGTGCTGTTGCCGGACAATCCGTTCCCTGCGGATCCATACCCGTTGTACAGCCCATTGCCGTTGGTCATGAAGGCGGCGGCCGCGTTGCTTGCCTGCTGGCTGGCCGCCTCCTGCAGGTGGCGCCGGTACTCCGGATCGATGGGCTCCTCCTTGATCGTGCTCGAGTCGGAGCCCACGGAGCTGTTCTCGTCGCTGGAATTATTGTAGGTGGCGTGCACGGGCTGTGGCATGTACGCCAGTGCCCCGCCCCGCCCGTATCCATGCTGGTTCCTCAGCGTCTGTTGCTGCAGCACCTTGGCCGCTGCGCTGACCATTCCACTGGGCGGCAGGGTGGCGGAGAGTCCGCCCGGACTGGTCACCATGTCGCTGAAGATGCCCAGCGTCTCCGTGTCCCGGAACTGGTCGTCTATCAGGTGCTGCAGGTCCAGCGTAATCTCTTGGGTCGTCAGCTCGTCGAGATCCGTCTGTGTGGTGTACTGCAGCATTTGTTTTTGCAGCAAGTTGTTCACATTGTTGTTGACACTGTTGCTGTTGTTGTTGTTGTTGCCGTTGAGGGCCGCCTGTTGCATCTGATGCATGGCATGCTGCTTCACAAGGAGTGCTGCATCCTGGGACGTATTGTTGTTGGCATCCGTTGTCTGCTGCTGCTGCTGAGGATTTTGCTGCTGCTGCTGCTGTTGAGGATTCTGCTGCTGCTGTTGCTGTTGCTGCTGCTGCTGCTGCTGGGCAGTGGACATCGCCGTCAGTGTGATCTGGCCGATGGTGGCCTGCTGGGGTGGCGGCTTCTTGAGGTCCAGCTGGGCCAGGGTCTGCACCGCATCGGCGTACATCTGTGGCGATTCCATGTTCAGCATTTTAAGTTGCCCGAATGAGGGTAGAATGTTGATGCCTTTTTGCCCGAGAATTTTGATTGATTTTCCGCGAAAGTTGTGTGGGGGGGAATTTAAGGATTATTTTTTCTGTTTTTTTTTTCTTGGCTTTGAGTCCTAGACCATTGCACTGAGGTAAGTTTGTCTTTGGAAATGTTTCTTGTTGGTCTTTAATTTTCACAAATTTTTGTTGTAATTTTTTTTGTCATTTTTTGCCGCTTACATTTTCACTGCAGCAGCCACGCATTTTTGTTTTGTGTTTTGTCGTTGCTTGCTTTGTTGTTTTAGTTGTTGCTGTTGTTGTTGTTAACACTGCACTTCTCCGGCCGCACGCGCTCGAACGACTGAAGTGCCACCGCAATGATGCAACAGATTTTATACGAGACGGTCCGACGCGACTTTGCTTTGGTATTAGAAGGCAGCGGCAAAGGCAAGCTCCTGAAGAACCGTTAGGCTGTCTGGGCCCCCGGAGAGCAAAGAGCCAGAGAGAGAGAGCGTGTAAGAGCGAGAGCTTTTCTTGGCGTTTTCCTGTCGGTTAGAGCGAGCAGCGCGTCCGTCGCTTACAATTGGTAAATTGTAACTGTGACAAAATGCGAACGCGGCACAGTGAAAAAGTCTTTGGCGCAGGCTAAGCAGCCAAGCAGCAGCAGCAGCAAGGCAGCAGAGCCAAAGAAAATGAGAAGCAAACGACGGCGACGTCGACGACGCCAACAACGAAGCCGAAGCACAGCGCGCATGTAACAGCCACACACACACTCACTCACGCACACACACGGAGCCACAAGGCGCAAATGCTCCACGCCATAAAAGCCCCAAAAAATGACGTCGTCGTCGTCGTCGTCTTTACTGCTGCTTGAGCGTCGGCTGCGATGCTTTTACAGCAACTACCTGTGGATGCTACCCAAACGAGAGAGAGAGAGAGCGCCCAGCCAGAGAGAGAGGAGAGCAAAGATCGGCTGGCAACGGCATTTTTTAAAAAGCAAAAGTTTTTCCCAATCACTTTTACTCTCAATGAGAGGGGAAACCCAACAACTATAAATGTATGTAACTGCAAGGCAATTTACTTACCAGACAAGTTGCTGCTGCTGCTGCTGCTGCGACTGCGACTGAGTGCAGGGAGAGTGCCAGCAGAACTGCTCTGCAGAGTGTAAATGATAAGTAAAGGCTACTTCAAGAGGTGCTTTACATCTGTGACCCAATTGCATTCTATCAAAGCTCAAATAAAGGCACATCTTACATCGCAGTTGGGCTCTTGGGCAGCTCTATGCTGCGTGACGTCACAAAATGCGCCTGCAGGTAGCCGAAAGAGGAACAGCAAAGAAAGAAAACAAGAAGGGAGAAAGCTCTCGCTAGTCGCAACTTTGATACCCTTTCAGGTACAAACTTGCTACTAATTATATGATTTGGCTGCATAATTGACTTATTAGCTATGAGGCCAATAGTTTATATTTATAGCTGAGTGCATCAAAGTAAAGATAAATTGAATGCTGAGGCCAGAGCATATCATTGCTTTACACAGTCGGCGGCTATGCCTTCTTCTCGTGGTGGTAAACGAATAGAGTATCAAGAAAAAGAGCGCCAGCTTTGGCACAGAATGCGCTGTTTGTGTCTCTCTGTGCGCTTTCATTTTCGTTTGCTTTGGGAGCAGCAAACAGCAGGGGCAGGCAGTCGAAGCACCAGCAACAACAACATCACGCCCGCATTAACCGGCATTCCCCCGCACCTCCCCCGCTGTAGAGCCCTTCTCACACTCTTTGATTTCTGCCTAGACTTTTGCCTCAGCTCGACAGAAGCTCGTGCTGCAGTTCGGGCGGGGATTTGTTTTGGCGCGCATGCGTGACTGGTCGGTCGGACGGAGGCGTCGCGTCGCAACGCATCGCAGAGCTTTCACGTAATATCGTACGCAGTGTTTTTCTTGTTGTTGTTGCTTGTGGTTGTTGCTTTTGCGTCTTATTAAAATTAAAATCATGTTATGAAATTCATAAAAATTAGCACGCCTCGTAGTTTTGTTTATTTAAATGCAGCGATTTGTAAAAGTTGTCTCTGTCACTGGCTCTCACTCTCACTCTCACTCTCTCGCACACGTGCTCTCACTCTTTCAATCACTCTCCCTCTCTTTCTCTCTCTTGCTCTCCCTCTCTGTTTGCCCATATCTTTCTTCGACTCTCTCCTTTTCCGTTTTCTTTGATTTAGGTCAAGTTGTCGTTTACTTTTTGAAGGTGTGTGCTCTCCGCTGCTCTCCGTTTCCCCTTTGTTTATTCGGATTTTATTAATCATACGCCCCGTGTGCGCTTGTACGATAAGAGCAAATGGCGATGTCGATGACAGGACAGCTCTGCAGCGTCTCATTGTCTATACTCCCCAGCCCCCGCTCTTATCAGTCAAATGATTGCAGCCCATCAGATATATCGATATCGATGACTAAATCAGCGAAGATTGTGCAAAATTTGCCTGCTGCAGCCGCTTCCTTGTACGTGTTGCACAAATGCGTTGCCCTCGTCACTGCACCCTTATTGTTCTAAGGCGTTGCTTATTGCCTCTGTTTCCCAATCATTGATCCGATATCGATGGCTGCTTATCAATTGCTGTGCCTGTCGAAATGCCATATGTAGATGGGGCAAGATCGCCGTCAGCCAACTGATAACTGAGTTCTTTGATTGCTAAATGATGGCTAAAAATATCACAATGGAGAATGTAAGTTAGTTTGGAATTACTGGCCATGGAATTTGATGCAAGATTAGCTAAGGCCTGTGAATTCTTCTCGATTTAGTAACTCAAAGACGTTTATACGAAAAATATCCAATATCAATCAAATATACAAGCTTTTTTTTTGCTTCTGTTTGTATAGAAAACATATTCGCAGAAACTCGACTTCTTCTACATCAACAACAACCACGCGCAATGCACATCAACCTTTGCCACTTTTATTTTGTATTTTGGCAAACGACTGATAAGACTGGCCAAAACAAATACCACAAGCAGACACGATTCAAGTGTGGGAGAGCGTTGATTCGCGTTCATTGCACCCGTGAAAAGAGCTATCTGACACACGCAAAAATCACACAGAAATTATATTTATAAACATGGCCTTAATTGAGAGCTATGGGCAGTGAATTCTAGGGGACATTTCCCACGTGTCCTCTTGCCGAGCCACCCATGGACACTTCCTCTACAACTTCACAGTCAATGTCTGCAGATTCATGGAACATCCGAAATAGAATCCCAAAGCTAACTTCATTTATGAGTGCTTCATAAGTGTCCCTTCAGTGTAAGTGACTAAAGATCAGGGGATCCAATTTTCTGAATTTCCTTACGCTTTCCTGAAATAAACATTCCAACACACGCAGCTTTGGCTAGGGTATCTAATATCTCGCACTCGTTTACGACCTCTTCCTTCTGGTTTGTTTTGGTTTCGGTTTTCTTAGTCACACCTTATCGGCCGCAGTGACGAACGATATCGTTTTGCTACCCCCAAACTGTGTTGTACTTCCTCAAATTTGAACCCGATCGCATTGAACTCGAGTCGAGAGAGTTGGATGACTCGCTGTACATGCTGAATTCTCACGGCCCGGACTTTCGATTAGGCGAAGAGTTCTAAGCAGAAGCAGAAGCAGCAGTAGCAGCAGAAACGACCAATATTCGCCGAAGAGCGGGCAAACACCACTTTCATTGTCGGATCGCGTCGAATCAGCAATTTATATTTATTCATTTCTGTGGGCATCAGCACTTGGCGGCAAAGGGAGCGGCTGGCTTTCTGTGGAAGCAGCAGCAGAAGCAACAGAAGCAAAAGACATGCTCAGAAGCCAAGCCAGAAGACAATCCCCCTTTGGCCAAGAGTTTGAGTTCGTTGAACCTGCTGCATTTTGAATGGTGTTGAGTAGTCGCTGGTTAGGTGGAAATCATCCGAATTTTCATTAATTGTGTTTGAGATTCTACATATTCTTTGTTTCGTCTCACTGCAGGAGTCAATTTAATTAAAATGAAACTATGATCGTTACTTTTTTCCATTTAAAAGTGTACTACTTACATATTCGTTTCGTCTTTTGTTGCTACGTTTATAATATCCAATTTCAAAGTTGCCGCGCACTGCACTTCTTGTCTACGCTGTAAGCAGTGCAGAAGCAGTTCACACTGGCACTGCTTGTACAAAGTTCAAGTGGTTCGATAATTTTGCTGGCGCCATCTACCTAAGCAGTTTGCAAGCTGGTTAGGTGGTGCACTGCTTGTCAAGTGGTTCACTGCTTGTGCTGTGGCGCTAACAAAAAACGAATATGAAATTGCCCGCGTGGGGAAGCTTTAAAAGCGGGAGCCAGATGGAACAAGTGATTCAGAGTAAACATTGCAAGCTGACTGAGCGCAGCTCCCTATTGGAGGAGAACACAAATTATCTGCAGTATAAGATGTATAAAAGGAGGAAAAGTGAAGCTTAAAGTACCTTAAACCATCACTGATCCTTGACCCACAAGCTCGTAGCATTCCCCACCGGTTTCTTTCCTACCTTCAGCTCCTATCAGAAATACTTCAGACAGGGAACGCAGCACAGAAGCCACAACTCATCCTACCTAACTACATTTGGCATGCGATCGATCGCTCGATCGATCTGAGACTGACCCAAGCAGCAACCCAGCAGCGGACTGGTTGACTGGTTGACTGACTGACTGGCAGACAGACTGACTGTCAGAATGCCTGAACGATCCTTGGGGCGAGCGATGGCACGACGACAAACGCATTGATTGAAATAGTTTATTTGCAGGCCGATCGACCCGGGGCCCTGGTCCTGCCATGCCAAGCCATGCCCTACGATTGTTTTCCTTCTCTTTTTGTGTGTGTGTGTGTGTGTTTTGGTTGCTTTCCTCATATTATTTGCGATGTTGTGTTGGCAGAGCGCAGAGATAATGATGACGAGCTGCCAGCCAACAGCCAGCCAGCCAGCCAGGCAGCATCCATGCTCCACCTCCTCCTTCTTTGTGCCTTACCTGAAACGCCATAGAGCGGAGCTGGCCATCCCGGCCACGACTGATTGGGATGCCTTGTGAAGCGACGTGCGCAGAATTGACATTTTGTGTGTGCATTTGTGCACAGTGGGCGCGATAAGGTCGCTGAACGGTTCGAGTCCGAGTCCGAGTCAGAGTCAGAGTCAGAGTCCGAGCTGTATCTCAAGCTGTATGTACGTACGTACCCTCATTGTGTCCTCTGCTTCAGCCCCCACTCCATGCTGCTCTGATTTCCAGGCACAAATTAAAAATGCTCCACAATTGCCCGAGAGATCGATCGATCGACAGCTCTTCGCCAATGGAATTTTCATATGAGCGCTTGATTTCAGCAAAATTACATACTTGTAATTTTCAAGTTGCCAGTGGCCAAGCGGAGTGCCAGGAGAGTTGAAAGCCAGCAGCAAAACGAAACGAAATGCAGCGCAAAAAAGAGCCCAAGCCCCAAGCCACAAGCCCCAAGAATCGCAGAAGTCCAAGAATTTTAACCCCAACGCAAAGACTCGGAGTCGGAGTCGGAGTCGCCGCAGTCTGGCCATGGGTCGGAGATGGAGTCGCAGTCGAAGTTGGACTCCAAGTCGTTGTCGTTCGAACTGATCACTTACGCACATTTTATCACAGCCAGGCTGGAGACATCGCTGTGAGCCTCCAACTCCTTCTGCCTGCTGCCTTGCCATGGCCTGACAATAAGTGGACTTCAGTCTGCGGGGAGTTCTCGAATGGGGCGTACCCTGCACACAGTCTGCTGCAACTGTGGAGACTCCTCCAGGCAGCATTTGTACCTGGCTAATATCCCCTCAATACCCTCTGGTTAGCGGGTAGGAAAAAAAATAAGTTACCGTTCTACGCGCTGAAATTTGTTGTGCCACTCGACGATGCGACGATCAGCAGCTTGGGAGCTGATGTTGCATGCAACTCCTGCTCCGTTGGTTTGCGGCCTGTCTGGGACAGGGGCAGACGTTCCTCGTCTGCAGAGCTCTTGTCAGCACAGAAGCAGCAACAACAAACTATCGATCGCTGGCAATCGATCAAGTATTTCGCGTACATTATCCGAGATGCGTGGGATAATTCTGTTCTAATTTGTAGAGGCAGAAGCAGAAGCAGAAGCAGAAGCAGAGGCCTCGAGCTAACTGACGTCAACCCGAAAGTAAAGAGAGTCCAGAGCCACAGGCCTCCAGTGCCTGAGGGACTGATGAGGCCCACTGTCATGCAAGGCACGCAGCAATCTCGACTTTTGTCATAATTAAATATATTGAGGGAATATTAATGCTGAGCGCTGAAAGCGAGGAAGTTCTAACTGGACAGGAAGGACGGAAGGGCGGGTGGAATGGGCTGAGAGCTTGGCCTGAACTTCCGTCGCTGCTGCACTTGTCACAGTGCCACCAAAGAGGAGTTCCGCGCTGCATGCAAATGAGTGGCAAGCCGGGAACAGGCCACTGCCTGCACAGCCAACTGCTGGCTTGGCCAATAATCAGGTGAAATGGTCACGACCTGTTAATCGTTTTATGATTGTAGCGGTGCTTTTGTTTCCTGTGCCTCAGCCCCAACAGCCGGACACAGTCGGACACAGTCGGAACGGTACTTGCAGCTCAGAGAGAGAAAACCAAAACCAAAATCCAAACCGCAAATAAAGGGTGGTGTCTGCTGCTGCTGCTTTTCCTTTTGTTTTGCCAAAGCCTCAATTTTATTTAAATTGTAACAGACACAACAAATACACAGAGACAGAGGGCAGAGGGACAGGGACAGTTGCCACTGACAAAAGGCATCGCCCCGAAACACCCAAACCCAAACCCAAACCCAATGCCCGTTGGCGAGCCTAAGCTTGAAGCTTCAAGCCTCGTATCCTTATGCGTTATTCATGAGGCAAAGAAACATTGCGATCGCCTGTACCAATTGCCAATTGGTTCGATCTTGACTCCCGACTGCCGACTCTGAATCTGATTCCTGGCTTTGACTTTGACTTGGCGTTGGCGGGGGAGCTCCCGCTCTCTACCTCTCCCTGTGTCTTTATCCTCTTTGGCTTTGGCTTTCTGTGGCTGGGCTAAGTGGCTCATTGTCACCCCAGCGCCCAATTAGACACCTGAGCTCCGAGGCTCCTCTCTTTTTTGGCTGCAGATAGGATGTTCAACTCGCTGAATTATAATAAAGATAATGATCCAGGACCAGCTATGATTAGTGCTGCATTCTTGATGCCTTCGTCTCAACGTCTCATCTCTCTCAACATAGCTCGTCTTGTATCTGCCAAAGCACAAGACAAACGCCAGAAATTTACATATTTAGACTATTTAAAATGCTTTTGGCTTGCTCTATAAATAGTCAAAAATATCTGTGGCTATATCTACTCCGTGTGTGTGTTGGTGTGTTGCTTGCAGCAAATCAAAATCGTAAATGGAACAAACATTTTTTCGGGCTCTTTTTTCTTGTATTTTCGTGAGCTATAAAAATACATTTTCGGGAACACACCGTTTGGGTTGAGCTCTGCTGTCGTTACATTTTGAAGGTGAACTTTGCAGGATTACACAAGCGGAGGAGCAGCAGCAGGAGGCCCTCCCCATAGCTGGCATGGAAGCACGTAAGATGCCCAAGCAAAATGCTCGCAAAATAATTAAGTATTAGAAATGTGCGAGAGAAGAGAAATTCCAGTGAAAATTCAATGGCAAAAAAAAAACACAGAAATACACAACATGTGATTGTATTTGTATTTGTATTTGTTGTTGTTTGTTTGCTGCTGTTGTTCCCAGACAGGCTGACGATCGCCTAGAAAGACAGCCGCTCTGGAGCCAGACGAGACCCGATCAGAGACCAGAGGCTGCAGTTTCAGTGCAGCCAGCCAGCCAGCCAACCAACTAACCAATTAGTAAGCGCTGCACAGAACGCGTCTACAATTGTGAGAACCTTAGACATAGAACAGGCCAGAGTCAGAGGCAGAGTCAGAGGCAGAGCCAGAGCCAGAGCCAGACCGGTACGAAACGGGCCAAAAGCTCCACGCCAGGCCGTGTGAGTATGATGAAATGTCAGCAGCAGGAACAGGAGCTGCACCTTAGGCACTGAGAGAAATGGAGGGCATAATCGTGGCAGCAACTGCACTCTGTGCGCCCCTGGGTTGTGGGAGGATTTTGAGGCACATTTAAGGTAGAGAAATTGCACTTCTCGTAAAAGTTTTCTGCCTCTGGCTGCCCCCTAATATTTTTCTCTGTGGGTGGATGGATGAACCTGAGGACTGAGCACCGAGCACCGAGCACCTCGAACCCAGTTGGCTGCCCGCTGCGTGGATCGAGCCTTATATGAAGCTAAGGCCAGCGGCCAACAGCCAGCGGCAAACGTTCTATTTTGACAGTCATTATGATTAATTTAAATCATTAGGCAGCCCAGGCAGGTAGACAAACCATCGAGGAGTTCTTCTTTTATATTTCATTATAATTAAATGCAAGTGGCAGCGGGGCAGCGGGGCCAACAGCGACATCGAAGACAGACATCAGACATTAGACATCAACTCGGGAGCTGTACTGGGCTCCAGCCTGGACTATTCGCGGAAGAGACAAGCTGGCGACAACGACAACAAGGCAACGGGGCTGGAGCGTGAGTCTGGAAAAGGCAATGATGACCATTTGCAGAATGGGGGAAAATGAAAAATCGAAGCGAGGAATGCATCAGCAGCCAGCAGGCAGCAGCCAGCAGCGGCCAAGAAGTCTCCGCCGAGTGGTGAGTGTATCGATGTACGGAGAAGATGTAC
This sequence comes from Drosophila guanche, assembly GCF_900245975.1. Lineage (NCBI taxonomy): Eukaryota > Metazoa > Arthropoda > Insecta > Diptera > Drosophilidae > Drosophila > Drosophila guanche. Next base: position 4,080,741 of record NW_022995743.1, on the reverse strand, counting down.
TCAAACTCATCCTATCGTATCGCTGGCTATCTGTTAGTCGCTGCACGTGGCACCCCCTCAGTCATCCAAAGAGGGAGGGAGCAGCAGCAGAATTTTCTTGCGAACATCTATTTAAGGACATTGGTGAAATACTCGTACTCCTGTCTGTGTGTACAAGTGGGGCCCACCACGCAAATCCTCTAGAGCATTCTGACCATATTGGCCGGCTCGAGGCATTCCTGGCATACTTGAAGTGTATCGCTTTTTGCCTCTCCCAAGGCAGGGAGTGTGCAGCAGCAGCAGCAGCAGCAGCAGGAGCAGGGAGTGGCAAGGGACACCGAAGAGAAAGGAGCCACAACAGAGAAATTAAAAAATAACAAATTAACTTAATCAGCGGCACTGATAAGCAGCAGCAGCAGCAGCAGCAGCAGCTACTGAGACACACACAAGAAAATGGCGTACAGCCAGAGCCCAGTCGAAATGTAATTACAAAACTCAATCACGAACCGTGGCACCCAAGAGGGGGAGGAGCCACGCTCAGGCAGCGAAAGAGTCGAGGCGCAGAGATCTATGCGCAGGCGGGGTAGCAGTCGGAAATGGGAGAGGAGCCAGAATTTGTATGCATATTGGGTGGGCGTGTCGCTGGCAGCGCCTATGCACGGATAATACACCTATGGCTATGGCTGGTTTCTAATTAATTAAGCCATAAGCACACACCACAGCAGTCCAGTCTCTGCCAGACGATAAATAAATAAAGACGAGCGCGACTCTCTTCAGGCTCGCTCTCTCTCTCTCTCTCTCTTACGACCGAAGCAAAGAGAGCGAGCGATCGAGAGAGAGAGAGAGAGAGAGAGAGACAAACCGGTCCGGCTCCAAGTTTGGATCGCAGCTAAATTTGTCGCTGCGCCGTCGCTGGCCATACGTTGGGATTTATTAAGTATTTTGCAGCCATCTGAAGCACAACGGAGGCAACGATCGATCGCAAGTCATACAGCCCTGCTCCCGACCAAAAACCGAATACGAATCCGAATCCGAATCCGAATCCGATTCCGAGATATCCAAAATCCAAATCGCACACGCACCGCTGGCGGATCGTATTCGTATTAGGCATTAACCACAATAAAGTTGCCACAAATAAAGTCAAACACTCCAAACAAGTGCCACAAAGCAAAAGCAGCAGCAGCAAAGAAGACAAACTCTACATGCAGGCGAGACAATTCCCAAATGAACAGAAAAATATTTACCCTAACTGTAAAGCAACAAGCAATAAAACAACAACAAATAAAACCAAAAACAAAACAAGGAATTTGCTAAGCGATTTGAACAATTGAAAATAAATAAACAATTAATAAAACTCGAAATAAAACCAAACTGAAGCGGCATTAAATTCAAAAATCAAATCAATCAAAGCGGAACACCCAATTTGAAGCAGCAATAAAACCACAAACTCCAGCAACATAGAAAACAAAATCTACCCAAAACAGAACTCCAACTCGCAGCACACACAATTTCGAATAACAAATTCAAATTTTAGCGCCACAGCGCACAGATTATGCAACACTAGGCAGCCGCGAGCCAGTGCATCCCTGGTTCCAGCCACATTGCAACACTGTAGGACTGTCAGCTGTCAACTTTTCAGCGCTGGTGTCCGTGTGTGTGTGTGTACGTGCGTGCGTGTGTGTTGCAGCCCAAAAATTCGCGTTTTAAACTCAAAATTGCAATTGTTAATTGTTAGCTAAATATTTAAAGCAATTGAGCGACGGCCGGCAGCACAGGAAAGCTCAGCCGAGCAGCGACGCGTCAGGGAAACCCGCAATAGGGCCAGCGCCAGCGCCAGGGCTAAAACGCCATCGAATCGCGTTCTGTGTGCGGCGTGCGGTGTGTGTTTTGTGTTTTATTTTTGGAATTAAATACGGCAGCAGGCAGGCAGCCCCGCGATCCGATCCGATCCGATCCGAGCCCGTGAGCAGCATAAAGCAGCGCAGCGCAGCGGAGCAACGGGAAAAAGTGTGCCGCCGCGGCCGGATTTCACAGCAAGGTAGCAATAATAGACGCGCGCGGTGCCTTGGATTTCTACGGCTCCACCGTGGAGAACTTTTACCTGAGAATGGACCCGACGCGAGGTGACTCGCGCTACAACCTAAACTACTCGATGAGTAGTATAGGCCTCAGCCTCGCCGACCAGGCCGATATGTACGGCAATCCGGCGGTGGCAGCCCTCGGCGCACGTCCGCCCAGCGGCGGGCTCCTACAGAGCATGGGCGGTGGCGGAGGTGTGCCCATGCAGCGGCCAAATCCCACAGGCGGAGCAGCACCCTCGCAATGCCAGACGCTGGGCAACAGCCAGACCCATCACAGTCCCCAGCATGCCGCACAGCAGCAGCAGCAACAACAGCAGCAACAACAGCAGCAGCAGCAGCAGCAACAGCAGCAGCAACAACAACAGCAACAGCAGCATCGCGCACTGAAGCGCTCCGGCAGCGACTGCTACGAGGATCATCATCGCTCGGCTGCTGGCGGTGGGTTGACGCTTCAGGGCCTGGACAATTGTGGCGCTGGCGGTAGTGTGGCCAGCGCCGGCGGCGGCGGCGGCGTCGACGACAATGTGGACGGATACAATCCGCTGCCCAATAAGAAATCACCGCCCGCCAACGGCAAGAAGACAAAGGGACGTGTCAAAATCAAAATGGAATACATTGACAACAAGCTGCGTCGCTACACGACCTTCTCCAAGCGCAAGACGGGCATCATGAAGAAGGTGAGTGGGGGAGGTCCAAGCTCGAGTCGCAGTCCAGATCCCACCGTTCCTCTTCTTTCCACTGTGGCCGCTGACTGGGTTGGGTTGGGTTGGGGATGGTTGACATTGGGCCACGTTTCGAGCGCATGTGCAATTAATAAATGCTTCTTCGATTCCTCTGTCCGCATTGTCCAGTGCAGTGAGGACTCCCTCTCCATCTTCCCTTTTCTCTTTCCCTCTCTCTCTCTCTCCCTGCTATCGTTATGCTGCCATTGTGCACAGTGGCTCGAGTAGAATGATCCTCGTGCTGAAAAGTAAAAGCTGCATGTCCAAATGTTACTTCCACCACTGTGCCAGATCAGCTCCAGAACAGTAGCCAGCGATCCTCCTCTGTTCGGGTCTGTCCCGGATCCCACACCACTCTCCAGGTTGCCGCTTTGGCGGCGTTGTGTAAGCGCGGTAGCCCACGATTCCGAATTTCCCTTTGTTTTCGGCTTCATAAAATGTTAATTTGCCGCCGCAATTGCATTCAAAGGAGGCTACCCACAAGTCTGCTTGCCAGAGTCCACAGGTCCACCTTCATCTGTTTGCTGCAGTTGCTGCTCCTCTCCCCAGCAGTTGATGCGTGCTTGTGGATTCTATACCCCCCCGCCATACCCCATTGTCATGCGCGGGCAGCGGACTGCCGGACTGCCGGGCTTTTGGCATTTTCAAATGACCAATTTTCACACGCAAACTTATATAATGGTGCTGCTCCTACTCCTACTCCTACTCCTACTTCTGTGCTGCTTTCTATCCATTTGGCGGTTGCATATGAAATTTTTCACATTTTTGAAATAGACTTCTTTGGCCTCAAACCGAGCCTGGCTTCGATCCGATCCGATCCAAACCGAACACCCGATCAAAATCAGACACAAAAACCATCAACATTGCGCCGCTAAATCACGATCCCAGCACGATCTTAGCCAAAAGACACAAAATCTTATGAAATATTTGACCCAAGTCGCAGGGGGAAAAACAACGCTGCAGCAGCAGCACCAAAAATGAAAGGCAAAGCCATTGAAAGGCAACGAATATTGGAATACCCTTTGTAAACCGACAGACAACGTAGCCCCAAATGACATTCCCTCTTCGCTCTACACCAAAATATTTGACCCCTGGGACATCAGATCTGATCGGGGGTCGCTCACTCATGTCGTTCTTTGGGCTACCTTCCTGGGGGCCTGGACTTATGACAGGCGCACGCCCGAGACCACAAACCCTTGCCACATGCTGAAAAAATATATATAATATTTCGTTTTGGTGACTTTGATGTGGTCCCTCATCGATGTCCAGGGCAATGTCGGACAGTTGACAGGCAGACAATGGGATTTTGGCTTGGCGCTACGGCCACAGCCACATCCATCCAGGATCCCTAGCAACAAATTGCGGCCAATGAACTTGCCGCCAGCAGGGAGAGAGAGAGAGAGAGAAACGCGAGACGGAGATGGAGATGGCAACCTGTTGGCATGCTTTCCACTGGCCAATTTTGGGCATTTTCAGAGCCAGAGCCGCTCGTGGTGTGGCGTGGGTGGTGCGGAGCGGAGCGGAGCGGCACGGCCAAGTACCAAAAATGGCCACAAAAGTGAAAAGTGAGCTAATGTCCGATCAGAAGTGATCTCATTTGTTGGTCAAACTAATTGCGTGGGCCGATCGATGGGAGAGCGATTGAGCCACGGCAAAGGCAGCGAAAGCGCTTCTGCATAATGCAAAATGTCCACACACACACACACTGATCCACGGATCCACACATATGTGTGTATGCTCCACACGCTTTACGTCTCCACCTTAACCATTAAACGTGGCCAAAAGGGCACAAGGCGCAAAATGCCGCCAAAAGGTGTTAAATTGAAATCACGAGGCAGGCCTCAGGCTTCAGGCTTGAGCTTGGCCTGCTCTTGACTTGGCTTGGGAATTGTTTTCGGGGTGCTGCTGCTGCTGCTGCTGCCGCTACCAGCACGGAAGCGTATTGATACACAGGAGCAGTGGCAGAGCACCACCAGCGGCAGATTGTTCACAGATAAGCCGAACCAGAGAGAGGCTCCTCGATGGCTGGCCGGGTCGGCTTTGCCTTTTGGCCACATGCAACAGCAAACAGCCAACAGCGAAATAACCAACAATCGCCTTCTAACAAATGACTCTTGCCGCTCCCTCTCCCTCTGTGTCTCCCTGCTGCCTCCTGCCTGCTGGTCTCTGGGGCTGCCTTGTCCTGTCAACAGATTTCTTACCCCAATCCTCCAATCCAACCTTCTGCTGCTGCTGCTGCTGCTGCTGCTGCTGCCTCGTGTCGTGTCCTTTTGTCTTTGTTCGAAATTCAAATTGACATGAATTGTTGGTGTTGGACCATGGCCCTGGCCCTGGACCCTGCACCTAGGGTACCCATCCTTGGGTACAATCGACACCTACTCAGAACGAGAAACGAATTCAGATTCAGTGCTCCTTTCGGACCGTGTCAATTGTTTGCATTTACACATGTTACACATAAAATTGGCAGCCAATCGGTGTAGCAGCAACAGCAACAGCAACAGAAGAGCAGAGGAGCGGAGGAGCGGAGCAGCAACAGAAACCGATCCCGAATCACAGATCACCAGATCCCCAGATCCGAGGCAGCAACAATGTGTACAACAATTTCATTAATATTAATAAATGTTTGCCCGAAGCATTCGCGTTGGCTGCCTCTTTGCCCGCGCCAGTTATTTATGCGCTGCGGTGTCTGCCACTCCGCTCGCTGCCTCTTGAAGCTCTGCACGGCAAGGCATACAGTCAGCCAGACAGCAACTTTATCGCCTTTATAGTAATTACGAGCTGTTGATAGCCCAGCTTAGGCTACCGTCTAATGTACTCGGCATCGACTCCAGAGACGACCCAGACCGAGGCGGGTCTATTGACTATGGAACTATGTATCTATCCATCGGGATGGTTGCGTGACTCTTGGTGTGGCTTTTGCGTGGGAGAAGAGCAGCACAAAGAAATGGGTTAAGTTGTGTAAGACTCTAAATGTTTCACAGATTCCCCTTTGATGTTGCATTCATCATCGCACTCGTTCCCTGTTGAATCCTTGCTTGATCGACTCCTCACGCTCCCATCTCTAATTGTTGCACGCTTCGTTCTCTGCTACTCGTTCTTATCGCTGCCACATAATCGCATAGTTTGCTTGGGAAATTTATGTGCCGCTGTGGCAACACACGCTTCGACAGTTACCCTCAGCCTCAGCCTCAGCCCCAATCTCAATACCCAATCCCATGCACCCGATAGCAGGCGATACTTAAAGACCGATATCATCGAATACGAGTACTTAACACACGTTTCCCCGTTCCCTCCTTTCCGCTCGTTGCAGGCCTACGAGCTGTCGACGCTGACTGGGACACAGGTAATGCTGCTGGTTGCCAGCGAGACGGGTCACGTCTACACATTTGCCACGCGCAAGCTGCAGCCGATGATCACCTCGGAGGCGGGCAAACAGCTCATACAGACCTGCCTCAACTCGCCGGATCCGCCCAGTGTGGGCGGCGGGGACCAGCGCATGTCGGCCACGGGCTTCGAGGAGACGGAGCTCAGCTACAACATCGCCGATGAGGACTCCAAAGTAAGACAATTGATTTATGGTCACCATGGGCACGCTCATCTCGCCCATCCGCCGGCGCCACCCTCCCACTACAGCCTCGAGCAGAGTCTGATGCAGTCCGGGTACAGCGGTGGCCAGGCCTCGCCCCTGTCCCATGCCCAGGCCTACGGCGGCCATGCGCACCATGCGCATGTGGCCCACGTGCCGCCGCCGCATTCAACGCACTCCCATATGTCGCACACGCATGCGCAGCGTTAGTTAGGCTTTCCGATCCATCAGATTCTCTAGGCAATATACAGATACAGGGACTGGGGCCAATGTGCAGCAGGACTCACATCTGCCATAGGCCAAAGTACCCAAAATTAGTTAGACATCAGTTTAATGTTTAATGTTTTTAGCAGATCCAAAGTGCAGCAAATGGCTTGATCGAATTTCGATCGTACTTCATGGCCAATACGATCTCGCCGCTCGTTTTGTTCTTGTTTTTGTCACAGTGTTTGTGTGTGTGTGTGTGTGTGTGTATTAATTTTACATGTTTTTTTTATTTTATTTCGTATACTAGTCAAGACTCTTACTTAAAGGCGACTGTGCCATAGCCAAGCTACAGCTCTCCCCTGACGATAGCAGGGCAGACGCGAAGTAGAAACGCGAGTACATAAATACATATGTATTATCCCATAGCAATAGATCAATTGTCACGCATACATACAGATGAGAATCAGCTGCAGCTTCTAACCCAGTGCCATTTCTACCACTAGAACCACTAGAGACACATAGCCGAGACTGCTTAAAGTTAGTCCCCTTTTTCTTTCGTACATGTAAAACATAAGTGCAATAATGTAAAATGTAACTAAAAGAGGTAGCCAAGAAGGTGGGACAGAGAGGTACATAAAATATACATAGTTACATTAATGTATGTAATGTTATTAGAAAGAGTCTAAAGAGGTTAAACAAGAGTAGGAGCAGGAGTAGATATTCGAATGCGTCGGCGGCCATTATCCTTGGGGTGTGCGATGAGCGTGCTCTTTGAACTTTTAAGCTTATGCCCGAGAAGTTTAGCTTATTGTTAGAACTATTTATAATGCTCAAGTTATGTTTATTTGAATTGGCTTTCATTTCGAGTTTTAAACTAAAAAAAAACACTAAAAAATTATGCTCAAAATTCCTTCACATGCATCCACCCCACTCACGCTTTGAGCTGTCCTTTCCGCGCTCTCTCTCTCGCTCTATTTACCTCTCCGATTTCCACTAATATTTATTGTATATTTTTATTTAGAAACAAAATTAAAAACGCAGCTCAAAGCTAATTTCCACAACTCAAAAGCAAATTTACATTTAATTTATTATTTAAATTTAATTTGATTAAATACAAAAAAGACAAAAAAAAGACGACAACTTAATTTAATTACAGATCGCATTTCTGTCAAACAGAAAACAGAACAGAACTTCTTTAATAATAGTTAAATTTATTATTTATATGCTAAATGCTCGTGCAATCCGATCGAAATAACCCTAAAACAATTTATGTTGTAAGCGAAACAAAAATATGTTTAAAAAACAAACCACAAAATAGTTTATCCACAATACGTACGTACATAATGAGTATATGCAAATATATATTTTACTTAGCGCAATATTATACATTAAAATAAACAAGCAACAAAAAAACATGATATAAAAAACAAAACACAAATAATGTAAAAGTGCCCGAGTGCTGCCCCCTCAGCTGAGAGCATTTTCCCAGCTTCCAGTTTCAAGAGCAAGGTTAAGTGCGCTAGATAAGACCCCAAGAACCTGCCCTCCTGCCGGACAACACTTCAAAAAGTGTGTAGTTAGAGCCTACACAGAATCTACGCAGTCCACAATCCACCATCCACACTCCACAATCCACACTCCACGCGTAATAATCACCGAATCGGAGTGAGTGGGTAGCCCCCTCTTCGCTCTTCGCTTTTCGCTGCTCTCTGTTAATGAATTTCAGTGTGTTTTTGAACATACATTTTTCTGTTTTTCCTTTCATCATTCGGTTGGGTTGTAAAGAGCTTCCGCTTCCACAATAGACCCCCAGCCACAGTCAAAGCAAAAGCACTGCTGCGGGGGCTTCGATTCCACGTTGTGACGTCATGACAGACAGCGGACAGCGGGCGACGAGTTCATAAATCGATCAGAGCACCCATTGACTCTCTCTCGCTCTCTCTCTCTGTGCGTCGTCTGGCTCGGTCTCGTCTCGTCTCGGCTCGGCTCGTCATGCACCAACAGGCCTCAGCGGCGAAGCTCTCCCCTCTCCACCCCTTTCTGTCTTGGCTTGGCATGCAAATCGCGTTTCTTACTTTTCAATGCCAAAGCTATGGCCCGGGCTCTGGCTGGGGCTCTGGCTCTGGCTCTGGGTCCCGCGTAGGCTTGCGCGATGACGTGTGCCACTGTAAGCTCCGATCTGTCTCCCTCTCTCCCTCTGTCTGCCTCGTGGATTTTCATTCAGTTTGAGACGATGAATGAAAGCCAAAGAGCCAACAAGCCAAAGATGTGGTGGGTGTGACACCAACGCCGGTTCAGGTCATCATTTTGTTGCTGTGTTACTGCCTGCTGGCTTCCAGCAGCAGCTGACTTGACTGATAAAAGTCAGGGCTAGTACGCCGACTGTTGCTGCTGCTGCTGCTGCTGTAGGTCGTTCTGCTTGCCGCCAACTCTTTGTCCAGCCAAGGTTAATTGCCATCATGCAGTGGGCTGTTGTCCCCCCTCCTACTTCTCTTGGCATTTGCCACACATTGCGGGCATATGGATACACATGTATGTATGTTCTGTGTACATATCTGCTCGTGTCTATCAGTCTGCGCGGGTGTCTTGGCCATATACTCGACTCTGCGCCGATTGCCTTCTATGGTCGCTCACCTGCGCATCATCTCCAGCTCGCCCACTGCTTCTACTTCTTCGTCGATGATCCCCCAAAACAACCAGAAAATCTCGCAAGTTTGTTGGCTTTTAATTTCGACATTTAATACATAAAGATTGGAGTACAATTGAAAAGTATACAATGAAAGAGTTTAAAACTTATGTGAGCTTTAATTTGTATTTAAATATGGATTGTCTGTAAAGTTCACTAGAATTTGTTTACCCTTCCTCACGGCACTCATTCCAAGTACATTTGCAGCGCTTTTACTCCACCAAATGTACTCTTTTATTAATCGAAAACTTAAAAGAAAAGTTCCAAACTCCCACAAATAATTTCTATTTTAATTTCCTCATATTTATGTTGTAGTCTAGTTGGGAGTCTGCTGTAAAGTTTTCTCTTTCTTTTACTCTCCCTGCACATTGTCTTGTACTTTTTAGGTACTGCTGCCACCTTCAGTCCCCTTACTTGACTCTGCACACAGCAACTTGTGCCCCCGCTGATTCATTTTGCCAGCGTAGCAGCTCCCGAAGCGATTCCTGTAGTCCTCCGCCTCCAGAGGGAGCACGAGTGCATATCAGTTTGAGAAATTAAAAGCATTTTGCGGTTCCGCTGACTATCGATGCCTGCGTGCCGCTCGAGCCTCTAACGACATTTCAATGATTTGCTGCTGCTTGCTCCTGCTGCTGCTGCTGCGTCACCAAGTTGGCCACGTGCGCAGCACAAGATGCAAGGAGCAGCAGGAGGAGGACAAAAGCATTCGCAATGCTCGTCGATTACGTACGAGGGCGACCTCTGTCAGGCATCGTCCAGCTGTCCAAAAGCCACCAACAACGCAGCCACGCAAAGAATCTTGGCTTTGGGTTAACTTCTCCCTCTCTCTCTCCCTGTGTGTGTGTGTCTTGGCGGATTTTGTGTTTAAGCCGCCGCTGCAAGTTCTAACCGCATGCCGCCACAATGTCCTCTTAATTTCCTAGTCCCCAACGGCAGCAGCAGCTGCGCCTGCGCCTGCGCGCGCGCTCACCACGCGATGATATCGTCCAGGTCCAGACGTACAGCCTCTGCCACATCCACAGCCACAGCCACATCCACATCCATGTCGTCTTCTGTCTGTGCGCTCGTTTTTTAATTCAACTGATTGTACTGCGGCTTCTGGAATTCGGCATTTCTTAAAGCCTCGCGCACACATTGTGCTGTGCGCTGGGGAGCAAGCGCGTTGTCGTCGTCGTCGTCGTCGTCGGCAACTTCTGGCGACTGCTGGCTGCTGGCCCACCACCACCACATCTCCTCCTGCTGCTGCTGCAACTCCTCCTGTTTGGTGGGGCTGGTCGCCGCCGCCTTCGCAATCTGAAAAGGTTAAGAAATGACAATTTGTGAGCGTTTCTTTTACTTTTTTGTTTGTTTGTTTTTGTTTTTGTTCAATTCGTTTTGTTCTTCTCTCTCTCTCTCGTATTTCTTTGTATTGTTTTTTGTTTGGTTGGTTTTTCGTTTCGTTTTGCTGGCCTGTCTCTACTGTTGTTGGCCCTGTTGCTTTCATTGTGATTATTTAAAAGCCTGCACGCTGGACGCTGCCTGCTGCTTGAGCGGACCTTAACGAGGCGCTTTCAGCCTTTCGGGACTCGGGACTCACATTTAGTTAAGCAATTATTGGCTGCAATGCAAACAAATAATGCGTACATTGTGTGCAGACCTCCCTCCCTCCCTGGGACTTGGACTTACTCCAATGATTTTCCAAGTTAATCAAAATTCTTTGCTATCCACGATGAAATCTCAACGACCTTCTCCGCCCAACGGAGCTCCTCTAGCGCCGTCACAGAGCCACGCCCAGTGCAGCAACGCCCATTCAGTGAAGCGTGGCAGAGGCAAACATTTAAGCTCATAGCTCATAGGTTTTTTTTTTCTGTAGCTCTACCAAACCCCCACTTATATAGGCAGCGGCAGCTCCGCTCCACTGGCCATTTTATGGCTGAGAATCTTTAGTATTTTTCTTCATTTCTGTCTGCTGGAGTGGTTGCCTCATAGATGGGATTTACTGTGTGACTTGGGTGCTTCCGTTCCCCCCAAAAAATTGGTATTGAAATTAGGAGGGGCAGAAAAAGCTATTCCAAATAAAATTAGGCAACTTTTCGCTCTCTTCTCTGCAGCAAATTCTGTCAAGTTTTCGAACAAATATTGAATGAAACTTTACCCACTGCCGAGTCGTTCTTTGCAGCTTGTTTGCAGCAGCTACATTTTGTTAAAAGTTAACCAGAAACTTAGGGCCAAACTGTACTTGGTGGGAGAATAAACATTTCAAGTAATAAATTCTAAGCTAAACTTTGAGCTTGAGCTTGAGCTTGGGCTTCGGGCATGGGCGCTGGTGTGTGCCCATCTCCCCCGAGTCGATTCCATTATATAATGAAGCACACGCGGACATCCCACACGAGGGGCAACCAGCCAGCAGTCTGCCCACAGAGCCGTGTGCCGTGCGGCTAACAAAAGTGAACAACAATCGATGTTCAGCTCATTTCCTGCCCACAATCGAAGTCAAATGTTGAAATCCACACACAGTATAATATGTATTGTAGAGTGCTTATAAGCATACGGCTACGCATCCGTATTTGTTCCGAAATGTTCTCTCATTTTGCCAAACGAAAGTTTCGTGGCTCCGTCTTGGCTCTAATGAAAGTGCCATAAATTTTCAATTATACTTTACTGCTGCTGCTTGGAAATTGACAAACTTCTTGCCAGACGTAGACCCAGACCCAGACCCAGACCAAGACCCAACCTTAGTGGCGTCGTCTGATTGGCGCCGATTAAGCAATCCAACGAGGCATCAGCCAGAGTCTCCGCCACTGCCACACTTGGAGGCAAACGGCGACGCAGTTTTTCGTGGCTGCTGCTGCTGCTGCAATTATTTGCGAATTAACATTTATAACACTTGATCCTGTGCGTATCCGTTGAAGAGCAGAAAGTGCTTTGCCTGGGCTTTGCTTACTTTGACGCTTCAGCGCGTTTAAAAAGTATTTTTGTGCCACAACAACAACAACAACAACAGCAGCGGCCCCGGCAGCGGCAGAAGTGGCAGCAACAACGCAAAATATTTTGCCGCATTTTAAGAGGTCTGCGAGTCTGTCCGTCTGTCCGTCTGTCCGCCTGTCCTGTTGGCTGGTTGTATGTCTGTTATGCGGATTCATTGCAACCGCAGGCAGTCACTTGTTGCTTCTGCAGCTGTGGCTGTGGATGTGGCTGTGGCCTGCCACCGATGTTGCTGCCGCTGTAGCGCTGTGCTAAATTTCACACCAACAATGAGCGCGAGCCAACAATGAATGAAAATGACTCTGACGAACAGCGAAAGACTGACTCGAGAGATGAGCAAGCGCAGGAGTTGGCTGCAGACACTTGCCTCTGGCTCTTGCTCTGACTCTTGGCTCTGTGGCTCTGCTCCACTAAATCGATACCTTAATTCAAAGGCACGCCAGACGGCATTTTTGGATAATATACTTCGAGTCCATCCGCTCCACTGAGCGCTGCCTGCCACTGCCACTGCCACTGTCTGTCTGTGGCACGCGTGAGATTTCCTGTCTTCACTTTTTCGAGGATATATTTCATATCGGATTTCAGCCAAATTTGGCTCGTTCTTTTGTCGTAGTTCGGGGGCTGGCCATGATCGGATCTGGATTATGCTCGTGCAACGTGCTTGATCCCAGTGCTTATCGGCCTGGGAATTGTGGCACACAGCCGCAAGACAGTTATTATTGTTGTTGTTGTTGTTGTTGTTGCTGCTGTTGTTGTGCAATGACTTTAAAAAGCTGTTAACATGCGTTGTCATCGCTGCCATATGTTGCACGACAGTGAGCGAGCAACAACAACAAGAACAACAACGACAACGACGGTGGCGACGACCGACTCCTGGTCGCCATTGATCGGCGTTGATCGCTTTTGGGGCCCGGCCTGGCCTGGCCGGGCTCGACTTGTCACCACCTGGCACAACTGCACCAATTTTGTGGCAGTTGCATCAATGCGCTGAACTTCAGACTGGCGGCATGCGTTGATTTCCATGGAAATCTATGCGAAAGTGGAAACGCCAGCGATTTGCGTTGCCCGCAGCGATAGTTATAGCTTCCTCAGTTCACATGTGCCGTCCCTTATTTGGAAGCTTGGTGTATAGCAAAACGCAGCAATTACACATACTACATACTACATGTGTGTGTGTGTGTGTGTGTGTTTGTTTGTGTGTATACAAACCAGCACACAGCGAACAGCAGCTAAAAGCTGAAAGCGTCGGTGGTCGGGCCGTGCCAAGCCCGAGTGCAACATCGTCGCGGACCGTCTCTCGTCTCTCGTCTCTCTCCCAAGTGTTGCGTCGCCACATTGGCTGACTTATGACGAAAATAATTGCTGTCGTATCTCTAGCGTTGCGATCGCGTCATCGTCATCGCCATCGTTATCGGTGCTCATCGCCCAGTGGTCCGTTGCACGCGGACTCGTCGTATGAGTAATCAATAATCATTTTATCGATCATTTTTATGACTATTCCCCCCCACCCAACTGCATCGCTCATCGTTTTCCCTGTGTGTTGGGTGGTCCCCAAATCGATTGCCATAATAATTTCACGCAAATATAGCACACACACACACACACACAGCCGTCCCCCAACTGCTGCTGCAATATTGTAATTTACTTAATTTCGTAGCGCTCGGAGTACGCAAATTTGTTTGCAAGCAACAAAAATTGTAAGGAAAAAACATTGTCTATGCATTAGCTACATGTCCCAGTCGCAGCTCCAGTCGTAGTTATAGCTGTTCTTGTTGTTGTTCTTGTTGTTGTTGTTGCGACTGCGCGGCGGCGTTTGTTTTGCTGGGTTTTGCTTCAATTTGATTTCTCCCTCCCCCCAGTTGCGGCATTTCATATGCAAATTTTGTGCATTTAGAAAGAGACACATAGCATTATCGTTTCTGTTTGTCGGATGTGTGTGTGTGCATATTTAGTGGTTTAATAATTGAACTAAAAAAATGGTGCCCTGCCATGTCTAAATAAGGGAAATCAAATTGCAATTCAAAGTCAAATGGAGGGGAAGCAATAATCTGGCGACATGCTGAACCCCAGCATATCCTCTATCCACAAGTTCCTGGCGTATGCGCAATATTTGCGTAAGTTGCAGCGAAACATCAGAGAGAAATCAGCTACTAGTGGTGCCACCGCCTGCCTGCCTGCCTGCCACTTACGCGACAACGCCTTGACGTGCCCACACGTTCAGTGACAACAACACCCAACAACTTTGCAACATGCCGCAGAAACTTTTTGGAATTTTCTGCTACTGTCGCTGCCGTGTGAGAATGCCCCCCTCACACACCACCCCCCCTGCCCACTGTGTTTATTTTGTGGCTATAGAAAAGCGTTAATAAGCAGCGACAGGGACTGCGAATGGGCAGCCGAAAAATTTATAATGTGGCACGCAATTAATTCACTGCCAGAGCTGCCACAAGGAGGCGCACAAATTATCACACCATTCAAATGACGCTCACGAATTGGGAGTTTGGATCTGCAGCTGAAGGAGTCTTCGTCCAGCGACAGTTGCTTCTGTTCCGATCCGATGCGATCCGTTTTGTTCCGTTCTCTTTGGCGGCAAAACATTTAACAAGCCAGCGGCTGTCCGGCTGTCCGGCTGTGCGGCTACTCGCTCTGTGGATGCCACCTAGAAAGCTCACGCTAGGCGTCCAATTGGCTAGAGCCGACGATCATGGTCATGCCGCATGGTGCCACCAAATGGACAATGGGCAGGCCGAACTGAGTCGATGCCGGACCGGTGGTCCTTTGTCTGTGCCCCCCTCCCCACTGTCGAGGTCTGCTGTCAGTGCTAATTTGTTGCTGCTCGTGGCTCGCGCAGACTGCGAACGGCAGCCACTAAAAATATAGCCATAAATGTTGATCAATAGAGGGAGGAGGGATGCTGCAGGGAAAATCTGCATGTCCTTAATGCTGGCAACGTGCGAGTTTTACAAATTACAAAACGAGCAGCCAGCAGCCGCATTTGTGGCCAGAGACAGACACACATCGTACATACATATATATCGAGTATTTTTCCCACGTCTCATTAAAATTGCAGTTAAAATGCAGAAGCAGGCCAGAGATCGTCTTCGCTGTTGCCCGTTGGTTCTTTTACTTTCTATCATCGTCATCGATTCGAAGACGCAGCAGCAGCAGCAGCAGCAGCAGCCGCAGACGGGAGACGTCCACAGCGTCATTATTGTCAACTCTCAACGAGTTGCCAATCGTCTGTCCCAACTGCCTGCCTGCCTACCGTCTCTAGATTGATGTCTCTGCAGTCAGACAGTCAGTCAGTCCGTCAGTCCATCAGTCCATCTGCACAGCAGCCTCGCCAGAAGGAGGAAGGTGGCAAGAGCCAGAACCAGAATCAAAGGCATAGCCACAGACATGGCCAGGAGCAGTTGGCACAGTTTGCGCACTTTGGCATTTCATTGCCTCTCCTTGGCCCTACTTCAAAATTCGATAACGAATCTGGCAGGCAGCATGGAAAATAAGTCACATTTTGCATCCCAAGTATCCAGGCAGACCAAACGTCCCCATGCCCATCTATTTTTGTCCTTTTGGAGTAAATTAAATAAGAAATAACCATTTCCCCTTTGCTGTCTGTTAATTGAAGACACTTTCAGAGCTACATAAAGTGCAGGAATTCACGTTTTAAATTACTTTTAAGCAATCGAAGCACAATTTTCCTAGGTGTTCGAGTCAAACTGGCTGCAAGTTTTGTAGCCTAAAAGGTTCATGCATAATTCTGTAAAATATCAGACAGCTGTCAAAGCTGTTTTTACACTCGTAAGGGAACTGTTTTGTTGAGAAGAAAGTGCACTTCAGTACATATACATAAATATTTATGTAAGTTAAATGCACATTCAAAGTGCCGACAACTTTCCCTTGGCTAAGAGTTGTCACAGATTCCTTCCAAATTGCTGCTAAGTTTGTGTTAGATAGTTTTAATTATTAATAGATTGATTACTTATGTTGCAAGTTGTTCTATATGTTCTATAGAATTGTCTTGGCTTCGTTCTACTCGCTAATTGTGTAATTCTTGTTTGATTTGACCGCCTTGGCGTTGGTTTCTGCTGCTGCTGCTGCTGCTGCTGCTGCTGCCCACGATGTAGGGAATCGCTGATTGTTTTGCTGTTATTGCGGCTATTGGGCTTTAATACACATTTGATTCTTGTCTGTGTTTGTGTGTGTCCCGCCTTAATTAAAAACTGCGGCCCGCTCTGCTCTGCTCTGCTCTGCTCTGCTCGTAGGAGTTAATTAGACTGCGGAGGTGTACGAGCATGCCACGGCCCCAAGTGGCAATGGAGCGATCTCCGATCCGAAAAACATATTCTATCCAAACCGTTCCGATCCGATGCGATGCGGCGTCGTGTTCGCTTTCAAGTCAAGCCCCAGCTATTAGTCGCTCAATATTACGCGTTTGCCGCGCACACAGCATTGTTTTTATATTTTTTCTTCGCGAGAGAGAGACAGAGAGAGAGGGAGAGATCTTGAGTTCTGGATGGACGATCGATTGGTTGTGTGGGGGGGTGTGTGTTCTGGTGTGGACAAGGCTGCCGCTGCTGCTGCCGCTGCTGCTGCTGTTCACACGCTGCTCATCAACAATTGCTGTCACGAATTTTCCACTCGGCGCTTTTTGCGCGCGCTACTTGTTTGTATTTTAAAATTTATTTATTTGTGCAGCATCCACACGGGCACACACACACACACACACAGGGATCCCTCTGCTCTGCTCTTTCGAGTGGACCGAGCTCCTCCTGGAGCGCACTGAAGAATGCATTTGATCAGATAATGTAATTCGCATTTTAAATTGAGGCGCATTCCCAGTTATACTTCTTCTCACATGCATTTACTGCCCAGCCTGCCTCTCGGCGTTGCCATTGCCATTGCCATTGCCATCGTCAGGAGGAGCAGCAGCTACTGCAGGAGTAGCCCCACAGGCCACTGTCCAGGGTCTGGGCCAGCATTGCGGGCGTCGCATTATTACGCACAAGTAAATCATCGACAACGTCGTAGTCCACGTCCTCATCCACGTCCTCGTCCTCGTTCTCTTCGTTGTCCAGCCTCGAGCCAAGCTCAGACGCTGGGCTTGTTAAGTAATTTAGTTGGCTTTTTTCTGTACTCCCGCTGAACACTGCCCCCTGCCAGTGTTCTGCAATATCTTTTGCTTGATTTTTTTGTGTGCCTATATTGCTGTTGGCATATTTGCTTAAAGACCTGCATTTGATATTGTTTCTGTTTCTATAAATGCAATAAATTGGCATTCAATTAGGGAAAAGGTGTTGTGTGTTCTTTGGTGGGATAACAAGAGAGAGAGAGAGAGAGAGGCAGGGAGAGATCATTCGATCACGATTCCATTTTTATTTGTTTCTCTAATGGAACCGCATGTTAGGCCGAATGCTGATCGTTATTTAAAGCAATCTTTTAAGTTAAAGATGCTAACATTTCCCTGCTGCAAAATGAGTTTCCCAATATTTAAACCCCATTCCGGGACGTTAATCTTTGATTATTCCCTGCGATCTCTAACAAACTGACTTTCCCCAGAGACAATCACTTGATATCAGGCATCAACTCCTAACATTTCCCATCCAATCAGGCATTAGCATATCAGTCAGCAGATCTATAACTCTCTCACACAGACTCAGACACAGAGCGAGAGAGAGAGAGAGCCTCCAGGCGGGCAGTGGGTTGAAGTGGAGATCCATCATACATTGTTGAGGCTTGTGTCCTGCTTTCTAACGATTGCATTTTTGATATTTGTGACACGCAGATTTTCCATCAGTGTCAACAAGGCATTGTTCGGAAGAGAGCCAGAGCCACAGCCAGAGCCAGGAGACGTCAACGTGGTTGGTCCGCCATCGCATGCGACGTCCTGGGCTGCCGCTGTCCCCGAAAAACTGACAGACTCGATCGGCCGTCCGATCGTCATCGATTTTTCAACATCAGACCAAAGTCGGGGCCCAAAACGAGCCCAGCCAGCGTCAGTGGTTGGAGCAGCTAATGCAAAACTGAATGCAGCGCGTACATTTGCATAGACACAAAATTATATGAGAGCCCGGGACCCGGGACCCAGGACCCAGGACCCCGATCAAACGCAGCTTCCTGGTCTTTTTTTGTTGTTGTTTGTTGTTCGTTCGCTTTGCTTTTTGAAATTTATGTACCCACACAATGGGGTAACAAAAACAGTTGTAGGAATCGTCGTCGCAATCGTTGTTGCTGGGAGTCGTCGGTCTCCAGCCTCGAGGCTGTTGGGTTGGTTGGCTGGTGTTGGCTTAAACACCATTCTAGCGGTTCGTTTAGCTTGTTTATTGGCATGAAAATCTATCAAAAATGCATCATGCATTTTATATTTATTATACGTAAATACAAAAATAATGTGCCTGACATTTGACCCGGCCCAAACGACACAGCGTTATGGCCCCATGGCCATATGTTGTCAGAGCCAGAGCCTGCCAGGCAGTCTGCTAGGAAAGTCTCTCCCCTACCCACGTACTTCCCTCTCCAGATGATTATGAAACGGCTTTGTCGGTATGGGGACTATGGGGACTATGGGGATATTCGGTTATTGTCTTGTGGCTTTTGCATTCTAACAACAAATCAAAACGGGCAAACAGCAATCCCAACACTCGCCACTTAAATGCTCGTTTATAATGTTGTTAAAATACAATAAATAGTCGGGATTCGCAGCAGGCGGTTTGCCGCTGCTGCACGCTGCACTCTGTTCCACCTTTTGGCTCCGTTCATGCTGATTTATGAAATGTGGACGCCGTCTTGGCGGTCCCACCAAACGGACTCGGACTCGAACTCGAACTCGAGACTGAGACCAGACTCGGAACGGGCGAGCCTTGAGGCCTCTGACTGCGCTCCGTCTGGGTCTCCAGTCTCCGTTTCAGTCTGAGTCTCGGACAACTTGTGATTGTGGGCCTTTGATTGAGTTGTCGGCATGCTGGGCTATTGTTTGGAGTTCTGTGTGTGGCTTATCTAGCCGCTGGATCACAGCTGTTGGGGGCCAACTGCCACAGCCTTGGCTTATCACACTGGGGTCACAAATCTATATTCTAACTTTGCTGAGCGCTAATCACTTTCTAAAACATCTCCTTAAGTCCGTTCCAACATTTTTCGCTTAGTTTTTACACAATTTTGTAACTTATTTAAGACAAACATAGGACTTACCCATAAGTTAAATGAAATTGCCTCCAGTTGAGTCAGAGATCCATCAACTACTGTCACAGCACAGCCTCGATCGGCAGCATTCGTTCAGCTCTTAGTTTAAGCATTCAAGTCACCATCTTTTCAATGTTCTGTAATTAATTTTCTTCACACACTTTCCAGCTCTTGTGTCTGTTCTTGTTTGGGTCACACTTTTCACATCCTCCGATCGTTCTTCTGCCCGAAGAGCCGAACCACGATCGATGCCATCCAGCAGCGATCCGATCCATTGGTCGTGCGATCCTCGGATCGTCGTGCAGGTCACGCAGACGCAGTTACTCAAAGACTGAATACGTAGCTGCGGCGCATGTGTCTCTTGAGCTGCCGTAGAAACCTGAGGAGAAACTCGTTTTGTGGCGACACTTTTCTTAAGAGCACGAACGCCCCTTGCGACCGTGTGTGAGAGCGAGCAAGCAGATCGGTTGCCAACGCTCTTTGGGGTTCGGCTCTCTTAAGTGCAGCTCTCTCTCGCGTTCGCTCTCTCTCTCTCTCTCTCTCCTTCTCTCTGGGGTTTCATTAGGCAGTTATATTTTATGTGCACATAGCAGGCGACCTGTGGGCGGGACTTGTGGCCGTCGCTTCTGCGTATTAGATTTTATAGACACAGGCTGCGCTCGCTCGCCTGTGACTTGCTCAGCAATTCCATTTTGGGGCCGAGCTCTATATGCATTGGCTGGCCTGCGTGGGGGACAAATGAGCAAGCAAATGAGCGGCAATTTATGTGTGTATCTGCGCTACACTCCACTCTGTAGTATGGAGAGTTCAATTGACACCAACCTGCTACAAAATGACGTATCTCTCGCATGTATTTATTGAAATTTATTCAGTTATATATCTACAACTATATATCTGGATATACTATATGGTTTAGCCAACCTTTTGCTTTGCTTTGGCTGGCTGTAACCAGTTTTCTTTAGCACACTTAAAAAAAGAAATATGAAATCAGCGCTGGAATATTTTGTATGTTATTTCTTCAACGTTTGTGGGCGTGGGCACGCGAGACCCAACAGATCTTTTGGGCTTTTTGTTTTTTTGTGTCAAATGACACAGTTTAATGAAATCCAAAACAATTCTACGATAGACTTGGCGTTTGACTAATGATCAATGAGCACGGCAAGGCAGTCTGAAACTGGCTGCTGGGTGCTGAAACTGATTTTTCAATTAGTTTTGTGACTGAATGCGATTCGATATGTGAAAAATTGTTTTTAATTGGCTGGAAAATGTATAATTTAGTGGGTTAATGCTGTGACAATGCTTAGTTGAGCTCTCAAAGTACTGAATTCCTTATCTTTTGGGCGTATAGACCAAAAATCAATCGCAAACAAAGCTTAAAGTTGGTCCAAAACTTAGCTAAATATCCGAACATCCCATAGTTCCGAATAACCTTTCCAGCAGCCGCTTCATCTGAGCCTGAGCTATCCATAGCTGGAGCTGGAGACATTCAATGGCTGAGTTGGGTTCTGGCTGCTGTTTAATCGCTGTCACCGGCTCCAGATTGCATGGGCAGTTAGGGTGCCCCGTCTGTGGTTTTGGCTAAATCCAGCTAAACATCGAACCAGCTTTGTCCGCGCACCCACATGGGGGCAACCCACAGAGAACTGCTGCAGCTCCTGCTCCTGGAGTACTCGTATTCGTATAATTGCAATTTCCATTCAACTGTTTGTTCGTTTGTTGCCATCTGTGTGTTTGCCCCCCGCCCCGCCCTGCCCGGCATCAATTCATTTGTTTGTTTGGCTTGTTTTGCGGTTGTTAGTGCCCATCATAAATTGCAGGAACTGGGAGCTACAGGGAAGAGGTGGAGGAGGAGCCTGCACCGGCTAATCGGTGGCGTTTCATCTGCGGCTCCGTTGTCCTGTTCTCCAGGGCGCTTGCTTGTTCGCCTGTCGTCGCACGCATAATTAGGCCCGAGGACAATCGTTTCGTTTTGCTCCACTGCAAGAAATGAATGCCATTTTATGTCTGCAACTTAGTTCCTGCCACTGCAACGTCGTGTTGCTTTGGGCGAGTGCAATTTTTCGGTCAAATAATTGCCAACTGGCAAACAATAAGCTCGTTGCTTTTTTCGCCGCTGCTTGGCCTAGGGCAATCGTGGCATCTTAATGCGCAACTGACATTTAAATAGATGCTAATTCCGTCTCATAACTGAACCCACCCATCCCTGAACTAATGAATTTGAACTGTCGCTTTCCCGCTCTCTGAACTCACGACTGACTCTCTTAACAGCACTTCCTGCTGGCCGCTTTCTTTGCGCGTGAATCCGTGTAACCGCAGCAGCAGCAGCAGCGGCTTACACACATCCCAGATATGGCGGCGGCGGCGGCGTCGGCGGCGGGGGGGCAGACAGCGGCAAACAGAAACAAAACTGTGATTTGACCAAAAACAGAAAGCCGGCCAGAAAGCTTGGCGGATATAAACGCTTGAAGACTCCATATTGTGGGATGGCAACAGACCCGGGGCCCGGCCCGGATGCGACAACAACGACGACAATTGTGGATGGCCAAATGGCCAAACTCCAGCAGCAGCCACCAGCTTCAAGCTCCAACAAATGTCTACGCAGTGGAGTAGGAGGTTGTGTGTCTTCTTCTGCTGCTGCTGCTGCTGCTGCTGCTGCTGCTGCTGCTGCTGCTGGTTGTTCGTTTGGTTGTTTGGTTGTTGCTGCTGCTGTTTCGTGTCAACTGGCTTTCGGCTTTCTGGCTTTTGTTTTCACAAGCCGCCCCATATTGCTTGCCCACATGCCCATTCGCCTTAACGTTTCCTGTTGAGAATTTGCACAGAGCTGTCCGCGTGTCCGCTGTCCGTTGTCCGTTGTCCTGTGATTGTGTGATTCCTCCTACAAAATGAAGCAACAGTGGGCTGAGATAGGGACTACACTACAGCTTGTTCTACCACCTAAACCGCTGCAAATAACACACAAAGTTAGACGATAATTTCGTAAATATTCAACCGAAATTCACTCTTTCTTCTTCGAGAACTTCTTGCTGTATTCAAACCACTGTCATGGCCGGCCCCGTGCCGTCGTTCCCTTGGGCAATTGTGCGTTAGATTTAAGTGCTTTCGTTTGCCAGGCTTAATTTGCATTTTTATTTTTATGTTTTCATTGAAAGCGCCAGCATCAATGGAGCCGAGAGCAGGCAGCCCGCTGCTGACTTCAGCACATCTCGGCTGGCACAGAGAGCTGAGAGCTGAGAGGCGAGAGGCGAGCACATTTGGCTATTCCTTTGTTTTCGGCCTTAAGTTATCAGCGGCGGTAGATGTACACGGCATCAACGGGTAGCAGCAGGCAACAGCAGGCAACATGCAACATGCAAAATGCAAATGTTTATTGGCCAAATGCTGAACGATCTCAAACGAGCTAAACTGAGAATGGGTTAACACTGTTTTAGCTGTTTTTCTGTTGCCTCTTGGCAGTTGCCTGTTGTTCCTTCCTTCGGCTTGCAGCGGGTGCTGCTGACTGCCACACAGTTGTCGCCTTTTGTTGTGGCAACAACCATTTTGGTAAAAACAACTAATCAATTGGCAAATGTGCCATCCGTCAATCATTCAGTCAGTCGCACTCCGCTGCGCTGCGCTGTGCTGCGGTGGTGGTGTAGGTCACACGACACCACCACCACCACCACCACCACCACCAGCAGCACGCTGCACGTTGCAGTTGCATGGAGTTGATGCTGTGGCAGCCACCGAATTGACTCGCATTCACTTTTGGGGCAAATAAAATGCCACCTTGGTTGTGAATGTCAGTTGGCCAATTTGAAAATTCATTCATTCAATGCTTTGACGACTGACTGACGGACAGACAGACGGACGGCTCGACTATTGCCAGCAAACATTTATTATTAGCCTTTCCCAAATTGCCTATTTTTGGAGCTGCTGATGGCCACACAGCAGCAGCAGCAGCAGCAGCAGCAGCAGCAGCAGCAACAACAACATGCCGCACATATCACAGCAAGACAAATTTCTATATAATTGCATTTGTCGCAGGCTCTCGAAGCCAGGCAGAGAGCCAGCCAGCGAGGCCAGATCGAACCAGACAATGCCCGGCATTATTTCGATATAAATTGCATGCCATTGGCCCGACCAGTGGCATTCCAACCAACCAATTGCCAACTCTGAGTCCAGGCTCACAACCAGGGCTCAGCTCTCTCAGATCTCTCAGCTCTAATTGTCATTTAATGAGACACGCTCGGCATTTGCGCACGACACACGACTATCAATTTGGCAGGCAGCACCAGCAAGCATCAGCCAGTGCTGGGGAGGGGCCGGCAGGAGCTATCGATGAAACTGTTCCTCAACTTGTCCTCGTCCTGCTGTTGCTGCTGCCTCTCTGTTTTGATACACTGCGCAGGCAGTGCTTTGATTTTGTTTAGTGCAGCAAATTCAAATTGCATTTGCAGTTAATGCACAAACGGTAATTGCTGTGGGTGTGCCAGCCACAACAGTTCCGCCCTCGTGCTGTGCCCAACCTCTTGCCAGAAATAGTTGCAGCGGCAGAGACAGTACCTTAAAAGGAACTTAAAGTATGTCTTAAAACTATCTGAGTTTTCATTTAACATTTCACAGCAAATAATCTTGAAATTCAGAGACAACCCAGCTATTATTTACGCACTAATCAGTTAGTAATAAAAATGAAAAATTATAACCATGTAAACACACCCCAACCCCTATATAAATCAAGCGTGGCGCTTCCCATAGCTCAAAACCTTAATGTAGCGCATTGTCGCTGCGTTTTTCGAGAGCCTCCGTGGCGCAATTGGTTAGCGCGTTCGGCTGTTAACCGAAAGGTTGGTGGTTCGAGTCCACCCGGGGGCGCAAATTTACTTTTTGCCAGTTATTTAATCTTTTTTTTTATTTATTAGCAATTTGTTTGTTTTTAATGTTTTCTTAAATTATATTTATTTCTTGATGCGCTTTGTGTGGCGCATTTTAATGATGTGTTTAACAAAGTGAAATCGTGTGTGTGCTGGCTGTGTGGTCTGCAATTAAATCCGGGCAGTGGGCAGCAGATAAGATAAATAGCAACAAATAACAATTGATGTTTACAACTACTGATTTATGAGCTCATTGAGTGGGGATTTTGTATTTATTATTGATTCCTTCCGTTTTGACTTTGATTGTTGCCAAGCGGCGGACTGGCACTGTCTGTCTGTCTGTCTGTCACTCTGTAACCTCTGCCACACGAGCAGCTCCACTTTCAACAGCAGCAGCAGCAGCACCAAAAGCTGGCTGCCACTGCCTGCCACTTGATGCCACTGAAAAGCCGGCAAGCGTAACAACAGTTGCAAGTTGCTGCTGCCGGTGCTGCTGTTGCTGTTGCTGTTGCTTTTGCTGGCTACTCTTTGCCAAGTATATCATGGCAACTTGGAGACAGTTTGTCGTCGCTGCTTTTGCTAATTAAAATGTCTTGGTGCTGTCACTCAAAAGGCGGTTGTCTGATCCACTGGCCAAGCAACTCGCTGCCAGCAGACACCAACGACACAGCGACAGACAACAACAACGACAACGATGACGGAGACGACGACGACGACGACGACGACGCCCATTTTGGTCAGCGGCAACAATGCGATTTTGCCTTTTGCTGTCTCTGTGGCTGCTACAATTTCATTGGAAGTCTGTGGACGGGGCACGCGGCGTATGCGCAATGCCATTGCGATCTCCCTCGCACAAAATGGCGATCGCATTGTTACAGTTTGCAATTATTTTGATTTATTTTTTTGTGCCAGTACTGCCAGTACTGCCAGTGCCCCTGTCCCTGTCCCTGTGCCTGTCTGTCTCTGGCTCTGGCACTAATCAAAATTAAAATGACGCGAACGATACCAGACAAGGCGATGGATGCCACGGATGATGTGTCCGCTCGCTGCCCACCCCGCGCTGTGCACGTCGCCATCGAGAGTCAGAAATCAATATTCTAAATTCTTTAACGCGTGTGCACATTTAAGGCAACGCCAACTCATTGAGATGCGTGCCGGCGAACAGCCTGGCCAGCACTTATACGCAATTTCGCGCCATATTTGGTTCAAACATATTGGATTTTTTTTTCTTCTCTTTTTTTTGTTTGTCAGGCACTGGGCTGGCATATAGAACAGGCAACACAGACCCCAGAGCAGGCCAGAATGCAGCAGAGCAGAGCAAGACCAGATCAGGCAGCCAGGCAGCAGTCCCCCAATCATCCTCAACTTAGCTCTGGCTTAAGATCAGCATCACCAGACTGTTTGGCCCCACTAATCGAGTGTCTGTATCTTGTTCTGTCTTTATTCTAGGATGATAGATCGCCAACATCGTCGGGCAATGAGTCGGACGATTCGTCGGATGTGGAAATGCCCGCTGAAGTCACCGAGGTGCAGCCAGCCAGTCAGGATGCCAGCAAAACAGAGGCAGCTGCAACGGCAACGGCAACCGCAACGGCAACTGCAGCACCGGCAACATCGGTGGCCGGCTCCAAGCCAATGCCCCCACTAAACTATCAGACTGAGAGCGGTCCGTCGACGTCCGCGGCAGCAACTGCCGGAGCATCGTCAGCGGATAGCAAATATGTCTATCCGGCCGCGTCCTTTGCCAACATACCGCCAAAAGTGCTGAGGCAACTGATACAAACAGGACACTTGCAGCTACACGCTGAAGAGGGTGAGTAGTCCTCTAGGATTAAGTATCCAATAGATCTCACGATTATGTGTTCCCCGCTAGATGGCAACCAATATGTGACAATACCGCTCAGCTCCACGGCAGCCAGCCTGATCAAGGGCAATAAATTAACGGCCACAACGTCCAATCCTGGAGGAGGAGCTGGAGGCGGCGGCGGGGGAGCTTCATCCACTGCTGTCAAGTCGGAACAAACACCCGAGAAGGCAGCGCTGATCATTAAACAGGAATATGACTAGCATCCCGCTACGATCGACCACACTGCTTGCCCAACACTGAACATAGCGTTTATCAGCACTGGCACCAGCAGCAGCAGCAGCATTAGGGTTCTGCGCCAAGTCTATCTAAAGTCTATTTCACGTTCGCCTGCTTACTCTAAGTCAAACTATTACTACTACAAGTATATTCATAAACTATTTTTATACCTATACAAAAAGAAGAGAAAAACAAGGAGAAACCCTGCCAACCCTGCCCAGGCATATCTACACAAATGAAAATGAAGTGAAAACTCTATACGTAAGTTTACAAAATGTTCTGCAAGCTAATGACAGCATCAAATTGAGTTCGATATTGCGTGGAATACAGAACGATAAAGAGAGGATACAGTGGAGGAAGAGGGGACGGGTTGAGGATGTTCCTAAGCCGCAGTGGTCAAGTTGCTTTGTTAATAGTTTATATTGTTTTATGAGACATATATTATTATGATATAAAATACATAAATATATGAAATACTTTTTTTGCACTAAAAAAAACCAATGGAAAATGTTTATTTTTAAGAGTGTTGCAGGTAAAGTTTTAAAGGTTTAAATGTACTTAAATATTGTGCATTTTGCAACACTGTTTATATATTCTTGAGACGTTTGAGAACACCCTTGAATGATGAGAGATTCCACTCAAGAGATGCTCTGCCCACAGGTCCCAGGCAAAAGGAATTTTGTTGCTTAAACATGGCACCTATCGAGGCTTGGCCACGCCCACACACACACACACACACAGCAAGAGTGTGTAAAGAGCTGTGTACATAGGTGTACTGGGATTAAGCGCACCTCTAACAAAAAGCGTTTTTTTTTTCTGCTAGACAAACAGACAAAATGCCTTTTGGTATTTAGCCACTTGATGGATGTCCATGTTGAGTATTTTACGTGTAGTATCTACGAGTATTGTGCAACTGATTGATTGACGACATCATCTTATTGACACTTAACCTAATTAAACGTCGCTCATTGCTTACTAGCAGAGGTAGCAGCCACACACACCGCACTCCACCTGCTACCTGCCTGCGTATGAGTGTCTTGTCAGCCCCGCCTGAAGCGGTTGCGCTTCCGCTGGTTTCGACTGCTGGCACTTTGCATGCGCGATACCCCCCCTGGCCGCAAAAGGCGCAACGTGTGGCACATACTAATGCCACAGTGCTGGTGAGTGTGGACGACCTGGGCGGTGGATTGGCACGCGCCTCGGGCTTCCGCGTGCTGCAAGTTCTTGGCTCTCAGTCTTGGCCGAGGCCTACAGCCGGAAGTTGTTAGTGTTTGGGCCATGGGCTATGTATGGTCAAGCGTTGACAATGGCCAAAACTGCTTGAGACAGTAATCAAAGTGCGCTGGTCAAAGTTGAGTGGGTCACTAAACTTGCGGCGTGGCATGCCACGGCACACATTCAAGTATGGCCATGTCGGGGGAAGTTGTGTCTGCCACCGCAATTAGCGTCGATTGTGGTAAGAGTCAGAGTCCAGAGTTGATTGACATTAGTGGCTTAGACTAGGACTAGTGGGCCCTGTCTGTCTGTGTTCGTCCTGGCCACAGGCAGCACCCACGCAAGCCACATGTGAATATTGATCCTGTCTGTTGCCTGTCCTCGTGCCTGCCCTGTCCCTGTCCCTGTCCCTGTCCCTGGGATTATTATTATTAATGGTCACGCGCGCGGAATTTCTTTTGCATTGCAATTTCTCGATTCTCGCTTCAGTTGGTCGGCCGCTCGCCTGACAAACGGCCGCACACACCTGCCAGTGCCTGGCTACACCAGGTACAGTTTCGCATCGCAGCCCGGAAAAGCTAAAGAAAATCAATACTAATGAGAGCTCATTAAACGAGGTCTTCAGTTGAAGTCTAATGAGTGCGACGACAGCAGGCGGAAATTGAATGTTGAGTGTAAGCAAGCGGATGCAGCAGGAAATCACATTAACCGTGCCACCAGCAGCAGCAGTTGTCGCATCCTTTTGTCATTATCCTTACCTGCGGCTCTGAGAGGTATAAGCGAAGAGAGAGAGCGACACAAAAACGGAAGTCTTAGCCGTAATGCCTTGCGCCTAGCATGGGCTGTTCCAGTACCAAATCCGCTGCAACCTTAGACGACATTAAAGCCCAGCCCGTGTCATCCGGTTCGCACAGTATGGCCAGCCAAAGGGCATATCGTGAGTGCACAAGCGTGTCCCCAATTCATGTCTCACTCTCTCTCTCTGTCTATTAGCTGCCTCGGAGGCCTTTACCGTACCGCTGGACAGTGAAGCGCAGCCGGAACTGCCTCTAAACGAGACCTTGAGACAGCCGCCGAAGCGCATACAGCAGATAATGCAGGAGGCGGCCCACACGGAGCCACCCACTCTCGAGGAGCTGCAGGACAAGCAGCAGCGAGCGGAGCAGCGACGCCAGGAGTTGCTGCAACAGAAGCTGGAAACGATCCAAAAGAATGCACAAATGTTGCTGCGAGGACATGGTGGCGAAGGAGAGGGCCAAACAGAGGTTCAGCCAGAGCAGAGGGAATAATATTGCCCAGCCAGCACTTGCCGATTTCCGCCCAGCCTGCATTTGCCTGCGAAATGAAAGGTTCGCCAGCCTTCGCCTGCCGTCTGCCGTCTGCTTTTCATTCACATGTTTTATTGTTAGCTTTTAATTCATAGATATATGTATGTATGTATTACTCTCTATATATATATATATATATATATCCATAGTGTATTTTTCCAAACAATTAGATTGTATGCAATTAAACCTTCACTCCACGAAACGCTCATCTGCTCACTTTTGCTCATATTTTACTCCCTTTTTGTGTGTGTGTGTGTCGTATCTATGTTATCTATATGTATGTGTGTGTGTGTGTATATATAGTAGATTGGTTTTTGCTCGATTGGTGTTACTATATGCTTCATTTTGTGGATGTGCCTTGTGGTTGGTTGGTTGTAAATCATGTCTCTTGGGTTTGTAGTTTTGGTTTTAGTCACTTGGCTATTTGGTTGCCAGGCGATAAACTCTGTAATTATTACATATCTATAGTTATATATGGGATATAGTATATATATATATATGTCGTTTCCGTATCGTATCGTTAGGTATAAATACGCGTTTGGTGCCACAGTCGACTACAAATGTTTTGCTTTGATTTCAGCTTCGATTTGACACAATAAAAAAGGGTTCCGATCCGTAGTCCATAGTCCACAGATGGGTGTACCAAGTCCATGTATTGGTTGCTTAGACTGTAGTTAGTAGTAGTTTCTATTTGCTTTATTTCATATGCTTTGAATATGCTTGCAATTTTAGTTATTGGAGTTACTTGATTTTGTTGGTGCAGTTCGAAGATACTTCGGAGTTTAATTTTAAATATAGTACGAGTCGCGCTGCTCTATGGGATATGTTGCTCCAGTCGGCGAGTGGAGGCCTCTCTTGATCTGTGTCTATTGCTTTGGGTTTCACTTCGACAAACTCTGGATTTTACGTTGCATTGGTTGTTTTGGTTTCTCTTTGTATCAGTTACAAAAATGTTTTTGTTCCTAGCTTGTTGAACTATGGTGGGTCTCGTTCTTAAAACATACAATTGTAATACATCATAAATAAACGTACTTGAATATACGCAATTACCTTGCCACTGGTTCAATACAAATTTGTTTGGTTTACATTTGGGGGTTGCCTCTTGCTAACCCCTCCACATTGCTTGCTTTATTTCTATAAAAAACTGACTTTCAACCTATCAATAAACGAGCAGAGTACGATCACAATTTCCCCATTCTCCCCTCAAGCTATAGTTAAGAACTAAGTTGGGAATGCAACCAGCCCGTATCCGTATCCGTATCCGTATCCGTTATCGGTAGTTTGAACTTGTTTTAAAGCTTTTTTGGAATGGTTTTCTTTTGGTTTTTTTTAGTTTCCCCCCCAATTTCCTATTCAACATCTAAAGCTTATGCATAGGTTTTATATATATTTCTGCATTGTGTATAATATATAATTTAATGTAATAATAGTCAGATATATGTATTTATGCAATGT
Organism: Drosophila guanche; assembly: GCF_900245975.1. Lineage (NCBI taxonomy): Eukaryota > Metazoa > Arthropoda > Insecta > Diptera > Drosophilidae > Drosophila > Drosophila guanche. The sequence continues at coordinate 4,050,406 of NW_022995743.1, read as the reverse complement.
ACTTTATGTATTGTATGTACTCCAAATCGTAATCCATTATATTTGTATTAAATTCTTTTTGTCCGCCTACCTAAACAGTACCCAACAGAAATGGAAAACCCAAACCCAATTTAAACCCATCTCTGCCATGATCAACGCTCAACTGTTTGGGAATTTGTTTAAGCTAAATATCGAGGGGGTTGCTCGAGTCGAAGGATGAACATTGGGCGCATATCTTTGGGAACGATAAGCGAATCTTTGAAGGACTGAGCAACCCTCCCGAAGCAGTGGTGTGTGTATATATAATATATTTTGTGTATATAATCCAGGGCTAGACATCAAAAAATCAGTACTGCTTGTCAATGGGTCAATAACTAAGCCTATTTTTGGTTTACTTGCCGCACAGTTCCCTTCCTGCACACAACATTTATTGCCACTGCAAGTAGTTTTGTCTTCCCGAGAACTGAATCTTAGCCTAGTTATATCTTGGTGTAGCAAGGGTTTGTGGTGTGTGAGATCTAATTGTAGACGCCACGCACCATGCCCTCGCGGTTTCGTGTGTGCCACTTGCAGGTGAGAATGCGGATGTAGGTGCGCCGAAAGGACGCATTGCACAGGGCATAGCACATGGGATTGATGGTGGAGTTGATGTAGCACAGCGCGTAGAAAAAGTCCCACAGCTCGGCGGGTATGCAGTGCTCCGAGCAGGTGGTCAGTGGCTTGATCAGCACGAGGATATTGTACGGTGTCCAGGTGATGATGAAGCTCAGCAGAATGGCCGACAGTGTCTTGGCGGCCTTTGTCTCTTGGCGCTTCTCCTGTGACTTCTTTTTCTTCTTGGCCGCCGCATTGCGGGCATTCATGAGAGCGTGCTGCCCCGCAGCGCCGCCCCCCGCCTTGCCCAGCTGCTTGGGTATGACCTTGGCATTGAGCAGGCGGGCGTCATGTTGGGCGTGCGACATGCGCCTGCCCAGGGGCAGACTGAACTCGGAGTCTCGTGACGGCAACGGCCTCCGTGTGGCCGCCAGTGTGGGGGGTGGCACAGTGCTGGCTATGGTCGAGGGTGTCGCATCCTCTTGTATCATCTTGATGGAGGGCGCACAATCGGCTTGGCCTCCAACTGGCACAGCGGCTTCTCCTAAGGCTGATGCTGCTGCTGCTGCTCCTCCTCCTCCTGCCCCTGCCCCTGCCGCTGCCCTGCTTTGTGCCGCATTCGATGAGGCTCCGTCCGAGGGCAGGCGAATGAGTATCGTGTAGACCGAGTCCTGGCTGACGGATCTGGAGTTGATGCGATTGATAACCGGCAACGTGCTGCTGCCATTGCCAGCTGCAGTTGCATTGCCATTGCCGCTGGTCGTTCCATTTGCCGTGGCCATGCCTAGGCCCAGGCCCAACCCGATGGCTGTGCCGTTCCCTGTGCCCGCTCCTGCCGCTCCGGCACAGTTATTGCTGCTGTTGTGACTGCCGTTTCCGCTGGCATTCAGCTCCTGCATCTGCGAAATGGAGCTGAGTGGCATGGGGGGACGCGTCAGCGGTGTGGGCGAGACATCCGACAGCAGGATGCTGGGCGGGCGCACGCCGCTCGCACTGCCACCCACCGAGTAGTTGTCCCGCATCACGTTCATCGAGGTGCATCTGTGCGGGACGAGAGAGAAAGAGCATATAGGATGATGTGCCAATGGTATACACACACACACACACACACACACACACACACACACACGAATGCACATGCATGCACACAGACACACATTCACTGGTCCCTAGAACTCTGTGCGGTGTCTGACAGGCAACAACAAGATGGCTGACAGCAGCAGCAGCATCATGGATGGGACAGCGAATGCATTTGCCCAACTAACTGGCACACACACACACACACAGATACAGGATGCTACACACACACACATACAGATAGATAGATAGATAGATAGATACTCATGCATGTTTCATAGTGCGTTGTGGATGGAGGAAACAAGAAGAGCCGGAAATCTGAATCGCAAATCGATTACTCATCGAAACGCTGAGTTGCTGGGGCACGCATCATTTGAGAGGAGAGAAAGCAGAACCACAGAGGGGGGAAACGAGTAGGGGATACACCCCAATAGACACATGTCCATGCAAATGCCCTCGGACATTTCACTTACAACAATTGAAATGGACTTTAATTCAATTTGCAACTATTTGAGCCAACTTGTGGCACATGGTAACTAGATTTACGGCAGCAGATAGCGCAGGGAGCACTCATAAACATTTATCTATTGGCTTTTAGTTGGAATTCCCTAGCAAATTCAGCACCAAAAATGCCCGCAAACTAAATTCAAATTGTTTGGCGCTCAAATTTCCACTGAAAGTGATTCTATTTGGGTATAAAATTAACGTAAATTGGAAAACTGATGTGTGTGTGTGTGCATGCAAAATAATTCAATTTCCACTCGAAAATGAGTTTAATCTTGAAATGAAATTTACTCAAAAATGCAAAATGCGAAATTAATCAACTAAAAATTCGAGGAAAATCGAAGCTTCACTCAGGCAAAAAGCAAACCAAAAAAAAAACACACACACAAAAGAGGCGTGGCAGGGGTGGGGCAGTGCTGAAGAGCTGCAGTCCTGCCGCTGCCATGTTTCAGAGTTGTTCTTCTGTTTGTGGCAGGACTTTGATGGATTTGTGGCAGTGGCAGTGGCAGTGGCAGTTAGTGTTAGTGCAGCCTGAAAGCTTTTTACCAGCCATGGATGTGGCATGGGGCAGAGCAGTGTGAGCAAAGGGAAGGAAGCAAATCCAAATTTATAAAGTGTACGTTTCTGTTGCTGTTTATCTTAGTGGGTGGATTGCTGCTGGTGTTGTTGCTGGTGCGCTCTAAGTGCAATTGTTGCACCCACTGGCAGCATTGTGAGGTGCAAGTGCGGTGCGAGCTGTGCTTGAGGTGCTGTGTCGCTTACACGACAATAGACAATAGACAATAGACTTTAGATTAGATAGATTGATTTTTGATTGGTTTTTTTTGTACTACCTGGAGACGGAGCTTTGTAAAGGAGTTTCAATTGTTACTGGTGTTGCATACCCTAAATCCGATGGCTCCTCCTGCTCGTAGGCAAAGTCGTCGGAGTCCTCGCGCCCGGAATGCCACCACGCAATGCACCACTCCTTGACGCTGCCAAGGCAGTTGTATGGCTTTTTGATTGTATTTGTGCTTTTGATCTGCAAGAGGAAATGGCAAGAGTGAGTCTCAGCTGGGGCAAAGGTACTCGAGGGTCAACCCACGCTTGACTTGCGCGAATGCATGCCATGGTAGCCGGAATCCAACACCATGTTGGTCATGTACACACTCTCCGCATCCGCAGAGCTCTCGGAGCGCGGACGTCGCCAGGTGTCGTGCTCGTTGCCGCCCAATTGGGCAAAGGCCAGCAGTCCGCCGCCGCCTCCTGTGTGATTTACCACCGTGTTCTCGTCACTGCAAAGGAGACAAACTTAGCGGGGAAAGGCATTGTGTGCTTAATGGAGAGACTCACCTGCTATTCGAGCGCTTGCTGGAATCCTTTTTGCCCGCCTGCAAATTGGGCAAATCCTTCTGCCGCTTCTTCGTCTCACGCCAGATGCGCCAGTAGAGGAAACACATAATCGTGACGGGGAAATAGAAGGCAGCCAGGGCCGTGCCAAAGGTAATGTACTGATTGGTGACAATGAACTGAATGTAGCACTCGTCCTGCGGCACTGTGCGCTTGCCCTCGATGTACGGCCAGCTGTAGATCCAGGGCGGCCACAGCAGCAGGCTGATGCCCCAGGCGGCGCCAATCATCACCGCCGCTCGGTTGGTGGTGCGCTTGGCGCGGTACGTCAGCGGCCGCGTGACACTGAAATAACGATCGAAGCTGATGATCAGCAGATTCAGCACGGAGGCATTCGAGGCCAGATAGTCGAGGGCCAGCCAAGTGTCGCAAACAATGGGCCCGAGGGGCCAGTAGCCGAGGATCGTCGTCACCGCAAACAGAGGCATGGATATGGCTCCGATGGCAAAATCCGCAATGGCCAGCGAGAAGAGAAAATAGTTGCTGATCGTCTGCAGCTGTTTGTCAATCTTGAAGGAGATCATCACCATGACATTGCCCGCCACCGTTACCGTGCTCAGAATCGCCGCTACGAAGCCCATGACCACCATCGAGGCGAGCGAGTACCGTGGACCCTTTGTCTCAAAGACCATCGTACCATTCGTGTCATTCCCGTACGGATACTGATCGTACAGACCGCTGGCAGCCGTCGTTGTCAGATTCTCGAGCAGCGCTGTCAGCAGCGTGGTCCCCGTGGACGACAGATGCGCCGGACTATTGGTCGTCGTTGTGGTTGTGGTCGTCGTCGTCGATGTGGTCGTTGTGCTCGTAGTTACGGTTTTAAACAGCGGCTCAAGTATGCTGGGCGGGCCATGGGCGGCCAGGGCCAGGCTCATCACTGGCTCCATGGCAAATGCGTTTCCTCCTTACTCTTTTCGTTAAGCTTCTCTCTGACACTCTCTCTCTCTCGCTCTCGCTCTCGGTTGCGCTCGTTCGCTGTGTGTCCTTGTCCTCTGTGCTTCAGTTTTCAGCTTTCGTCCTTTGCTTATCCTTTTGGCTGCACCCACGCAAGGCGTTGGCCATTTTTCCACTGGCCCTGCAAGCAATAAAAATAAGTGTAAGCAGCGAAACGACGAGGGGATTACCCTAAGTTGGGAATGCCACCAAAAGTTGTTTCAAATTTGTACGCCTCGGAGGACTCCCCTATTCCCACTTGCTTTCTAGGGTATCACAATTTCCCCTTATGCCCTTCCCCTTTTTGCAGCCATTGGACATAAAGCAAGGAGATAGTAAAAGGCGAGAATTATGAGGAGCTGTCCAAAGCGCAGGCCTTTGATATATCCCATCTCCACAGAGCACGAGGGGCTGTGGGGCTGAAGGAAGCGCAATAATATATTTACAATGCCTGGGGCCTGACTCGCTTTGTCCTTGCTACAAAGTGACATTTTCTGTATGATTTGTTTTAATGAAAATGTATATGCAAAGTGTAAATGAAAGCTGCCTCCCCCTGGACACGCCCAGGACATTTGTTGTGTGTGCTGCCTGCCTGCCTGCCTGCCTGCCTGCCTGCCGGATATTATTGTTAGCATGAAGCACAATGCTAAGAGCCACATGCAACAGTCGAGTAAAGAAGTTGGCTCTTGGCTGCCTGTCGTCCCGTGTGTTCCGTGTGCCAAATGCCAGGCAGGCTCCCTCTCCATTCGACGCCTCGACACCCGACACTCGACACTTTGGCACGGAAATGTTCGAGGCGGCTTCCTCCGACACTTTTCAAAACTATTGATGTTGTCACTGAGACTGGGCTCTCTATATATACATATATTCTGCCCCACATGCATGGATCGTCATGTCCTGTTCATTTGGCAGCCATTGTGTGTGAGTTTGAGTTCGATTTGGAAAGTTGTTTAATGAAAATAAGTTACGCATATGCCGGGTGTCGGTGCCAGTGGCAGTGGCAGTGGCAGTGCCAACCGATTGATAGACACTGATAGATACGTTATGAAGTGGCATGGCATGGCATGGCATGGCATGACATGAATAGAAGCCAAGTCCTATGATTGACTGGCATTCAATGGATGCCAGCAGCTTATTTCCTTCATTGTCTGCACTACGATATCGATTACACTCGGGGGTAGGGTGGAGACCCACACAAAAGGGTCACAAAGGAATCATTTTGCCCAATTGAAATTGAAAATTTTCGGGGATTATCTGCAAGGTCAGAACGGATATCAAAGAGCCAACTCATTGGCAGGCCAAACGTTTCAATTAGCCAAATCCAAAAGAGTTTCATTCGATTTCCTTTTGGATAATTGGAAATCTATTTCGTTTAGTTGAAACTCAAATGTGTGTGTTATTTTTTACTCAATTGAACTTTAGTGGAGATTAATTCGTGTAGAGTGTGATTGGCTTTTGGTTGGATTGACTCTCACTATAGAATTAATTGGCAAACTCAAATCGATGTCCAATTAAATGCAGCGCTGCCCAATAAATCAATCAAAAATCTGGTTATTTATCTCAGAGAAACCACAAACACACACACACACACACACACCCACTTCAGCCCATTCGGTGGGGGGAGGACTATAAATCAATTGGGGGAAAACAAGCTAACGGCAAAGTGGGCAAAACCAATGGGGCGCCACAAATTGAGCCGCCATATCGCATTGACAAAACCAGAAATAACAACGTGCTGGCTGCTGCTGCTAAGAAATGAAAAACAAAATCTCAGGACTGCGGCTCGTGCTCTTATGAGGGATTTGAATCCTGGAATGGTTAACCTCTACACACAAAGTAGTTTCACCGGCCAAGTCCAAGCCTGAGTACGTGTTTTGGCACGGGCCACGTCAGCTTATGTTAACCCAGGCCGCAGACAATTGGCAGTAGCTGTACGGGATGGCTGACTGGCTGCCTGTCTTCCTTGCGGGCACATTCAAATTTGTCAGGCGACCGCTCCCTTTTGGCAAATAATCGAATTCAGCGTCTGGTTGCCGTGCCTCGCTTTTTGCTTGCCATAAAAAAAGGATTTATGGATTTATTATCAAATGCGCTGGGCTAATGGCATAAACAAACATGCGGGGTCGGGTAGTCTCACACACACACACACACACGCGCGTGTATGTACTCGTGGAGAGCAACCTGCGGCCCGCGAGGATTTGTTTTGCCATTTATTAAGCTATTTTTATGACACAGCCAAGAGGCTGGCAGCACGCGGCTCCGGCAGTATGAAGTAAATACAGTAGGCAACCGCTAATCAAATCAAATCAAATCAGAATGGGGAAACATTAATCAGCGAAAGTGTCTGCCAGAAATGTCTACAAATTCCTGCTACGAATGAGGAGCATTTAATTGCGGCTAACAATCAATTAAAAGTCTCATCTTAAGTCTTCTGTGACACTGCACAATCAAATATAATCCTGTCTTTTAATAGTTCAACTCTCCGAAACTGATAATCCACTTCAGTGGAAGTTCTTCAATTAACGGATTTCAAATTGCAAAATTTCACTTTTGGACAAACGATTAGATCGGTTCAGGGATTTGCGCTGACAAATATTTCTACGAATATTCTGCAAGGAACAATAAGCTCCCCATGAATGTCCTGGCTTTCCTGCTAATTCGAGATGTATTGGTTTTTAAATGTTTCCGGTTAATCATTTCCTATAGTTTTTGCATACAATTTGTAGCCATTTTTAAGTGGCCAACTCGTTCGTTTTTTTTGTTTTCTCTTAGCATTAAGCGACTTTCCACTGTCGCTCGTGAGTGCTTCATCAGCAGACGGACGCCTTTTATTTGTTCGATGTGGCGGGCTGGGGGGCAGGGCAGGGCAGGGCATATTCGGCTGCTCGCTACATTTTATGCGGGCCCACCTACTTTCACCCACACACACATACACACATCTAAAGGATATACATACGCACCACACCCGCAGAGCAGAAAGCGTTTTTCGTAAGGAAAAGCTGTGGAAAACTAGCTGCATACTTTTGTGCGTGTTGTATGCTGTGTGACCCGGGCCTCCTCCTCTGGTCTATGTTAATTTTTGCGCGAGTTTAATTGCTTGCCACATGGCTGAGATGCTGCTGGCTCACCGGGTCGTGCCAGGACACTCTGCTCTGTTCTGCTCTGCTCTGCTCTGCTCTCTTGTTTGCGGAAATTAAATTGCTGGACTGGCTTTCACCTTATGCTTGGGCTACCCGCTAAGCATATTGCCCCAGGAGTGGAGAGAGGGCAGTGGGTGGGTGGCCGAACCGCGCCCCACCGACCTACTCGCACAAAGTTTAATCAAAACGAGAGCACTGGAAACGGCGTTGGCTCTACTCTGCCGCTGCCGCTGCCACTGCCGCTGCCGATGCCGATGCCCGTGCGAGCATCGTCACTTACACAAACACAAACACTGCTCTGACTTACATGCGCTGCTGCCGCTGTCCTCTCTCTCTCTCTCACTCTCTCTCTCGCTTACTGTCTCTCTGTCTCTCCGTTCTTGTGGATGAAAGTGTCCAGCTGTTGTTGTTGTTGTTGCTCTATGTCTCGCTCGCTTTCGCTCTCGCTCTCTCTCTCCTTCTCTCCTTCTCTAGCTCTCTTTCCTTCTTATTGCTTATTTCGCACGCTCAGCAGCATCGCTGTTGATTTTGGCCATTTGCCGCTCCCAAAAGTATGGTTTGTAATTTGTTGTATTGTGCGCGCACATCTTTGGTTGTTTCGGCTGATTCTGCTGCTGCTTCTACTGCTGCTGCTGCCGGCCCCACACTGTATTACAAAGAGGGTTGTGCGGCGGCGGGGGCTTTTTGCCAATTTTATTATACACAATGCTAGCTGCGACGTCGGCGCCAGCGTCGCCGTCAGCGTCTACGCTTTGACGCTTTGCGTGCCCAAAGTTTCCACATTTAACATTGTAATCAAGTTTATTATTTTTTCTCCTCTCGCACTCTCGATACAACTAATGACACGCCAGGCCCAACGCCACCCACGGCCACTGCAAAAACAGTTTGCTCTTTTTTTTTTATTTGTATTTTACTATTCAATATTTTTGCTAATTTCATTTAACTATTTGCTGTTTGAAATTTCACTAAAGCCATGTAATAAAAAACTTTTGTTTGACGTTGTTTGCACGCGTCCGCTGCGGGGGACGACGACTCCCAGTTGCGGGAGAGAGAACTTTTTGAAGCGCACGTTTCCAAATCTCGTCCGGGACTGAAGCTGAAAATTTCAAGCATATACCTTAACGGTATATCGCACGAGATGAGAGCAAAGCAGAGCAGAGCAGCGCTGCAGCGAAGCCAACGAGAGAGCACGGAGCACACACGAGTGCCAGATCCGGAGCCGATGGCCACTCGGCTCAGCTTTCTTTGTGCTGGAATTTGTGTTTGTTGGGGCACATGCGAGCATCCTCTGCCGACACCCTCGCACAAAGGACGCGCCTCGGCTAATGCGTGGGTGGTAAAAGCGGAAAAATGCGAGACTCCCTCCTGTGTGTGTGTGTGTGTGTGTGTATGTGGCACGTGTGTGTGATTGGGTTAGTGCTGCCAAGCTGCAGTCGGAGCCAAAAACCCTGCTGGCTGAGCAGCATCGAGAAATGGATGAATATGAATGAAACCGCCGCAACAGTCCGTCCAAAGCAGCGGGACGGGTGTTACAGGGGGAGTAGGAGACTAGGAGAGGGCACGGACACACACACGAGCCCCACGGGCATTCCTCAAGCACGCTTCGCCATCTTTGTAGCTCTTCTCGTTGCCTGTTTGTGCTCTTCATCAGCAGCAGGAGCAGCGCAGCTGGTGTAGCTGTAGTCCACTGCCTGCCTCTTCAATGGGACTCTGGGGCGAATGGGGCATGCGAACAAGTGCGGCAGGTTAGTGTGAGTGTGTGTGAAGTGGGCATGCTGGAAAAGCGCATTCTCACATTTCAATTAAATAATACCACGAGATCTTGCAGCTGTTCTTCACCCTGAAATCATTCGATTCGGCAGGGCGTGGGGGTTTAGTCGGACTAGTGTATATAATGGGAAGTATACTGACAGCCAAGACAACTTCTAATAAACCCAACAAGGAGTGCACAAAGTCTTCCTTAATGCAGAGCAGAAGGAATAATATGTGACAGACAGGGGGTCTGAAGATTTTCCTAGATCAACTACAGCGATTATGTGTGTTCAAAATTCGAAACGTTTGCATGTCCAAGTAACTCTCCATTCAGTTTATAATTAAAGTATGTAGCGATGATGCGTTGAGTTCAGTTGAGCCCTTGGGCAATTACTTGGGGGTCCCTCAAGTGCCTTGGCCGTATTAATAGCAACTCATGTTGTGTATAAACTGGACAACAATGGATCTAACGCGCCCTGACATGGCACTGGCACTAGCAGTGGCACTGACAATGGCAGTGACCCCCACCCGGCCCCATCACCCCACGACACACACACACACACACACACATGCGGAAGCCAGCCAGCCCGCACAACCCCCCGGAGTGCCATCCCCTATACCGTTGGGTATGCCATGTGTGAAACTTTGCAGATACCCGCACTTTCTATATGCCAGTCATACGAGAGCATGAGTATATGATATAAAAATACATAAATGGACAATGCAAAAAGGAAGCAGAGCGAACCGAGCAAGAGTTTTGGCCCGCTCGCTGCTCCCTGGGTTGGTGGATTATGTGGGCGGGAGTGGAGAGTGTTCAGGAGTGGGCGCTGATTTGAGGATTATTTCGATGGACTAAACCTGCTGCTGCAATGGAATAAGAGCATAGCCGCAGTAGCATAGCCACTGCAGCCATATGCTGGAATTTTGTAATCGGCACGCGCGCGGGCCAGCACAATGAGGAGGCAAAGGCCTGAAATTCTTCTTCATTATTCTTCGTTATGCCACCACCACCCCCTACAACACTCGACTTGGTAAGGCGTGTGTGCCAAGCGGACACATATTCTCCGAATTCCTGGCAAAGTGTAGCAAGTATTTGTGTTGGCATTTGATTAAAATGTCACTGTTGCAGTTTAGCGTCGCATAAATTGTAGCAGGAAAGTGTTTCCACAAAACCCTGACAGAACAGAGACTTTCTCGGCTTCTGGGAAAAGTAAAACATTCACAACAGAGAAAAGTTCCTGGTTAAACATTCGCAGAAGAGACACTTCTTGGTATTCCATTAACCAAGTGTATTTCAGAGTCGCAAAAGATGCAATTTCAATTTTTCTATCCTTTTTTTATTAATTTTTTTTTGTGGCTATTGTTTTTCTTTTTTTGTTGATTTGTTTAAATTTAAATATGTATATATTTATATAAAATATATAAGCATAAACGTTTACAAATATAAATATATTTTTATCTTTACCCAACGGCCACGCCACGCCTCAGCGCCCATCTTCAATTTCCACACAAGTTGTGTTCTGGAATCCCAACGTCTCACATATTATCGTAGATTTCTCCTTTTTGCCACATTCACTTTTGCAAAAACTTTCTCGTACATCTGTTTACGTGTCTGTCTGTCTGTCTGTGTGATAAAGTTGCATAGTTATGGGATATATTTATATATATATGTATATATTTATAGATATATTTACAATAGCGATAAGGTCAACAAAAAAGAACATTTTCTGGGTGTACATATGTTTCGTTTGTCCAGTGGTTGGGTCTTGGCTTGTGTGTGTGTGTGTGTGACACATCTTTCTGTATAAATATTAAGTAAATTTAATTCTGCTCTCGACGGTTACGTACATTTAACATATTGGATTGGCCTAGGTCTGGGCTCGCTCATACATGTGTTGCATGTACAGTTGGAACGCTAATGAACGCGTGGATAGTGCGGTAATAATAATAATAATAAGTAGTGTAATAATAGGCTAACGTACAATGCAAAAATAATAAAATTAAGCTTATGCATTACATTTTACGACACAAAAACTTAAGCATGACCCCAAGCGCCTCTTTGCCAGGACACACACAAACACATGCATGTCCATCTATGATGTATACATACTTTATGTATACATAGCTACATATATGTATGCTTAAGCATGGAAAGAGCGCTCTTTACCCTGGCGGAAGCCTTAATGGATGGCTGACAATTGTTTTTTTTTACTTTGCATAGATGCTGCTACTGCTACCGCTGCTGCTCTTTCTGTCCGTGTTGCAGCCATTTCCTTTGTTTGCATCCAGCATCTACAATCTAAGCGGTCCTCATCCCTCCGAGTAGGAGCTGAGACTGCTGCGGGTGGACCCAGTGAAATGATCACGCTGCAGTGTGTCCGACGGCATGGAGACAATCAATGCGCCCCCATACAGGGTCTCCATCTCATCCAGCTGCTGGGCGAACGTCTCCTCCAGGCGCTAACCATGCGAAGAAATCAATAAGGTATGAGTAACACATCGAAATCTGTGCCAAATATTTGTTTCTAAGCAACGACATCCACTAGGCTAATTCTCAAATAATAATACAGAAGGAGTTAGAAGGAAAGTTTAGGCTATACAGCGCATGCATTAGTGGGACATTTAGAGTGAAATAAAAGGAGAATATACAATACATAGAATACGCAGTGCGGATGAGAGCTATGAGATCCACAGCTCTTAGCCACACTGCGGGATAGATCAAAGAACTAACCTCTTGTTGCAGCCGCTGCTGTAGTTGCTTTACGCATTAACGAGAAGAGGAGTAGGAGGAGCCGGCAAGAAAAGTTTTGTTTGGATACAGATTTTTGTTTTGTTTTTTTGATATTTTTTGTTTTTTGTGTGTTTTTGGTTTTTCGATAGCAGCGCATTGTCGTGGGGTGTGTAATGGGTTGTGTGTGTACAGTGAAGCATCATGAAAATTGCGATATGGTAATATATATATTTATATTTGTGTGTATGATTATGTCTAGTCGCTAGAGTAAGTAGTAGATGCTAATGTAAATGCTTGGCATGTTTGCTATGCATGGAATGCGGATTGTTTTTCTCTCCTCCTTTCGATTCATCTTTATTCTCATTTGTTTCTGTTTTTGGTTTCTTTTACTAAGTACTCGGATAATACTGCTAGAATGGAGTGCGCGCACATCTCGCGCGATATTATGTGGGGGGATAAAAGTATTCACTTTTCGCTTAGCTGACAAACAAAAAACTAATCAACTTTGGCAAGACACAAATATTATGGCAAATCCGAATGGATGCAGACGATGCTTGGGATGTTGGTTAGGGGAAAAGCTTTCAAATATGCAGTGGTGGGGAGTGTTGTGTGTGTAGTGTTAGAACCAGCACCAAGCGAGAAGGGAGGGTAATGGTAAGCCATCTTGATTGTAAGTGTAGGTGTTAGTGTTAGGAGTTGTATTGGATTGGATTGGTTCGGTTAGTCGCTGGAGTGCATGCATGCAAGGAACTGGCGTGTGGCTCTGATCCTTCATCTCTAGATGGCCGACGCATCCTCATCGAGGCTGAGCTGACGCTGAGTGATCCGTGGCAGCTTGTACTTCTGTGCATACAAATCGCAGTAGAGGTCATCGGAGCAGGCCGCCGAGTCTGCCGAAACGGCGCTGCCATTCTGCCGGCTGTGTCCCGGCTTGACGGACGAGCGCAGATCCGGCTGCACTTCATCCAGGAGAGCGGCTGCCTTGCGGCCCGAGTCGGAGAATATAAGCTCCGCATCGCTGGTGTATTTGCTGGTCAGCTCGTTCATGTTGTACATGGACTGCGCGCTGCTCAGGGAGGATCTGCCGCTGCTGCGGCTCGCCAGGGAGGGCCGCTTGATGGCGAACGAGGTGGAGTGCAGCAGTCGCTTGGTGTGGGCCGTCAGTACAGGACCCTCCAGAATGCGTAGCTCGACGCTGGCCTCCTCGGCGGCCTTGGCATCGATGCGGCTGAATCTATTGCTCACCAGCCCCAAATCGTCTGGCGTCTTCGGCATGGGCGGTGGTGTGGGCGTGCTCTGCTTGAAGGTGCTCATCGCGGGCTTGCCATTGGGCTCCTCGGCACTGTTCAACGGCGGTGTGCTGGTCACCACCTTGACCAGCTCGTTGGTCGGCCTCTCGCTGGTGATGAGCCGCAGGTGACTCTGGGCGGGCAGGGTGGTGACGCTGGCCCGCTTCATTTGCTCAACGAGCATATCCTCATCCTCCTCCAGCACCAGATCGCCCATCATTTGGGCACGTTGCTGCCTGTGCATGATCGGAGTGCTGGGCACGCTGCGGCTCAGATCTGGCGCCGAGCCACGGAAGTTGTACAAACGCCCGGCACTACCGCCCATCATCAGCAGCGAGGAGCGCGAACGCGGCATTTGCTGTGTATCGATGAAGGTGTTGCGCGGCACCAGCCTGGAGGAGCGTTCGTTGAATATGCCCCGCAGCCGCACAGGCAGCTCCACCTCCTGATCCTCGAACTCCGAGCGATTGGACACCAGACCATAGCGCTTCTCGTGCTCATCGATGGCCGTCTTGATCAGCGCATTCACACGCTGGACAGTCGATTGTTAAAAACACATGCAAGACCAATCCCAATGTCGATTTTGGTTGGTTTTTTGTTTTTGTTTGTTGGTTAGTAGTTGGGAAGCACAGCGGTAAGCATTTTTGTTTTGTTTTTTATATATCAGTTATCATATTTTTGGTTTTTTTTTTTGTATTTTTTTAGGTAGTAGTAGGTACAGTAGGCCACCAAAGAGTATGCATTTGCGTGGGGTGTAAAGAGAGAGAGAGAAAAAGTTGAAAAAATAATTGGAATTTGTTTTTCAGCCATTGGGTTTTCCCCGCCAACCGACAATGGCTTAGAGATGAGCAAGACCCCCAATAGCAGTTAACAGTCCCACAAATTGGTTCATTAACCAACTGATGATTCAGTTCTCCCACTTAGTCACAAAAATGTCAATGAATGAGTCACGAATCTAATCGATTTGCGATGATAAAGCTGGCACAAAATGCTAGTTAATGCTCTTAAAAATGTAATCATTTGCTCAACTCTAAACCGCAGACAATTGGCGGAATGCGTCGGATTTGGGTACATTTTTGCAGGGAATTTTTTGAAGGGTTGGGTAAGGGGCGGGATCAATACACAAGACACCAAAATTTCACCTTATACAAATCACCAATATACAAATAAATAATCAGTTACCCAACTTAAATTCGATTTGATCTACTTTTTACAGCAATAAATAAATAAATATAAACACAAAACACCAACAAAAGTAAGGCGAACGGCATTGGCAGAGAGAGAGAGAGAGAGGGAGGAGCCAGCGTTTGGCTCTTGTAGCGACTCTTCAATGGGGAATGGTGGAATGGGTTCAGGGGATGGGAGGAATGGCAGGTTGGAAGGCATACACACCTGTTTGCGTGGCACCAACTGCTCGCGCCACTCGCGTATCTCTGCCTTGAGGCGCTCATCAATCTCCAGCAGCTTGGCATGCTCGTGCTCCACCAGCGCCTTGCGCTTCTCATTCTGCAGCTGCTCCAGCTCCCTGTGGACAAACAAATTGTATAGGAAATTCATTTTCATTCAAGCAACTCCTCGCGAGACCCACCTTATGGCGCTTTCGCGGGTAGCGCGCAGTTCTTCCAGTTGCTTCTGATGTTTAATGTCAAAGCGACGCTCCTCCTGCATGTAGCGCTTCTTCTCCTGCTCTTGGAACTGCAAGTAGAGAATTTTAGTTTAGGTTTTTGGTTGCTCCTGCCGCTTGCCTACCTTCTTCACACGATCACGTTCGATCTCTGGATCCAGATTCGTCGATATGCGCAACGATTCGCGGAACATGAGGTCGCGTGCCTTGCGCTCGGCGCGTATACGCTTGGGCAGGGCGCGCTTCTCGAGCGTCTGCTTCTTGACCATATCCTCCTCCTTGCGCTGCAGCATGCGCTTCACCTGATCGAGCTCCTTCTCGTGTCGCACAATCATCTGATGGCGCTGCATGAAGCAGAGCTCCTTGACGTGCCGCTTCGACAGCTGATGGCGTTCGTGGAGCTGCTTCTCCTCCAGCTCCCACAGCAGAGCCTCTCGCGTGCGCATCGCATTCTGTTTCTGCTGCAGGAAGTTGCGATTGATGGTGGCCAGATGGTCGCGATGCTTCTCGCTGAGACGCCGCAGCAGCAGCTCGTGACGCTCCTTCAGCGAGTCGAGGAAGGAGCGCTCCTTCTCCTCATGGTCCAGCTCCATGGCCGAGCGTCGCTGCTTGAACTCATCCTTGCGCTTGTCTTTGGGAAAGAGATCGACCTCCTGCTTGAGCAGGCGAATCTCCTGCTTGAGGTTCTCGCGGAATATCTTCAGCTCCTGCTCCTGGTCGGAGCGAATGCGCTTCGAGGTCGATCTCAGCTCGTTCTCCTGCGTCTGTTCGGTCTTCTCCACGAGCTGCTTGTGCTGGCGCGCCAGCATATCCATGTCCGCCTCGTATGTCTTCTCCAGCGAGCTGCGCTCCTGCTCGAAGCGTCGATCCTGCTGCTCCTTGGCCATCTGCTCCTTCATATACAGCTCCGTTTGCTGCTTCTTCTCCTGCTTCTGCAGCATCTTCAGCTCGCGCAGCTCCTGCTTACGGAAGTCGTGATCGTCGTAGATGCGCCCATTCTCCTCATCCCCATAGATCACTCGACTCGTTGTGGTGGTCATCTGGACGCCATCGATCTCGAACTTACGCGTCCGCTTGCGCGTCTTCTTGCGCAGATTTCGCAGCTCGATTTCCTCTTTGGTGAGACCACTGGAGCCACCGGACTTGGCCACTGGCGGTGCACGCGTCTTGGGCCGTATCACGACGGCCTCCTCCTCCTCGTCAATGGTCTGCGTGGTGTGGTTGTTGTAGTTATTCATCATGGCCGATGACGGTGGCGGCGGCATTAGCACGCTCGCTGCTGGCTGCTGCTGCGACTGCGACTTGTGGTCCGTCTCGTGTCGGCTGTCCTGACTAGTGTTGGTGCCGATGCTGTCCACATCGGAGCCGCTGATCTGTACCTCTATGCCGCGACGTCCCCGCACCGAACCGTTCTCGCTCAACGAGCTGTCCGGCGAGGTGCGCTTCTCCTGATCGGCGGGCTTGAACCGATTCACGATTATGTTCACATCTTCGGGCACAAGGCCATTGGGCTGCGGGCGCTTGAGCACCTCGTTGCTGCTGTCCTTCACCTTGATGACCTCATCGCCCACAGTGACAACAGACACATGGCTGGTGTCCATTAGCTGGTCGCTGTGATCGTGACTGTGACTGCCCGAGGCCGTGTTGTACGCGGAATCATCGTCCGCAAACGAGGGGCTTACAATCAGCACCTCGCTCTCGTCCAGCTTGCGGGCGTGCACGGTGCCCGGCAACGGTGGTGCAGCAGGGACTCCCGGTGGCTCATTGACGGACAATATCATGGAGGATTGCTTGTGTGGCGGTGTAGTGGCATCGCCCAAACTGTCATCCAGTGAGGGGAAATCATCGTCCGTTGACGATTCATTCAGATGCGTGCTCTTGTTCAAGTCGTTGGACACAATTACCACCTCGTTCTGGGGTGGCAAAGAGTTGTCAATGATGACCGGCGGATGGGTGCTGGTAACCACTGTGATCTGACTAACGGACTCCAGGCTGTTTGGCAGCACCAAATGCTGCGGTTGCGGCTGCAACTGCTGCTGCTGCTGTGGCGGGGCATCGCTGTTGATGGTGATCAGGGAGGTGCTGGAGCTGAGGACAGCATTTGATACACTGCCGCCCGACGAGGAGCTGGAGGAGGCCACCGACTGCACGGATATGATGGATGAGGCTGTGGGCGAGGGTGGCTGCGGCTTCTGTTGCTCCATTGCCTCTGCACCGCCAATGGCCACCTCAATGGCTGATGTGGGTGAGTGGGAGGGTGGTTCGGGCGTGCTGGCCTGCTTCTGGGAAGGCTTTGCATTGGCTGCGGTGGCACCCGATGGCGATGATGTTGTCGATGGTGGTGGCGGCGCTTTGCCTTTTTCCTTTTTGATAAAGTGCTGCAAAAGACAAAGATTCTACAGTGAGTACAGTGCAGTGGGAGAGCAGGGGTTTGTGCCTACCTTTTTGTCCGCTTCGGCAGCAGCAACATCTTCGGATATCTTTTGCAGCACTGCAGCAGGGGCAGCTGCAGCAGCAGCAGCCGGCGGTGGTTGTTGTTGCTGGTTTTGTTGGGCAGAGCTTTGGGGTGGCGCTGGGGCAGGCACTTTGGTATGCTGCGGCGGTAGAGCTGCCGGCTCAGCCAGCACAGCCAGCGCATTGTCCTCCTTGTGGTTTGTTTGTTTGTCTGGTATTGTGGCTTTAGTTGCCGCTGCTGCTGCTGCTGCTGCTGCTGCTGGTTGGGATTGCTCTTTGGAATCCCGCAATATGGATGTAGGTGTACCTGGAACTGTATCCAATCAGAATTAGAACCCAATGTGTGCCACATGAATGCCAGATGCAACTTACGTTTGTCAATGTCTTGGCTCCGCAGCGAGGCAGAGTCATCGTCCAGGTCGAGCTGGAGCGCCGAGTTGCGGGGTTCCTGTTGGGTAAAATAAAAACAAAATTCTCATTAGCATACAATAAATGGGTGGAGAGTGTCCTACTATGCGAGCAACTAACTACAAAGCTGATTTCGGCATGACGATGCTTCTATACCCTGCTGAGGCGTATCTCTGGGGGTAATACAACAATAGACAAGATAGCATTAGAGCTAAGGCTAAGGCATTGTACACCTGTTATCACCTGCTATCATTGCTGCGAGAAACTGATAGCTGATAACTGTTATGGAATGATACAAAAAAGCGTGCAAGATGGAACTATCCAGACTAAAACATGGCTGGGCAGGGACAGGGCAAGGGCGTCAGTTACTGATAAAATAACTAAACTAATTATAGGCCCGTTATCGGAGAAGGAGAAGGTTGCGGGGGATGCAGAGCCGGATGGGTGGGGCATGGTACGGGTTTTTTGCTGTAGAACGACTTACCAACCCTCTGATAGAGCGAGCGCCGCTTCACTTGGCGTTTAAGCTTCTATATTAATCGTTTTTTTGTGTAGTAATTATAAGAAATGATAAGAACAAAAAATATTGCGACATTTTTGGCAGAGCACAGAACGGAAAGGGTAACTCCAAGAATACAAAACAACAACAGAGAGAGAACGAGAGATAAACGAAACGAAAATGTATATAAAAAGAATTTATCGCACGGTGCGAGAATGTTTTGGTTTTTAGTTTTAAGATTTGGTTTTTGGTTTGAGGCAGCGGCGTGTCAGAGAGAACAAAAAGAGAAGAGAGAGAGTGGTTGGAGAGGTGAGATTATATAGTAGATTATCTTGTGTTTCCATTGAACTAGCATTGAACTACGTGGGTGCAGCGCAGTGCAGTGCCAGTGGGCAGTCTTGAGAGCCCTAAAAATACACTCACCTCGGTCTCATCGTCGACCACCTCTTCCACGACCTCGGCCTTGTACTCGAGCAGCAGATCCTTAATGGGCTTGCAGTCCAGATCTCTGTTGATGAAGCTGTGCTGCACCAGCACATCCGATGTGGGTCGCAGTTGGGGATCCTGATAAAGGAAAGATAGAATCAACAATTAGCAACAAACAGAAGGAGAAAGATCATCGCTTACCTTGACTAAAGACTTCTTGAGGAAGTCATTGAATTCCTTGCTCCATCTGCTGGGCTGCTCCAGCTTGGGTGGCTCACTCTTTTGGATTTTGAGCAGCACACGCATCGGTGACATTTCACTATTGGGCGGCTCCATTTGTGCCAGCTCGATGAGTGTTATGCCCAGCGACCAAATGTCCACCTTGTGATCATACGGATTGTCACGAAACGTTTCGCACAACACCAACTCGGGTGCCATCCAATAGGGTGTGCCAATGAATGTGTCATGCTTCTGCATTGTATGTTTATTCTTGGCCGAAACACCAAAGTCCGCTGAGAAGGAAACGCACGTGTAAGCCATAATTAAACTGGCAAATCTATGGACCTACCCAATTTGACGCCACCCTCCATGGTGAGTAGAACATTGCCGGCCTTCAAGTCACGATGAATGACCTTGTTCTTGTGGAGAAACGTCAGACCCTCCGTCATGTGCTTGCAAACGTACGCGATTTGTGGCTCAGTCAATGGCTTCTCCAGCTCCACCATAATGCTGTCCAAGGCCCCACCATCGCAGTACTCAATGAGCATCTAAAGAGGGTTTCATTATGTCGGTTAATATGTCCTTTATGAGATCACTTACGAACACTTACCCACAACTTGTCCTCTAGGGAGAAGGCCTCGTAGAGCTCGACTATGTTGGGATGCTTGATCTCGGACAGAATATCTATCTCGACCATGTGATCGCTCAGGTTCTCCTCATCCTCGAGCGTGCACATTTTGGCTGCTGCAAAGCGCTTCTGCTCCTTGTGCTGGGCCTTGTAGACCTTGCCAAAGGCACCGTCGCCCAGTTCGCCAACCATTTCCCAGAATTCCGCAGGATCCGAGTCCATTTTAATGTTGTTGTAGAGGCGCTTCTTCTTGGCCTCACCCCCGCCGAGGTGAAAGACCTTCTTAAGGTTAGTTATGAACGACATGTTTGCGCTTCTGCTTCTTCGCTTTCGATTCTGATTCGTTCTTCCCCGTTCTCCGCCAGCCAGGTGGCCAGGCAATTAGTTGCTACTTTAGTTGGTCTTTCTCAGTTGGATGATGATTTTATTTTGGCCTCTTCATAGTGCAGGAGCTCGACTCGCGACGGCTCTGGGCGAGAGTCCAACAAGGAAAACTAGATTTGGAGAAAGCTGAAGAGACATACGAGTGTACATGGATGGTTTGTATATTTGTATGCGCTGTGCAGTGCGCGACGTTCATTGATTGATTTTTGCACTTGGCGCACAGACCAGACATCACAGCCAGAGCCAGAGCCAGAGCCAGACACCAGACCAGTGCCAAGTGGCAGCGGCAGCAACAGCAGCAGCAGGTGCTTCAGATCCGCCGTAACGGAGTTGGGCTTTAAATTAGGCCAAACACACTACGGATCCCATCCCCGAGTGACCGCTTAAGCGCCTAGTTTAAACTGTAGCTCACCTTCTATTAGTCGTTTTTGCTGTCCGTTTCTGCTTTTCTGCCTATTGTCGTATCTTCTTTGCGCTGCTGCCTCAGCGAAATAGGCCAAATAGTGGGGATTGTGGGCTTGGTTGGACGGTCCGTCGTCTTCTTTTAACGCTTCTGTATGTTTTATAATTTAATTAGCAGCTCGCGAGCTCTAATATTTGTAGAAAAAACACGTACGAATGGAAGGAAAATGATTACAAACGAGAAAAAGTCAAAGACGTAGACAAAAGAGCGTACAGCGTGCACGCGTGTGTGTGTGTGTGTCTGTGCAGACTCATGTGTTTGTGTTTGTGTGTGTGTGTCTCTCTTTCGGTTTCCAAGTGTTTGTGAGCTGGTCTCTGGGCTTTCGGTGGTTTTCGTCTCTTTCTCAATTTGGCAAAATCTCAGTGAAATTTTAATGCCATGCCCAAAAACACTATGATAACACCGCAATTAACACTAGAATGCAATGCGAAATTTGTGCACACAACACGCGCAGCCACGATTAACAGTTAGAGCAAACGGAGCCAGCGACAGCTCATTGATGATTACGACGAAGCCGCCGCCTGCCACTGCGTTGGATGGGCGTGAAACTGTAGACGAAGGCAGCCACCAATTACCTCATCCGCACACCAGAGAGCGGCCGCACACTCATTCATTGATATCAGTATGACACAGAACCGTACACAGTCGATATTTTATGGCCGGAATGAACTCTTTGGCTTAGATAAAAGCGTGTTTAACTGCACATAATTTGACTGCGCTGCGGTGCGTTGCGTTTTATTTGTATTGTAATTTCTCTCGCGCAACGGCAGTGTGACCGAATCGTTTCACTTGGATGCGCGGTCTGGCAACGTGCGCCAAAAATGGCGTTTAGGTCATCTGTGCTAGAGCAGAGCAGCACTATATTTGCTTTCGCCAAGGGCACAACAGACACAACACTACCACCACACACACACACAGCGCATAGAAAATAAATAATGCCCAAGAACTACGTACTACATTCACTTTTGACGCACAACTGCAGTTGCAGTCTCATTGATGGCTTTGCACATTTCTTTTTGCACCACTTCTTGCTAATTTTCCGCTTTCTTTCTGTTTGCTGTTCAATTTTTTTTTCATGATTTTATTCCGTCGGCAGCGAAGTGGCTCTGCCAGCTAGTGTGACCGCGGATTTATTGATTAAATATACCCATTTGACAACCGGGAATATACTGAAATATTCGTGTGTATAATAGGACATGTAAAATAGGGCTGCAAAAACGTCTATAGTAAGCTTTGACGAATTGATCTTAAGATTGATCATGTTAAATATTTAATATAAGTAAGCTTTCCTTACTAATCTTTGGCTTAAAAGTAAGCATCGGTCAAAGCATGCCTACCAAGTTGGGGTGACTACCAATCGGTCTATTTATGCTATTTCTTTTGGGCCTGGCGGTATACTTTTTTGATAACTCCTCGGTCACACTCGAATGGATTCTGCTTGTCATTTTAGCCTCACAATTTTTGCCGCAAACGCAACAAATCCATTTTTGTTGCCCAAATCTTTGTTCAGAGTTCCCAATTCAGCGGAAAATACAAAGCTCAGCTAAGAGCCAAGCACGCTGTGCGTTAATCAACCTATAATACACCGCAAACTACTAAAGAAACAGAAATGCCGTCGCTGGAGGTTAGCGTAAACAAAGTGATTGTGCATCCGCTGGTGCTGCTGTCCGTCGTGGATCATTTCAATCGCATGGGCAAGATTGGCAACCAGAAGCGCGTCGTTGGTGTCCTGCTCGGCTGCTGGCGCTCCAAGGGTGTGCTCGATGTGTCCAACAGCTTTGCAGGTGAGTGTAAATGAGTCGGGAAAATCGAGAGACTTTTTCCATTCTGTTCTCCCCCTTGCAGTGCCCTTTGATGAGGATGATAAGGACAAATCGGTGTGGTTCTTGGACCACGATTACCTCGAGAACATGTACGGCATGTTCAAGAAGGTGAATGCCAGGGAGCGCGTGGTGGGCTGGTATCACACGGGCCCGAAACTCCACCAGAACGACATTGCCATCAATGAGCTGATTCGTCGCTACTGCCCCAACTCGGTGCTGGTCATCATCGATGCCAAGCCCAAGGATTTGGGTCTGCCCACCGAGGCGTACATCTCCGTGGAGGAGGTGCACGACGATGGCTCGCCCACCAGCAAGACCTTCGAGCATGTGCCCAGCGAAATCGGTGCCGAGGAGGCGGAGGAGGTGGGCGTGGAGCATTTGCTGCGCGACATCAAGGACACCACCGTGGGCAGCCTCTCCCAGAAGATCACCAACCAGCTGATGGGCCTGAAAGGTCTCAACGCGCAGCTGCGCGACATCAAGCAATATCTGCAGCGTGTGGGCGATGGCAAGATGCCGATTAACCATCAAATTGTGTACCAGCTGCAGGACATCTTCAACCTGCTGCCGGACATCACCAACGATCAGTTCACGGGCACCATGTACGTGAAGACCAACGATCAGATGCTCGTCGTCTATCTGGCCTCGATGGTGCGCTCGATTATTGCGCTGCACAATTTGATCAACAATAAGCTGGCGAATCGTGATGCTGAGGAGGGCAAGAAGGCGATTGAGTCTGCGGACAGCAAGGATGCCAAGGACAAGAAGGATAAGGACAGCAAGGACAAGGACAACAAGGATACGAAAGACAAGGATGGCAAGAAGACGGAAGAGAAGTCCGACAAGAGCAAGGACGAGGGCGGCAAAAGTTCCAAAAAATAGGAACGAAAGAAAAAGCGAAAGCGCAAGCGAAAGGGAAAGGGCTGCAGGCATCGTCGTCATCATCAACCATGAAGCAAGGAAGAAAAGAAAATAAATGATCATACATCCCCGCTGCTACACCGAACGGCAACAGTCTATGTAATTACAAATTAAATAATTTAAAAATAAAATTCGTCAGGAGCGAAGCTTTAACGTTCCGTTTTCCCAAATGAAACACTCTTGCGGTTGGTTGGGTCTCTTTGGCTTTTCCCTATTTCGTATAACCGAAATAATAGTTGGAAACAATTTTAATTGAATTATAACAACGAGGAGAACGAGCGTTAGGGAAACAATGTAAATGGCTGTCTTACGATTGTTTCTCTAACCTAAAAACAGGGTGGGTAGCAGGCGTGGGTAACAGGGTGCTTCATGTTATTACATTTTTAGCTACGATTTCTATGAAAGCATTTTACCAACTTAAATGTTGTTTTTCTCACTTACAAACTGAGCTTACAAACTAAATGCAGTTGGAGCACATGAAAACCCCGCAAAATGGCTGCTTTGCGGAGCTCTGACGGAGCTTTCCCTTTCCTTTTTAGACCAACCACTCGCTGGCCAGTGGGAACTTGAGCGGCTTGCAGCTGCTGCTGAGCCGCCTCAGGCCGTAGTTATTGTCCTCGCCAGCAAAGGGCACCGAGCCGAGACCTAAACTATTTTGGCTATGCAAATGCGAGGCTCTATACGTAATAATATCTCTGCCATTTGGTGTCTGGCTGGTCTCCGCCTCGTCCTCTTCGGGGTTCTGGTAGCTAAGATTATTTGTGTGGTAGGAGTGATAGCTATTCAGCAGCCTATTGCTGCCCGTTGGCACTGTCGTTGTTGGTGAGAAGCTTTTACAATTCAAATTATAGATCTTGATCTTGGTGCGATTTGTGTGTATGTTTAGGTGCACGACGTTGTCATGTCACACCGAGGTGCCCTGCTGCCCGGGCACCGCCGAGCCACAGCTGTCGTCCGGCTTGAAGGACTCCTGCAGCCGCTGCCGGCAGTCGCCTTTCGAGGCAAAGCAAAACTTGTAGATGATGTACATGGGTATGCACAGCACGGACGAACAGGTCACGGCCCAGCCCACTTTGTAGCTCCAATCTGGATAGTAATACTCCTCCCCGAGCATCTCCTTGTAGCCCAGAATCGAGAATATAAAGATTGTCTGTGGGGTAGAGGTAAAAGTAAAGATCAGAGTTCCTTCCCTCTTGCCCTGGCTGTTGCTTACCAGCAGAAACACCGGGCTAATGTACGTCCAGCAGATGCGCCAGAAGAGTCCCGGCTTGGAGCCCAGCATCTGTTCCACATCGGAGCTAAAGCGATCCACGCCGTAGAACCAGAACACGCCAGCAGCCTCCACGAAAACCACAAAGAGTATGGCCAGTCCGGGTCCGTAAACATTCAGGAAGTTGACCAGCACAACGCCACCCTGGAAAGCGCAAACACAAAACACAATTGAAAGCTTTCCTCTACCCCTTGTGGCACTTGTGGCACTTGTGGCACTGATTAATGGCTGGGTTGGGGGCCTGGCTGAATGAATAACTTGATCCATTGACCCATAGAATTGTTCGAAGAAGGAGTTGGAGTTGGAGTAGCAAATTACAATTTCAAATTTAATCAGATAAAGTGGCAGGAGAAGGAGCGCAACAGCTAAAGTGTTTGCAGAGCAGCAGCAGGCAGGAGGGCAGAAGGGCAGGCGGACATGGCAAGGACTCTAAGGTGGGTTGCTGTTTGCTCCATCGAACTTGACAGCTGATAAAAATGCATAAGTGTGCGTCGTGAAGATGAACTGAAGGCAACGATAAAAAGCACTTAGACACTCGGGGTCCAAGGGGGATGCCTAATGAGCCGCATATGTATAAGCCCCACACAAACTCACTTGAGCGTTAATTAAACGAATCACTAGACAGGTTACAAGGGCAGCGATAAGCCACAGGTACAGTTACTCACGTAAGTCATTGTGGGCAGCGCACACAGAAAGATAAACACGAGCAGCAGCAGCACGAAGAGCTCACGACGGCGTCCAATTGCGCGCGGATACTCATCGCAGAGCGCCGTTATCATGGCCTCCAGGCCGCCAAAAGTGCTGTCCAGGCCGAGCGTGATGAGCATCAGAAAGAAGATAATGCTCCAGAACACAGAGCCGCTCATCGTGGCAATGGCCTCGGGGTAGACAATGAACACGAGGCCGGGACCCTCCAGGCCAACCTTGTCGATGGAGGTCTTTTGCACATAGGCCATGTAGCTGCAAAAGGAAAAAAAAAGGATAACCAAAGCAATGAGCAAATCCAAATCCCTTAAAACTCACCCCAGAACCGAAAAGATGACAAATCCAGCGAGGAAGCTGGTCAAACAATTGATGGTGCTCGTGATGAGCGCATCCCGATAGCAATTGTTATTAAACTTATTATAACTGGAGAGAGCGAGGAGGGTGCCAAAGCCAGGACCCAGCGAGAAGAAGATCTGCGAGGCAGCATCTATCCACACCTTGGAGTTCTTCAGCTTGTGCCACTCGGGCGTCAGATAGTACTTGATGCCCTCATCGGCGCCGGGCAGTGAGACTCCACGCACGAGTAGAATGATCAGCACGACATAGGGAGCCAGAGCTGTGACCCACACAACCTTGCCGGCACTCCTCACGCCCTTCCACAGCGAGAAGTAGACCAGAACGAAGACACCAAAGACGCAGAGCGCCAGTGTGGGCTTCACGGGACCCATGTAGTCCAGTCCATTGCCCTTGTAGCTCTCCAGCACATTGCGCCTGGGGAGCAGCGACAAGTAGAAGCAAAGTCTGGGCGGAGCACTGCAGAAAAAACTCACTCAAAGAACTCCTTGGCTGGCGATGTGGCCAGCTCCGTAAAGTTCTCACTGGTCACGGGCATGCAGTTGTCCGTGTTCC
The DNA here is from genome assembly GCF_900245975.1 of Drosophila guanche. Classification (NCBI taxonomy): domain Eukaryota; kingdom Metazoa; phylum Arthropoda; class Insecta; order Diptera; family Drosophilidae; genus Drosophila; species Drosophila guanche. Next base: position 4,024,285 of record NW_022995743.1, on the reverse strand, counting down.
AGGGATTATCGCACGATGTCCAGGGCAACTTGGAGGTGAATGAGGCAAACAGATAGTACACCGCCCAGCCAATAATTGTGTTGTAGTACATTCCCATGTAGATGTCAATCAGGCAAATGGCATAGCCAACACCTGTGGAGGAAGCAGCAGAGAAAAGATGCCTTCAAAATGGTTCAAACGACTCAACAGGTAATGGCTCTGGCTCCTGCAACTGTCCTGGGAATGGCAATATTCCTGATTGAAAGAGCGATGGAAAACTGATGCGAAATTGGACACGATTCCCACGTGACATTTTGCAGGTTTGTGTCTAACTGCCAGTCTCTCCGAGGGAGCACTCTTTATGCTCTTCAGTTTTCAGTTTTCCACTCCATTTTACTTATGAGGCCAATAAGACACGTCACGTGATTCAGGCTGCTTCAACAGGATTTAATGCCCCAGAGCGGCGCCTCCCCTTTGCTGCCTGACATTTTCCCATTCATTTTGGAATCGTTTTTGTGCTCTGGCAAAGCAAACACTTGTTGAGCAAATGATGACTTGCCACAAAGTGATGTTTGCTGTTCCGCTGAGAGGCGCACAGGCCAGAAGGACTTGGCCTAGACAAGTTTCAAGCGAGTTCTGAAGGGGAGCAAAAGGGAGCTGGCAAATCCATTGGAGCCTGCGGAGTGTCTCCCAAACGAAATTAACAACTTGATATGCAAAAAACTCCTCTCTCTATGAATGGAACTAGAACTTCCCTCTTCTCTCGTTCGTAAATCAATTTTGAGCGAAATTTAATTAGAGCAGGGACTTGGCTTGATTTGGGCTTTTGTGTTCGCTTGAATGGCCAATTAATTGCTGCAACAAATCTTTCGCATTCAGCCCCAACGACTCTCTTATCCAGCGTCCTGTTTGATAATGTCACAGGCACACAATGAGCCAGCCGACTGCCACTGCCACTGGCCCTGCCCCTGCCCCTGCCCGAGCCAAAAAACAATGCAGAATAAATGCTGCTCCTTGGTTTTGGCTTTTTTGTGCGGGTTGCTCTGGCAGCTTAGCCCTCAGATAATATTGCCAAACAGAGCGTGAAGTATCAGACATCAACAACACAGACCAGTCTCTCCTGCCCGCCACATGTCCAGGCAGACTTCACAGACTGTTCACGTTCCTCCGGCCCCACATGTCCCCGTGCTGGCGTATACTTAATTTTTCATTACAAAACACACACACACGCGGACCGTCCCCTCGGGGGTGGGGGGGTTACATCTTGTGCAAATATTGAACGCTTTAATAGATTTCAATATGCAATTTCGTTTTTCATATTTACAATTCATTTCAATTTTGCCATTTTAAAGCGCATTTAAAGCGGGGAATTGCCTTGAGGCTGAGTGTATTATTTTTTTGGGTTTGCTTTTTATCAACGGCATTCGACGTGCCAAGGGGTGTATTAGCTTTGTGCTGGAACGGAGAAAGTACTTTGTTCAGCATCAATAGTCAAGTGTACGACTGTCCGTCCGTCTGTCTTGTTGGATGCCTAGTTCTCAGAGACTGTAAGTGCTACAGCAACTAAACTTTGCACATAGACTCGTGTTATAGCGCACTCAAACAAGTTTTGTTTCCCAATTCGGTTAAGGTATTTTCTGAGCATTTACTGACTGCGTAACGGCTATAAAAGTAGTGACGCGTTTGAGCGCGCCTGACAAAGTTGCTCCTCTTTTTTAGCTGTAGAAATGTGCCAAGAAACCTGCAGGAAACAGGAAGCTAAAACAACATTTCATTAATATGAGTTTTGGAGTACCCTTCGATCCACTTTCATAGCTGATTCTTAATGGATATTAACCAAATACTAAGCCCACTTTTAGTACCTGTCCTTACAGCCTCAAGAATATTTATTAAGCTGCCTTCACTCACCTTTCAGTGCCGGACAGATGCGCTTCCAAATGCTCAAACAGCCGCAGCGATGAAATTGACCCAAAGCCAGTTCCATGTAGAACAGCGGCAGGCCGCCAAAGATGAGGAAGAGGCAGTAGGGCACGAGGAAGGCACCGCCGCCATTCTGATAGCAAATGTACGGAAAGCGCCAGACGTTGCCCAGATCGACGGCAAACCCAATGACGGCCAGCAGGAACTCGGCCTTTTGGCCCCAAGTTTCGCGGGTGCGCTCCGTCACGGAAACGACCAGCACGCGCTGCAGGCAAAAAAAATGGCAAAAGGAATTGCAAACCAAAAGGCTGGGCAGCAAAGGACTCTACGGGCTCACCTCATTGTTGGCCAGGCGCGGTGCCAGCGGATCGGTGACCTTGGCGGGTGTGGCCAGTGTGTCGCCATCGTCCTCGTTCGAGTCATCCTCGTTGTTGGGCGATTCCTTGTTGTTCGTCCAAGGCATGGCCGTGGACCTGCCCGCTGTCGAGGCGCCGAACTCCGAGCTGTGCTCCATCGGGGAATCGGCTGCTTGTGCCTCTGCCTGGGCCTTAGCGGGGGGCGTGGCCGTGTACGCCGATCGCGGCACTAGCGTAGCCAGCCGGAAACGCTACACACGCAGCTCAGCGGGGTGGGTGGGGGGGTGGCCAAGGGCGAAAGGGGTGTGTACAAGGTCTCGTCCTTGCTCCTTGCTGCAGCAGTTTCCGCTCTCTCTCTATCTCTCTCACTCGTTTAGCGCATTTTTCCCCCGTCAGCCTCTGCACGGCGCCGTCGGACTGGAGGATGCGGCGGCGGCGGCTTCGTTGCCCCTGCTGGCCATTAACTGCAAATCGTTAAATGCATTCAGATTAAATGGTTGCCATGGGCTTAAATATTTATTGAGCCGCTCAAGGGTAGCCATGCCCCGGCCCATTCGACCCTGCAACAGTTTCGACTGCGGATTCCCTGCAGTGTCCTTTTGCTGCACAATCAATGTCCCACGGCCCAAAAAAGCGCCACTCAATGTCAATGTTTTAAAGCGCCAAATGACCTCCGCACTATGGTTTTAATCGCTTTGAAATGGGAACCTTCAATTGGCTTCAACTTTGTTTGAAATTTGCAATTGTAGCCCGTAAGGGTTTCACCTTTGTTTTATCTGAGGTCTGCCGACGGCTTAACGTCATCTGATTAATGTTTTTGCCTCTCGTAGATGTAGCTGCCTGACTCGCTGGGGAACTCTTTTTAATTACCATTTAATTGCGATAAAGACAGAGAGCGCGTGTGGCAGCAGATGTGCGTTGAGGTGAGGTGTTAAAATGCGAATTTCGATAAGACAACCCACGAAGGCATGGAAAAACAATTAAAAGAAACTTCGAGGCAAGCAGGAAAGGGGTTGAGTTTTTTAATAAAAATTACATTTAAATTTAAAATATCTAAAAAAAGAGTGTTTTAAATCAAATTAAAAGAAGTTAAAATTAAAATTGTTTAGTTCTTTTGTTGTTCGCTCTCTTCAAAGGAATTTGAATAGAAATTTCTCGAAATCCTTTTGCTGGTTAAGTTCCTAAAACATTTGCGGACTCTCTTTAATGCAATTTTAGTATAAAATGCCATTAACTCTTTTCGTTTGTCATAAGTATTCGTCATAAATCACTTACTCTTTTCTATAAACTTTTATTACAAATTCGTTTCGCTTTTATTTCCCTTGCTTAAGCACTTTTAATACAAAAATCACTTTGAAATAGTTGAAAAAATCTCTTGCAGGTTTCTTGGGTACTCGAATTGAGAAACGCGCGCCGCTTCGCTGGGCCAACTGATGCATCCTGCCGCCGGATGGCTCCTTTTATACGCGCGATGCGCAGGCGGGCGCCACGAAGTCCTCGGCAGGCCGGAGGAGCAGCCCGAGTGCCGCTTCGTGTCTGTTGGGGCGTGGCTGTGCGGAGCCGGACAGGTGGCAAAAGCGTAACTTAAATTGCAACAAACTGTTGCTCATCGAAGCACCCAAGCCACCCAAGCTAAATGCTGCACAAAACTTTTCTTTTCACTAATTTAGTTGACACGACTAAGCGTTGACTCAAAGTTTTGTGTCTTTAGCAATTTAACACGGAAATGGTTGGGTGAGTTTATACATTTGAAACTCCTAAAAGACGTTTAAAAAGCATTTTTATATCTAAATTTTAAATGGTGGGACTTGTGGCTTTAAAAAATGCATTTAAATGTCACTGTTGAGACTTTTTTGGGCTTATTTCTTGGCCCTTTTCCTTGGAAATTCGTGCAGCTTTCAAGCTGTTTACCATTTGCAGAGCTGCTGTCGAGCGATAAAGACTCAAGTTCACTTCCACACAAAATATAAATAGACGTGAATTAAAAATTTGCTAATTAATCGCGCGCGTAGATGAAACTTGGAGCTGCCTGGAGACTGGCGCTGCACTTGGAGACTTTGGAACGCGAACTGGGCAACGCGGACCCAAGACTGGCGACTGCCCATCGACTGCTCTCAAGTAGGTAAATTCAATTTAATTGCTAGCTGAGCGTGCACACGTTTTATGTGCTTGGGGTAGGCAAAAGATCGACAGATCGAGAGATGATCACCCACGAGCCCCACTCGATACTGACTTTGATCTGTTGTGAGCTCCGATCTCTGGCCCGTGTGCCACTCAGACGCTCTGTCTGTCAATGGGCCAACCCAGCACCCAATCGTGTGTGCCTGCCTGCCTGTTGGGTGCGTTTTTGAACTATTTAGCCGCCAATTCAGGCTTGTATAACTGTAAGCCGATATCGCATTTCCTAGCACCCGCAAAACCGCAAACTACGTCATCAGAGAGAGAGAGAGAGAGAGAGAAGAAGCATAATTGGTTGAGTGCGCACCCAAGTGCATTTGATTATGCGAGTGTGTGCTTTTCGTGTATTTATTTAGCAGCTTCGTGAATCAATCAGAAAATTTAAATTCAAATTTACAATGCTCTCAAAACTGTGTGCTTCAGTGGAACTGGTTCCTGTCAAACTATGACATTGTATTACCATGATACGGGACTCTTCAACCCTATTTTATTGGCAAGCCTTATTAGATTGTTTTCTATAAGTTCACCAATCTTGTGTAGAATTGATTGATAAATGCGATAAAATTATAGTTTTAGCGCGGAGACTCCTAAGTGGCTGTTAATATTAAATAGAACATCAAAATCGAGGAATATGATTTAAGACTACGGTATATTTACAGTATATTTTGAAAATGCAAGAGTATATTTTATCGATAATTCCGCGGTCACACTGGTTTCATCCGTACGACCATACCAAAACAAAAAAATAAAAAAAAAGGATTCGCTGTAGAAAAAATAAGCAAATAAGCGTGACGGCAGAGATATGCGCCTGTCCAGACATATTTCGCAGCTTTGGCAGAACCGTGTGCCCACCGACAGACACCTCAACACATATTTCTTCTTTGCGGTGGCGCGTCTGGCTCTGGTTTTCGTGCCGCAGCCTGGATATGTGCATCCCGATGAGTTCTTCCAGAGCGTGGAAGTGATGACGGGTGAGAGGGGCTAAAGCGTGCTAATTGCCATAGATTTATACAATTCCCTTTTGCAGGTGATCACTTTCGGCTGGAGCACACACGCACCTGGGAGTTCAACAACTCGATGCCGCTGCGGAGCATCACCCTGCCGTTTGCGCTGCTGCGCGTCCCCTGGAGCTTCTACGAGTTCTTTGCCATGTACGTGCAGGAACTGTGGAACGTGGAGATAATCACCACCTACGCGTATGTGGTGTTTCCGCGGCTAATCTACACCCTGATCTCGTACAGCAATGACTGGTGTCTGTATCGCGTTTGCCGGCTGTACGGACTGCGCTTTGAGATACGTCTGCTGGCGCTGGGCAGCTCCTGGGTGCTGCTGGTCTTTGGCACGCGCACCTTCTCCAACAGCCTCGAGATGGCCATGTGCTCGTGGCTGCTCTGCCTGGTGGCCGAGTGCATGCTGCGGACCAACACGGTCATATACAAAAAGGAGTTCCTCGAGGAGAAGTACGACAAGGCGGAGTCCATCAGCGAGCGCGTGAAGATCTGGAAGCTGAAGAACGCCCTGCCGCCGCACAACTTCCAGTACATGTTCTCCGTGGCCAGCATCTGTGTGGCTGGCGTGTTCAATCGTCCAACCTTCCTGCTCTTTGGCGCCCCGATGGTCTTCTACTGGCTGCTGCGCGGCATGGGCACACGCAGCGTTACGTTCCGAGACTTTAACCTACGCATCGGACTCTTCTGCCTGTGCGCCCTGCCAGCGCTGTTCGTGTTCATCTTCTGCGACTCGCTGTACTATCAACATCTGACCGTGGGAGAGCTGCACATGATGCAGCTGGGCATTGATAACTTTGTCTTTACGCCCTGGAACTTTGTCAAGTACAACCTGAACTCCGCGCAGACAGCCAGCCATGGCGTGCATCCGTGCTATGTCCATCTGATGGTCAACATGCCGCTGCTCTTCAATGTGCTGGCCCTCGCGGGCTTGGGTGCATTCGCACAGATCCTCCTGCGCTTCTTTCGTGCTGAGTACCAAGTGCTGCCGCGCTTCCAGAGCATCGTGTCGCTCATGTCGGGTGCCATATTTGTGCCGCTCTTCTTCCTGTCGCTCATCAACCATCAGGAGCCGCGCTTTCTCATACCCATAACCTTCCCATTGCTGCTGCTGCATGCCCCCAAGCTGGTCACTGGCTTCAGTGCCAAGTATCCCTTCCAGAAGGAGCATCATCTGCTGCGAGCGTTCTACGATCGGCTGCTCTGCAGCAAAGCCTCGGCCCCGCATCTGCTGAGAATCTGGTATGTGAGCAACGTCGTGCTGACGCTCTTCTTTGGCTTCATCCATCAGGCGGGCATCTATCCGCTGGCCGAGAACATGGCCCATGTGATGGCCACCAAGCCAGCGGCCACGCACGTTCACCTGATGACCTCGCACGTCTACAGTCTGCCCCTGCATCTGGTGAACATTCCCAGCTCCCGCGTGCTCCAGTTCAATCCGCGCACCCACAGCCGCTATCGACGCCAGCGGGACTTCTTCCTGTACGAGTACGGCAGCCAGCCCTTAGACAATCTATTGCACAAGGTGAAGCTGATTAGCGGCAATTGTGAGGTCAAGCTATCGGGACCGAGTCGACTGCGCTACAAGCTCTATCTGTCCATTCCTGCCAGCTTAAGCAGCGATCTCCACGAGGCCTTGGTGCGCTCCAATGCCAGCAGCTATCTGAACTTTGAGCTGCTGCACGTCTTCTATCCACATCTCTCCACGGAGGCATTTCCCCGCATCCAGGGTCGCCATCCCTGCGATGTGGATGCCCCACACTGGTCGCACGACGATCTGCGCGGCACCTGTGCCGTGGAGCAGCCGCCAGCACTCAGCTACTTCTACCTGACGCGCCAGTTTAGCTCCTTTGTGCATCAGTTTGGACTGGCGCTCTACGAGATTGAAGTGCGACGCAAGCGGCCAAGGGAGATTGTGCTAACGACAGCTCCAGCTCGACCGCTGCCAGAAGCTGGCGCGTAGGATTGCACTTTGATTGCTGTGCGGAGTCCAAGAAGTGCCTTAATAATGGAGAGTTGTTGTTGGCTTGGAAAAACACTTTAATTCATTAATTAATAATTAAGATCGAGAGAGAGAGAGACAAATGTACAAAAAGGCGTATAGCAATGGCTTCAAAAGAGTGAAGAAAGTGAACCGAGAGAGAGAGAGAGAGTTCCATTCTAGTCCATTAATGCATAATAATCTCTGTTAATATTATGACGCTAAGCACAAATACCAAAGAATTAATCCATAACTAAATGATAAGAGTGATGCAGAGACGATGGTCAATCGATTCATGACAATAATCAGCGAGGAGGTGGCATACCCGACGCCAGGTGAGTTCTCTGCCCACACAGCAATCAACAAACAATCAGTAATCAGAATTCATTTCATTTCAGTTGTCAAGCGAAAGAGCAGGGAAAGAGTAATCCATTTGACATGGACAGCCAGCGGACATCGATTGCTAATACCCGGCAAACATCGAACGCTGCGGATTCTGGTCACAAAAGGTGCGGCGGCGGCCGCGTTCATTGAACGTTACCATGCAGAAAACTCAATGCGGACGCAATTGTGTTCTAATTTAGATTTCGGTTGTTATTGCCAAGGCCTAAGCCGTAAACCCGTTTGGGCAATGGGGTCCGTCCTCCCCCCAATCACAGATTGGCCTATAAAACGATCGAGCTAATTGGCAAACAGCATCAGTCGCTGACAAACCAACCAAACCCAAACAGTTCAACATGAAGGTAAGCCGCAGGCTGCTGTCCAGAACGATGTTCCATTTTGGCTAACGTTTCCCTCACCATTTCTCCTTGCAGTTCATCATCTGCTTTGCTCTCTGCTTCGCCGTCGCTCAGGCTGGCTTCCTGGCTTCGCCGGTTACCTATGCTGCTGCTCCTTCGTATGCTGCCACCTATGCCGCTGGACCTGTGGCCTACTCGGCACCCGTGACCACCTATGCTGCTGCTGCTCCAGCTTACTCCACCTATGCTGCTGCCGCTCCAGCTTACACATCCTACGCTGCTGCTGCTCCAGCTTACACATCCTACGCTGCTGCTGCTCCAGCCTACTCGACCTATGCCGCTGCTGCTCCTGCCTACACAACCTATGCTGCAGCTGCTCCTGCGTACACCACGTATGCCGCTGCCGCTCCAGCCATCGTCAGCCCATTCCTGAAGAAGAAGTAAACGCGTGTACCGTGGCGTAACTTTTGAAACGATTCTGAACAAGTTTGACAACCAAATAAAGCAAACAATTAAGCGAAACTTTAGCTCCGAGACTGCAATATAATCGTATAGCTACTCCACGACAATCGATGGTGAAGCTGAGACGTAGAGAACCCTTTACCCTTTCAAAGCCTTTAGAAACGATCCAAGCTGCTCGATCTTTTGCACTTCTCACACCTCAAGGCAGATCTTTCAAGGCATGATTTTACTTTATTTATTAAAGGTTTGATACACCTTGTTAAATGCTTAAAACATAATGAAACCCACGCATCGGTGGGTGAGTCTATGGGCTATCTATCAGAAGCGAAATATAAAACAAATTTTGCAAGACGAGACTTAGTTTTAGCCTTAGAAATTCGTGTGGGCACTTAGGTTAGATTTTTTTTAGCTTTTTTTCGGCGCATCGACATCCTCAAAGACCAAGTCCTCGTCTTCCTCGTGCCAGCGCACGCTCAGGCCTCTGCGCCGGGTAGTCAGTTTGGTTGCGGGGAGAGAAAGTTTGGAGATTTCAGAATATATAGGCTTTGTCGCTGTGAACACAATAAGAAAGTTGTGTGTGTGTTTGTTTCGATTGGTAACTGGCACTTTGGTCACTGGCATTTCTTTCGCACAACATCAACAAAAAAAAAACACCAACAAATTAATCAAAACTAAATCAAAATAATAAACAAAAACTCAAGAGACAAACCACAAAAAACAAAACGTCGTCAAACGGTTTACAATGGTTAATAACGTTGGTAGAACCTGTTCATGCCGGGCGCTGGCGGAGGCGGGGGCGGCGGAGCGCTGCGCGGTGGCGTGCGTCGGGCGCTGTAAGAAAAAGGGAATTTGGTTACTCAAAAAAGACATTTGGGCAGCTTTCTTACGCCGCCACATCCGCCTCTAGATGTGCTCCAGTGCCATAGGCATCGCTTTCGTCAAAGTCAAATTCATCGGTGCCAGTGCGTTGGCTGTGGGGGCAAAAGGATAAGCAAAAGGATAAGTCAAGTTTTAATGTAAACTTCGATTTGGCAATGACTTTTACTTATGGCTGGGTGAGAGTTGGAATGGAGCGTGGGACTCGGGTCTGGTACTCGGGGACACTCACAGACGCTGACTCCGCTTGTTGACAATATCCTGCACCGCTCGGGCAGTCAGCGAGACTTTGCTCCTCAAACGCATCGGTGTGCGGGGCATGGGCATGGCTGCCGGTATGTCTGGATTAACGCTCAAGACGGGCGTTACGGGACGACGCACCATTTCGCTGCTAGCTCTATCCGCATTGGTACTACGTCTGAGAGACAGAGTGAGAGTGAGAGCCATGGGACACGCGGGGGCGGTGGCGGGTCGGGGGGCGGCAGACTTACAGCTTCTGTTTAGTACGAAGATTGGAGCGAGTGTCTGGCGGCTGACGGCTGCGTTGCTCGGGACTGACACTGGACTGGACATGCGAACGCCAGCCAATGTCATCGGGTGCCACATCAAAGTCGTACTCCTCGGTGCCCTGCCGCTGACTGTTTTGCGGGGGGAAACCAGAGATCGGCTGTCAAAAGGGGGACACTGTGGGGGCATTCTACAAACTTACAGCGTCGGTGGCTTGATCTTATTTCTGCCCGACTGCCAAACATTGAGAATCTTTCTAGCCTGACTGGTCTCGCGCTCATTGGATGTGGCCCGACTGGGACCACTGGATGAGCCCCAGTTGTCCTCCTCGGGATCGTGCCGCCTGCCGCAGTCCGATGCAAATGATGGAAATGAGTCTGATGGATTGATGCAACGACTCAAGCGAGCTCAAGAAATACTCACAGCTGCTGACGGCTGCGACTACGCACGGGCGTATTGATGGCCGACACCTCACGTCCGCGACTCTGCTCCCGCTCCCGTTCCCGTTCCCGACTATGCTGATCCCGCTCTCTATCCATTTCCCGCTGATTCTGCTCCTGTCGCCGTTGCGGTGGCTGCTGCTGCTGCTGCTGCGGCTGTCTAGTTGGTGTCGAATCATCGTCCAAGTCGAGGGTTTCCTCCGTGGCGGTGCGACGTCTGTGGGAGGGATATCAATTCTTCAGATTAATCTCATTCCCGATGCGGATCTACTTACAGCTGTGGCCTTGCTCGTGCCGTGCTACTGGTGCTACGCTCCCTGCTCTGCTCTCTGCGTGCACTCCTGCCTGTGGCCGACACACTGCTCGTTCGCTGCTTCTTCCTACCGCGACTGTCGCTGCGCTGCTCTCGCTCCCGCTCCCGATCCGGACTGCGATCGCTGCGTCGCTGCCTGCTCTTGCTGCGTGCCTGTGCCGCTTGCATCACATTCAGGCGTGTCTGTATGGTGATCAGATTGAGGCCCACGGGCGTGCCAATGGCCCACAGCAGCAGCGTGAGGAGGATGAAGAAGGTCAACCCATTGACAAAGTCCACCATGTTGCGGCAGAGGAACGTGCGGCTGGCATCGAAGGTGTCGTAGAAGGGTCGGCACTTGGTGGTGGTGTCCCCAAGCTGTGATTCCATTGTGGCGCGACTGCTGGTCAAGTAAGCTTTCAGGCTGTGGAGGGTAAGACCAGAGAAAATACGAAATGGCAGCAGGGGCGTGGCATGTGTTTTGTTTCGTTTTTGCTGCACAAACACAAGGAGAATGCAATCATGCCACTTGGGCAAACTTAATCAAACGATTACGACTTTCAATTATCTGATAAAAGGGGAAAACTATGTGCAGCTCTTCCGCTTCGCTTTTGTAGCAGTTTGTTTGAGTTTTGTTTGTTTTCTCTGCAGCAGCACAACAATGGCACGACCCAAGGTGAATTTACTTGCAAGGTGGCGTCTTCACCACAGGGCAGCAATATCTCTCTCTCCATCACTTTCTAGCGAGTGTCTCGCTCTGCGCGAGGTGAGTAAGGTATTGATCCTGCCCACAGCGGACAACGAACGTCACCTCGTTAGTAAACGCACCTTGCAATTTGGGGTGTGACCGTAACTTTTGGCAAAGAATCTCTGAGAGATTTTTGCAGCAATTAACTCGAACCAACGATGCACATTTGCGTGCGTTTGTGTTTGCCTTTGTTTATAATTTATAATCCCCTTCGTTGGGATGACTCACCGGTCCGTGTAGAGTCGTGTCATGTTGTGGCATATCTCGCCCGCCTTGTTCTCGAGGTAGCCCTGAATGCTCTTCAGATGATTGAGCGTCTGATTCACCTGCTTGGCCCACGGATCCCGCTGCAGTTCGAGCGCCGTCAGATGGTACAGTATTTCATTCTGTAGATTCTCCAATGGCTGCAGAATCGAGGCCTGCAGGCGCTTTGAGCGGCTGCCCAGGGTGGTCATGCGTGATGATGTGGCGACGTCCTGAATCTGAAAAGGCAAAACGGATGGGGAAAGGATTTGTTTTTGCGCCATTTCCATTTGAAATGGAACCTAATCAGCGGCTGTCAGCAGATGGAGTACGCCTGTACGTACCTGTAGGGCTACTCGCTGCATTTGATCGATGAATGTGGCCAAATCCTTTTCGGGCGTGGGCGCACCCACACTGCTGCGATATGTGGTCAGATTGAATGAGGATGTCTGCAGCATATTCTCCAATATGTTCTGTACGGATTGGGTCAGCGAGAGCAGCGTGCGGCCCGACACGGAAATTGCATCGATGGCCGTCGAAACTTTTGGAAATTGTTTCAAATCCGCGATTTTCGTGGTATTCACGAATGCATCCAATTGAAAGACATTGTACGACGCTTGATTTTGTTCGCAGCCTCTGTTTACGGTATACAAAAGTTGCAGTTCGCCAAAGGGAAATACAAAGGAGTCAAAGGAGAGTTGCCTTTGGGCACGGATTTTGTGGGTCTAAAATTGGTGCTACTTTTCGGACACACCAGCTCTTAGCTTACATGCACACACACACGCAGCTTGGGGGGGAGGCTTGCATGCGCATTTTGTATCTGTTCAGATAATTGGAATCGTGCTTAAAATTTGCGGTTACAACTTCTGTGTGTGTGGCAGTGCGTGCATGTGGGTGTGGGTGGGTGCTTGTGGCTGTATTGGCGTTGGCATTGGTATGTTCTTCGTAAAATTGAGTGCCATGTGGCTAGCAAATTTCATTGGGCTTTCAAAACTTTGTGGCTTAGGGTCGGTCGGTCTCCGACTCCGACTCCGACTGCTGCCTGACAGGCCTGTGTACTGTGCTCTCTGCTCTGGGACTGAATGGGATTTGAAGCCGAATAAGTTCTGTAGTCTCTGCAGTCTACAGAGATTGCGTTGTGGCTTTAGCTGTCTGTGTGTGAATTTTGGTCAGTGACAAGTTTTGGCAAAATGAAAGTTATAAGTGGCTGGGGAGTGGCTGGGCAGATAAACACAGAAAGGGATAATCACAGTGGGATCGCTTAAGAGGCTCTTCCAATCATTTGATTAGCATTTAAGGAATTTACAAGTGTTGCCTCGAACGTACATTACATTAATCGAGTAGAACAGTGTGTACACCGCTGGGAAGAACTCTTAATCGATGCGACTGTGTAAGCATTTTTGTTATATTTCTTACGGGGTGGCAATGGTCGCGTTCTCAGGGAACTTTTTGGGCAGGGCGTTCAATCAAAATTACAGGCACGTACAGTATCAAAGTAATTGGATAACAAAATTCGTTACTTCAACGCTGGCTGGCTGGGTACTTTGGTTGTTGGGCTACCTGGGAACGGGAACTCTAAGTTTACACACAGAGATTAATGGGCTGCACCCGGGGTTGGCTGGTGCACTGCGCGACTCACCTGAGCGCGCTGCCTAGGCTGACATTCACAACAGACCGATTGACGCCTGCGGGTCGCAGCAGTTCCCCAATGATGCCCGTCTGGGGCTCGCGGGCATACACATAGCCGGGCTTGTCGAATAGCTTACCCAGCATGTCGTAGTCCTTGTCGTAGAGTGAGCGGCAGAGGAAGACCTCCGTGTTGCCGCCGACGGCCAGCGAGAAGATGCCGTAGAAGGTGAGGGCGATGCTGGCGAGGCAGATGATCAGCACGGCCACGAAGAAGACGACGCCGGACTTGGTGTTCGATTCGCAGAGGAAGCAGCAGTAGGACATTAGCATAAAGAGCATCACCCAGATGATGACCATGGCGGCTATCCAGCCCATGCTCCAGTACATGTCGGCCCACTCCTTGAGCTCATTGTAGGCCGGCTGCAGCGAGGGCCAGGTGCCCTCCAGTCGCTTCAGCACCACATTGATGGCCGACGTCAGCTGCTGTGCATTGGCCGTTGTCCTGTGGCGAATGCTCGACAACTGCTCCAGGGTATCTGTGGGGGAAAGTTTACGCCAATTCAATTAGCATCCATAGACCAGAACCAGGTGACACTAATTAATATTGAGCTTTGCTGTGCCTTGCCTACACATCTCTCCGCTCTCTTATCCGCTTTGTTTCGGAAATTGCATTGTCAGATTCATGGGTTTATTGGATTTAGATACCCGTTACCTGTTACAGTTATGTGAGTGGGATATGGGCTGTGGAATGGGTGGATGTGTGCCATTGATTGAGTTGTACAGTTAAATTGACGCCATAATCGAGTTTGGGACTTGGTCCATGTCCAATGCATGGATTTGTGTGTGATGCTTTTGTGGTGAGTCGCAAAAAAATATCTTGGGTTATTGGGTTATGAACATACGTATTTGTCTTTATTTACAGTACAGCACGGACACTGAAGCCACAAGCGAAAGCAACTGCAAAAAGAAAACACGCAAATACGCTCTTAAATCCTCTCTGCGAAGTTGAGCACTTCATTCAATCACTGCTCTCTTCGCTTCCTCCACTTCTTCAGGTCAGTGAAATGGTTGGGAAGAGAGGATCAAAAATAAGAACTCTTCACTATAAATAGACTTCCCATCTCCGCCCCACCCCAAACTATTCAAGGAAGGTGGTACCAATAACAATTCAAGGCATCACCAATAACAAACATTCTTTGGCAAAGAGTTCTTCAATCCTATCCGAAAGAGTGCTCTCTTAGCGTTCTCTTTACATTTGTCAGACTGCAACAAGAAGCACAGATTGCAAAAACAACAATGCCGCGCTCTTTACGCCCTACTGACATCGCAAGCAATAGGAAACGAGGACCAACGGTAAAAAAAACTCTTCAAAGCTTTTTTCTTGCTGATGATCGCATCGCATCTTCTTCATACATACATACGTAGATTCGAGTACATTCGCAAAATAAACAACACACACTCACACACACAATGTAAAAGCAAAGCCGCTCTCAGTTGCCATCGCCGATTGCAGTCAAATTAATTTGAGTGAAAAGAGAGCAACAGTGACATTTAAGTTACCGGCGCCGACGCGTTTTTCAATTTCGTAGAGGAAAAAATATTAATAAACAGTGGAAAAGTTCTGAAAGTAGTGAAAAAATGAGTGTGATAAGTGTAGAAAGTGTTTTAAAGTAATATCTGCCGGAGAAGTGGTAAAATTTGTGCAAAAACTACGGGAAAACAATGGGTCACATCCCAAGAGTGCAACCCCACGAGGGGAAGAGCTAAAGGCGTTGGCAAAAGTAAAAAAAATATCACAGCAAGTGTGAAAAATAATAATTTCAATGTTTTCTCTGTGCGAAAATATGCCCGAAAAATGACAATTGCGTCGCAGTTTTAGCGATGTCTCCCTCTCCCCCACCCTTTTCAAGTCATAAGAATTCCAGTGGAAAGAGGGCGAGAAAAAGTAACGGGATCGAGCATGGCTCTTAAGTTGTTTTGCTTTTTTTTCTGTGAGAGTGAGTATCAGTGCCGGCGTTGCCAGGCTGGTTCGGCAAAAGTGAGTGGAAAGTGAGTGCAGTGTTAGAGTGAGTTACAAGCAAATATAGTTAAATGCCCCGCAAGACTAAAGAAAGAGCGGAAAATAAAATCTCACTAAGTGTTAAGTGCTAGTGTCGATGGTCATTATGACGGTAAGGAGAGCCGTGCGGTTGCGGCCAAAGTGAGTGCAGTGTAAGAGTGAGTTGAGTGTAAACACAGTTTAATGTACCGCAAGACTAAAGAAAGAGCGGAAAATAAAATCTCACTCAGTGTTAAGTGCAAGTGCTAGTGTTGATGGTCATTATGACGGCAAGGAGAGCCGGGCGGTTGCGGCCAAAGTGAGTGCAGTGTAAGAGTGAGTTGAGTGTAAGCACAGTTGTATGTACCGCAAGACTAAAGAAAGAGCGGAAAATAAAATCTCACTCAGTGTTAAGTGCAAGTGTCGATGGTCATTATGACGGCAAGGAGAGCCAGGCGGATACGGCCAAAGTGAGTGCAGTGTAAGAGTGAGTTGAGTGTAAGCACAGTTGAATGTACCGCAAGACTAAAGAAAGAGCGGAAAATAAAATCTCACTCAGTGTTAAGTGCAAGTGTCGATGGTCATTATGACGACAAGGAGAGCCAGGCGGATACGGCCAAAGTGAGTGCAGTGTAAGAGTGAGTTGAGTGTAAACACAGTTGAATGTACCGCAAGACTAAAGAAAGAGCGGAAAATAAAATCTCACTCAGTGTTAAGTGCAAGTGTCAGTGTCGAGGGTCATTATGACGGCAAGGAGGGCCGGGCGGTTGCGGCCAAAGTGAGTGCAGTGTAAGAGTGAGTTGAGTGTAAACACAGTTGAATGTACCGCAAGACTAAAGAAAGAGCGGAAAATAAAATCTCACTCAGTGTTAAGTGCAAGTGTCAGTGTCGATGGTCATTATGACGGCAAGGAGGGCCGGGCGGTTGCGGCCAAAGTGAGTGCAGTGTAAGAGTGAGTTGAGTGTAAACACAGTTTAATGTACCGCAAGACTAAAGAAAGAGCGGAAAATATAATCTCACTCAGTGTTAAGTGCAAGTGCTAGTGTTGATGGTCATTATGTTGGCAAGGAGAGCCAGGCGGATACGGAAAAAGTGAGTGAAAAGTTTCTGCAGTGTTAGAGTGAGTTACAGAATAAATACAGTTGAATGTCCCGCAAGACTAAAGAAAGAGCGGAAAAAATCTCACTCGGTGTACACTGCAAGTTTTTGTGTCGATGGTCATTATGACGGCAAGGAGAGCCAGGCGGATACGGCAAAAAAAAAAAAGACAATAAAATGTCCCTCAAAACTGATTAAAGCGTGGAAACAATAAATATGACATTTACCGCAAGAATTTACAACAAGCGGAATATGTATGACATTTGCGTTTGTTTCTCTTTGATTTGAAACAGAATAAGAGAACATCAAAAGAGAGAATATCTGATGGTGAGTTTGCACCATACTCTTTTTATATCATAATTGTTCTTATTCTTATTCTATTCTGTATAAATATTTCATGAATTCATTTATCCTTTAATTATACACTTATTTTCCTTGTTCTTCCCATTTTTGAAAGTCGAAAAATGCATATATTCAATCATTTTCAGAAAAAAAATCCACCATTTCTACATATCTATCATATATTTTCTTCCTATTATACAAAATAGTCTGGGGTCTATTTGGGTCGCTTTAAGATATTTTATGTTCTTGTGCCTTTTCTTCTCCGGTCTCTAACTCAGTCAACAGTGCCATCCATTTGTTATTAGGAAAAATCAATTCGTATTTCGTGATAAGTATCGATTAATGCAAAATTATTAAAAAATCAAATTAACAATAGAGGGATGCGTCGGCGACCGTGGGGGCTTCCCCGCTTTTGTCTTATATTTTTATTATTTTACTTTATTTTGATTGGTTTACTCACAGTTCCGCTCATATGCCGTGTCATGTTTAACTTGTTGCGGGAAATTGCTGAAAATAGAACGTGACACACCAACTTCCGATGTCAGATTTTTGACAGTGGCACCAAATTCAATTTCGCCCAAGTAGCGCATACGGAAGATGCTCTGGTCCTCTTGCAGCTGACAAATTCGTTCATTGTGTCCAGGAAATGAGAAATGGCGGGGCAAAATTAGAAGAAAACAAAACAGAAAAAAGAGAGCGATGAGAACGATGATAAATAAGAGCAGAAAATTATTTAAACCTTTTAGAAAAGAGAGAGAGAGAGACAAAGACTTACAGTTTTCAGGGCATCGACGACGCCGTTCTCTTCGAAGCTGCGTATACGCAATGTGTCGCATAGCGGCCGGTCCCTGTACGTGCACTGGCGCTGCAGCACCGACAATTGTATCTGCAGCTCCTCCATGCGTGCCGTTGCCTCCTGGGAGAGCTTCAGGGCTCGGCCGACAGTCTCCTGCAGCATGAGGACGCGATAGATGAGCTCCGCATTCGCTGACAGCGACAAATGTACGAAAATATTATTATTTCGACTATTATTATAGCATATTTATTCGGCCATGAGGCACGGAATCGGGTGCTGGGAACTGGCAGTGGGGAATCGGGAACCGGGAACCGGGAGACGGGATCAAAGAAGACTGATTCAAAATTGCACATTGTGCTCGAAGGCAAACATAATGGAGCTGTCATCTTGCCATTTGTCCTGTCACCCGGCTGCAAAGCTTATTGGCGCTTTCATGGGTTCTTGTGGCAGCCGGAAATGCCTCCCACCGCCTGCATTCTCCCACTCCAATTCAGTCTCATCAATTGCTTTGCTTGTTTAGCTTGAGCACATCTACCAACATAAATGAATACACATTTGTGGGCTGCTTATTCCCATTGGGTTGAGGTACAAATTTAAATTTAAACGGGTTGACCCGAAACCGCAAATGAAAGGTCAACCACCATTTGGCTACGCCCTCTGAGTGCGAGAGCGTTTTAATTTATTGGGTGCTTGTTTATTGTCATGTTTGTGCAACATGACCGCAGCTAGGCCTGCATGGCCATCGCAGGCATTTTCATGCCACAATGAACAATGGAATTTGGGTCAAGTCCGCAGCCGGACAATCGCAACTGGACCAGGGGGCAGGGCGGTTAGCACTTAACCATAATACTCACCCAGGCTAAGTGTCGTCAATGAATCATATGCCAGCTCAAGGCCAGTGTGTGCAGATATTTCCGCTTGAATCGGCTCACCGAGTAGAACATCCACGTCTGTGGAAGAGTGCACACGGCATACAGTAAATATATCAGTATTTTTTAGCACGAAATTCATGGGAGGACAAGGAGTAGAACCACGACAATAACTCAGAATGCAGTGCGGATAAAGTTTTAGCATAATGCATGAATCGAATGCTATAAATGTGCTCGTGGCGAGGCGACACAAAGTTGGCAAGAAACTTTTATGACGCCTCTAATCCAGGGCCATCGCCACAATCCTCGACTAACCTTCCAAGTCTTTGACGACTCTCTCAACGGAAACATGAAAGCCATTATCCAGTTTGTGTTTGATCTGCAGATGTGTGTCCTTGAGAAAGACCTCCACATCGTGCACGGCTGACTTTACCATTTCGGGCGTCATCTCGATGCCAGCGGAGAGTCGGCTATTGGCATAAAATATGCTAAGGTCGCTCAGCCTGCAAAATAGCCATGAAAAAGTCACTCCTTCCCCGTCTTGTCTCCTGCAAAACCTTCCATCCGCAGACTTACGTGAGCAGCACAAAGATGATCCAGAGTGTGACCAGGCCGGCGCTCTTGCGGCACCGCAGACTCTCCTCCAGCGCCTCGTCGCGTATGTGAACGGGTGCCCTGCGTATGTGGTCCACCTCCTCCTGGGTGGCACGGCGGCCACAGCACCAGGCACAGGTGGCGATTAGCGGTACCAGCGCGAGGATGGCAAAGATGCTCATCAGGCCAATGAAACCGGATTCGATTTTGATGGCCTGAAAGGGTAGGTTACGGTTAGACTTGAGTTTGTTTTCTTAGCCACAGAACCTTGGACTTACATTCGAGGCAAAGTCGAGCAGGCTGACATTTTTGTGTAGAACATCGCGTATGGAATCTGCAAATATTCGATTTGAGGAAATCTTTAATCAAATGCTAGGAAAAAAGGGGCTAAATTCGCTGTCTATATTCAGATTTAGTCAAGATTCACATCAGAAAAGTCGCTGAAGGATTGCTCGGGCTGTGCCTCGTGCATGTGTTGGATGATGACTACATTGCAAAGATTCGCCTCGTTCAGGGTGCGGACATCCGTCTCGTCCAGCTGTTGGCGGGGAAAGCTCGTCATCAGCACGAAGCTGCGGTGGGAGTACTCGGGTCGGGCCAGGCGGACGTAGCGGTAGAGATCGCCCACATTGTGGGTGGGATTGAAGCGGGCCGAGATGCGGCTGCCATCGGAGAGACGCAGCTGGACAGTGGTCATGGCTGACCTCTCGTCGAAGTTCAGTCTGCCCTCTGCATGCTGCTCCTGGCGCCTGTCCAATGACTCCGGTGGCGGAGTTATATCCAAGTGACTCGAGGGATTGCCCAGCGGGCGCCCTGAGCCCAGAAACTGTTTGCGCGTAAAATGCCTGTAGGATTCGTTGGTGTGATCCTGGACACTCAGCTCCAACCTTTGGCCCAGAAGCAGCATCTCCGGGGGGAAGTCCCCGCGCAGGATGGAGCGCAGAAAACGTTCATTCTCCGGCACATCGTACAGCCGGAGCGAGCCACCGTCCACGGAGAAGCCCTCCGACCAGAGATTCAGCACCACAATCGTTTGTTCGCTGTCGTTCTCCGTGTTCTCCGTGTCCGAGTCCTGAGCTGGGCGCCGTGGCGGCAACGGATTGATCGGATGAGCGCTGCCCAGACGCAGGCCTTGCCCCCAGGCACGCATGCTGCGGCTGCTGTCCAAATTGGTCAGGGCCGGAGTGGAGTTCTCGATGCTGACACGTTTCTCCGACTGGACTAGGGTGTTGGTGGAGCTTGCGGCAAAGTTATCCTCGGTGCCATCATCCTGCTGGTCTGTGCTGGACGTTTCAATGGCATTGCTGCTGCCCGCGGCCGTGTCCGACTCGTATGTGCAGCTGGCCCGCTCCAAGGCCCAGTCATTGGCTGTCAGATAGTGACGGGCAACATCCTCCTGCACGCCATACTTTTTCATAAAACTTTGTAGCAAGTTCTCCTCATTGGACATTTGGCAATTTAGACAGAGATTCAAAAAAAACAAAACATATTTAGCTATGGATTTGCTGGCTATAGACAGGCCGACTCTGACTTTGGTCTGCTTTCGAGACAACTTCTATTCTTATATCTTACAGCTGTGTATGCTGTAAGCTTGGTCATGGATACGCCCAATCAGGCACCATCCTTAGCATGCTTAAATTTCTGAACTGAAGGTGGAACCACCCACTGTTGAACCCTCACACAAATGCACTCGGAAAATGATTTTCTCGTTTACAGACCTAAACAAAGCGAGTCCCTTGGGCGATTTTCTGAACTTGCTGATAGGTTTTTCTCTCAGTGAATGGCTGGGCACACATGGCAGGGGGCAGGACTTACCGAGCGGCAATTCTTCGGGCGTGATAAGCGATAAAAATTCACTAACGTAGGTGAATATAAATGGTCCTGGCGCTATGTCCATGCCCGGTATGCTGTATGTAAAAAATGTGCCCGGCGTGGTTGTTGTCGGCGTCGTTGTTGTGGCTAATGCTATGGTTGTTGTTGCTGCTGCTGCTGCTGCGATACTCGCCAGTGCCGATGTGGTGGGTCCGCCTGCTGCTTCCACCAGAAGAGCTGCGCCCACTGCCGCTGCTGCTGCTGCTCCTGTGGCTGCTGATGATGACGAGGACATAATTGTTGTTGGTGCGGCTGGCGGTGGCAGTGTTAGATTACGCTGGTCCATCTTCGCTGCCCGTTTGTCGGAAATGCTTGTGTGCTTGTGGGGGCGGTGGGCGGTGGGCGGCACAGGCCAGGCCAGGCCAAGCACGAGACCTCCTTCAGGCGCTGTGCTGTGAATGAATAAATGAAGGCAGCAGGCCATATGACCATGAATATCACTCACCAACACACACAGAAACGTACGTGTGTGGCTGGGGGAGGGTACCACAGAGGATGTTGTAAAATATTTTTGGAATTTTATGTTCCAATTATGCATTCATATTGTACGTACATACATTTATGTATTTGGTGTGTACATATGTGCACGTGTGTGCCTGTGTGTGGCATGGCCCTACTGGTACTGGTATTACATGTGGCAGGGACAAGGGACCGGGACCGGGACCGGGAAAAGTCCTAGCAACTTGCAAGGAATATGTGACATCTACCAAATTAATGAGTATTGCAGCAGCCTGAGGAATTTTTGCCATTATTTTTAGCCCACAAATGAATTTAGTTTGGGACCGTAAATTGCTTGCCCAAAGAGGAGAGAGACCCAACTTTGGGCTTTAGTTTATTACGAATGGGAGAATCTTTACATTTTGATTGCTTTAAATAGCTTTCCCCTGAAAGACGCCTTGGATTAAGTTTTGTTGTCACTTTTTAATTTCATTAATTGTTTGTTTCTTTTGCTGTCTTTGAGTCTTTTCCATGCTGTCAACAAAAAACCAAAATGAAACGAAAACAAAAAGTTTCTTTAGCTACAACATAAAGTGTATATCAATGGGTAATGACTTTCAGTCACACTCTCTTTCTCTTTCTGTCTCTTTGTTGCCTCTCTTTCTCCGTCTTCTGTGCTGAATAGACATCTCTCTTGAGGGCCGAAGTGCAGCTACCCATGGAAGCCCCACAAGTTCTGCGGGGCGAACTCAACTCATTTGTTTTCCTTGACAATATCTACGTATTGGCAGCGTACGTACGTACCGCTTTGCCGCCTTTATCGTCCATTCATGCTACTGGCCACTGGACACTGGCCACTGGCCACTGGCCACTGCTAATTGCTCTGCCCTGGGATTTACACTGTCCGGCGGAATTAGAACAAACCCATGGCGCTGTGCAGCAAAAGTTAAACAGTCTTGAGCCCGAAAGTGGGTCATTAAAACTCGATACCCCCCGCTTGGACTCTCTGTCTGTCTGTGTGTGTGTCTCTCCCCCATGTGCGATTATGTTAGCCCAATGGACACGAGTCAAGGCGCTCGAATTTGCTGTCCCAAGCTCGTTTGAAGGCAACTCGATACGCAATGTGCTGAAAGGCACAAGTCGCACCGCCCCGCCCAAGTGTTGTCGCCCATTATCTGCTCATTGTGTTGTGCTGCCACTAACGCTCTCTGCCATGGGGTTGGCTTGTTAGAAAGATATTAGTAAAAGCCGTTTTATGATAGCACTCCAAGTATTATAATGCGAGGTGGCAGAGTTCAATGCATTGGGTCACATACTCCTACTCTTACTTACGTAAGAGCTTTTCCCCACAGCTTACAGTGGAGTTATTCGAGTGGCAGAAGCAACTGGTAAACGAGTAAAGGAAATAGTTGCAGCAGCAATCAAAGTGCATTGGTTTACAAATGCAAATGGGTGGCGGAATAGAAGGAAAATACCTGCCGTCTCGTGATTATGAAACCTTAATGAGGCTGAACCTCAACGCTTCAGATTTCGCCAGTGTGTGCGCCAGATTCGATTAATTAATAAATTGCACGGTAAATGAACATACGCACCTCGGTTTGCCTTCCTAATTGCTGATTGATTTCCCCAATCGAAGTGAAGTTGCACATACAAACAAACACACACACACACACTATTGCACACGCTCTCTATGCGGCTTTTGGGGTCACGTTACTTTATTACGAGGTCATGTTTTTAATTAAAAGTTATTTAAATTAGAATGCAATTAGTTTGATACGTAAATATATCGCCAGCTCGCAGCGGTATTTATGTGTACATTCCGTCACGGAAACCCAAAATTATTTCGAATTTGGACTGCAAACACTCGCACACCTCATGCGGAATTCATTAAGTTTTCCATTTAATTTTCATGCACAAACACAAACACTTGTTTATTTGTTTATTTAAGCACACTTAGGATGGGCGGGTGGTATGCGTATCCTGGCGCAACAATTCTCTAAGCAATTGAACACACAAAGCCTGACGAGCGCCGTCAACCGACTGAACAGCGAAAAGTGTTGCTGGCACCCAATAATCGTCGTAAAAGAAAACTTAGAAATTTTTCTCTGTTTTACCTTTTTGCAGCGAGACCAGACCAGACCAGACCAGACCATCATGTGTGGTGAGTTTCCACAGCAAAGAGAGAGGGGTGGAACCTTTTATCACAAGCAATTGAACCCCAGACTATGCACTATGATCTCTCAGCACTATCGATTCTGCGTAGTCTTCCGACATTTATACTGGCATCTTTTTTGGTTGGGAGGCAAAACGCTTTGAAAGTGGAATTAATAGTTTGGGGCTCTCTCTCTCACTGCCATAAGTACTTAGGAGCAATTTCGCAGGTTTTGTTTGTGTTGGCGGCTGGCGCCTTGAGCTTTGCATTAAGTAGACTTTGTTTTAAAGTTGCATGAGCTGCAAGCGCCCTGGCAAAGTTTTTAGCCCAACATCGTCGGAGTGGAGCGTAGCAGATCTGAGCTGTGTGCTCTCACGTTTGCCTCCCCACGGCATCTTACTCAACATATTGTCAGAGTGGGAGTGGGGATTGAAAAGGGGGTGGAGCGGGTGCGGTGGCACAACATCAACAGCGTTGCGCCGCCAATGCCTCGGTGGCAGCCGGCTCTGACTGAAATTCAATTTGCTTTTGATTTATGCATTTTCCCAGAGAATTGCACGGCAGCCTGAAACCGTTTTCAGACTTTAACTCGGGAATTTTTATCAAATATAAATGTTGACATCCCACTGACGGGGCAGCACCCGGTTTCAACTGGGATTGTGGATCCTTTTTTTTATTGTATTATGAGCTGCTGATCAACAGGGAGAGTAACAGCAGCGTGGCAGCCGGAGAGAACCGATCGTTTGCCTCTCCTGTGAGTGCGAGCACCGTACCCTTGATCCACTTTTCGTGGTACGAATAGTTTGTAAACTTCAAGGCTTTGCCGCCCTCGCAGAGATTGGAGCCACCAATGATGCCAGCCAGCCAGTCGCGGCATATCAGCGGTCCACCCATATCGCCGGGACAGAATGCGCCAAAGGAATCGGCCTCAGCGCACAGATGTCCGCGTCTGTTGTACGATGTAACCTTGCCCTCGCAGAAACTATGATTCCGAATCATCACCTCCAGATAGATGATTACATTTGAGTAGGGTCCGTGCTGTAAAGGAATAGCTGGAGGAACTAGTAACAATCTCTGCAGATGTACGTACCGGATAGACCTGACCCCAGCCCATGGTGATGCAGTGCATGCCCTCGGTGGCACGGGAGCGGTGCCGCATCAGCATGGGCCGCACATTGATCAGGTTGCTGGGTATGCGCTTGCTCAGTTGGAGCACCGCCAGATCGTTCTGCTTGTAACGTTTGTACTCGGGATGCAGCACCAGACGGTCCACGCGACGGCATTCCTCAATCGCGTAGAAGCCCAGCCGCTGCGTGTTGCCAAACACGACGAGCAGTGAGCGCGGGTTCATGGCCGCCTTGAACCAGCTGTGTGGCAGGTGGTGGAGCAGGTTCAATGCCTCATCTGCGTTTCTCTTACCTCACACTTACACACTTACTCAGTGACGCAGTGGGCGGCAGTCAGCACCGCCCGACTGCTGACCAAAACGCCGCTGCAAAAGTGATTGTCGCCACGATATTCAATATAGTTGAGGGTTCGTATGGAGACAATGTGCCTGATCAGAGTCCCACTGTCCGGTATGTGGCCACCGGTGATCAGCATCTCAAATGTTTTGTCATGCAGCTCGGCAAAGACTCCCCGGTCGGCCGCGGTGTCCGAGCTCCAAAGGGATAGCCCCAAAATGAAGGGAATTATTAGCATTTCCCCCCTAACAAAATGACAGAGAATCGATACGTCAGATTTGAAGAGTGAACTGCGATGGCATGGCTTTACCCTTACAGAAATCTTCCAGAGAACAAAGGCACAGCCCGTGCCTGGCAACTGCCAATGCCCCGCTCAAATTCAATTCAAATTGTGAAGGTTGGGATGCAAATTGAATAAAACGACAGGAGCAAGCCAGAAACCAAAACCAGAAACCAGAAACCGAAACCGAACAACATCGGGGGTACAGGAACAATAACCAAAATTAAAGGCGCACTAATGAGCAGGAGACAAAACCCAAAAGAGTAGCAAAAATGTGGCAAAAGGGGGGCGAGTGGTCTGGCATGCAGCAACGCTCCGTGACCGCCGTGGCCACTGGATGTTGCCTGCAACCAATGCCAGATGCGAACGACAGTAAAGTGATGTTGGCCAAAGTTAAAGTGGTTTTTGCAACAGTGCAGCTGCAGCTGTAGTTGTCGTTGTCGTTGCCGTTGCCAGACACCCGAATGCGGCCCAAAATGTGCACGAAAGTCACGTTTCTGGCCGGTGAGAGTCTGTATTGGGTGAGGGAGGGTAACACATTGTACGGATGCAAATGATGTGATGCATTCGAGCTCTATTTTTCACACAGACATGATTTAATCAGGCTCAGCCGCGATTCTGGATCTCCTTTGGAGGCTTTAAGCCCGAGTCTCTGCTGCAGCGACTGCTGATCTGCTGCACGGGCATGAAGCCCGAATCGCCCATGAAGCGCAGCGATACGTAGCCCGTTGGGTGGACAGTCAGCCAGGTAATGGAGCCGTGATTGAGACTGAGCCGTGTCCAGGCTTCAGGTGGCAGCTGCAGGGCACGCAGGATCACATACCGAATGACATTCGAATGGCAGACGATCAGGAGGAACGATTCGCGCTCCTGGTCGGGCGGGGCACGGTAGAAGTAGCGCCTGAAGGCAGCCTCAATGCGGGGTCCATCCCGGCGAATGGATTCCTCCAGCTTCTGTCTGCGCGCTTTCGATGGGGGATCCGCGAGATACGGCGCTCCCTCTCGCAGCTCATCCGTGTGGACTACGCTGCGGGGATCAAAGTTCAGTTCTTTAAGGATAATCTCCGATGTCTGTTGGGCACGCGTCATGGTGGAGACCACCACCTGGTCCCAGCTGATGTTCCACTCCCGCAGTCGCTTGCCCGTCAACTTGGCCTGCCGTCGTCCGAGGTCTGTGAGCTGATCGCCGGTTGCCTTCGACTTTTTGTAGTGTCCGTGCCTCACCATTATGATGTGTCGCGAGGCCTTTGATTTCTGTCCCGCGCTTACTTGCGCTGCCATGGGATTGCCTTGGTCCCAGTCATTGTTCCAGGCCTGACCCTTGGTGTCCCCAATCGCAGTTCCTTCTTCCACGCAGCTCGAACGCTGGCGACCGATTAGCCAGAGGCTCGTGAAGGTGATCAGCGAACGGAAGCGAAGATTGTGCATGGTTTTGAATCGATAATTTTATTTGTTTCTAACTGAAAAGTCAACTAAAACAGTGTCAGTGCTGCTGTGATGGGAATCCACTCGTGAGAGAGTGGAGTGACAATTATCGGCCAACAAGTTTTTGTTCCTTCAATTGGCTTTTCTTGCACTGAAAGTTTATGCAGATCCTTTTATCCTAGAGCTTCCGCTCCCGCTCCTGCGACCAGTCTTGATTAGCATTTGTTGGAGAGAAGTGGACTCTTGAAAGGTTTTTGGTTTTCGCCAAGTTTTGTGTCAAAGTTATTTCACCCTTGGCTGGTGTATTTGCTGCAGCAAGTTTCGAGCAAACTTTGCAGCACCCTCCACAATCAGCCGGCAAAGGAGGCGAATAAGTCAGCCCAGGTGTTGCCTTCGAAGGAAAAGTGCGAGAAGCACTCGACTGGGATAGTCCGGAATACTCGACCTGTCGAGCATCCTTTACCGCTGTACATTCCATGAAACCGAAAGAAAAAGGCAACAACTCATGAATGAATACCCTTGGCCAAGTTTCTGCTTCATTTAACCATCGTCATCTTGCTCGTTCTCGATGAGAAAATGTCTGGGATTCCACAAGTGGCTCGACTGACCGTCGAGGGACTAAAATACTGTTGGCCGTCAGATTTGCCCTAATGAAGTTCACTGGAAGTTTTGACAGAGCTGGGAGCTGGTAGCTTGGTGGCTGTGGGACTTCATCGATTGGTAACCACATAAAAATTAAATTAAACCAGTTTCCTGGACAGCTTAAGCCGATGCACAGGCTCGGGCATGTAATGACATCGTGGCCAGCCCCCAACCACATAGTAACTCTTTGGCGTTCCAATCCTTGGGCTTCTACAAGTTCTTTACCGTGTCGCATTCCCTCCCACTTCACACACACACACACACACACACACACACACATATCCTCCGTGTGGCCTTGTCAGAACTTTTCTTCTTACGGTGCTGGGCCGTTAAAATAAGCCACTTGAGGTTACCATAAAACAGATCTCGCATTGTGCACTGGCTGTGGCTCTGTCCTAGAAATGTGCGGCTTACTGGAGCAAGGTGTTGGCACAAATGTGTATGTGTGAATGGCAGTGGCAGCGTGTGTGTCCCTGGCTCTGAATAGCTGGCAAGTCAATTTAAAGTTTTATTCATGTCGGAAAGAGCTTCATTGAGCAGCATAAATGCATTGAGATATATGCCTTCAGCTGTCCAACGGGGTGCTAAGGTTTAATTTCAAACTTAATTTGCAAACTTAAAGTTGTGAGTGGGGTAGTGGGGTAGCAGCAGGTGAGAAATGATTTACCCAAGAGGATGCGACTGGCAGACGGTCGAGCCTTTGGGTCTCCATCAGATGGCCTCAGAATGGAGTTTTCGTTTGAGCCTGGAATTCAATTAAAATGTTTGCACTTAATTACACCTATGGCCATATCCGATTGTTTTGCCTTTCTAATTAACAAAAATATTTCATTTCCACTCGCTTAGCAGGGGAATTGGCTGTGCTGTGTCCTGCTCCTGTCTGTCCCTGCATAGGGTTCTCCAGCTCAATCTCTGTCCAGCTCCGCACTTGGCTGTAGTTTATGTTTTTCAATTTCAGCAAGATTAAACTGAAACGAGAAGAGCTATTAACCTAATAATCCCAAGCCGTCTGCCAGCCGAAAACTGGGACACTAATGGAATGGGAATGGGCATGGAAATGGGCAGTGCTGGGCCGTTGACACCATTTCCTTTTTGAATTTTGCAAACAAATTTACACGAATTGGATTAATATTATGATGGCAATTTGCAAAAATGTCATCCCTCAAGCTGGAGAAACGAGCAAGCGGAAATTTCTCATTGCACAAAGTGGAGCACCGCCATGCAGGCATGCAGACTGACCAGAGCCGGAAGGGGGTCCCTACAGCCACCCACAGCCACAGCCAGAGCCACAGCCGCACCCGCTCAGTCCTTGGGCATAGTCCTTGGCATCAATTGTGCTCCTGTGCAACGTGGAATGGAGAGTGGCATCATCTCCTTATCTCGGCCGCCCATAATTATGGTGTACATCTTGGCTGGACGCCCCGCCCTGTCCCGCTCGTTCTTGGCATCCTGCTGCAGGATGTTCAATTTTCGCTTGCCTTTTGCGTCGCTTTGTCATTTTGATTTCCTTATTTGGATTGCCGCGTACTCCCCTGCCCCTGCCCCTGCCCCGTCGTTCCATTTTGCATGGCTTTAAGTGGCCCCACAGGCCTCCGCCATGAAGCCATCCCGAAGCCCATTACTCGACTAGCGGCTGTGACTGGGCTAGCAAATTATCTTGTGGCAAAATCAAAAGTTTTCCGCTTTCGCTGGAACTGGGGAAATGGTGTCAAGGACACAGAATGCTCGCGGTTGCTACCCACTGCCGAGGCGGCAGATTCAAGAAATTATTGCGGAAACGGATAGCAGAGCCCGCAAACATTGTTTAACTTTCATTGCTGCCCGCCCGCTCCCACTGCTCCACCGGCTGGCTTGTGCGCTCTCAAATAAAACACACACAAAACAGCAAAAACACAGCGAAAACAAATTGAAAAAAAAAAAACAGCACACAAAAAAGGAGAAAAACGGAAAGCAAATTTCCAATGAAAGCCAAGTTTTGCAGCTCTTGTTTGACCTTGCGCTTTGTGTGTGCTCCTCCGGCACAGAGCACCAGCATCAGCACCCAGCATCAGCACCCAGCACCCTTGAGGTCTTGAAGTTTTTCTGGGGAGCAAATATTGAATTGGCAGAGTTGAAAATTTGCGTCGGTATACAGCAAATACTTACTACTTAACTATTTGCGAATTTACGATGCGGCCGATTATTTCACTTAGATTTTTCATGTTTAACTAATGATTTCAGCACTGCCGCACTTGTATATTTATATTACGAATTTTATTATGATTATTTCCTTATGTAAATGCTCTGCTGGGGAGGCCAACTTTATGCTTTCTGAGTTAGCCACAAAGGAAATGGCATTTGAACGTTTTAAGTTCCATTTGTAATGCATCTCTCAGGGCTGTGTTGTAAGTTGTAAATCTTTTGGTATATGGCAAAAGCGACACGCTTTGAAATGAAAATTGCTTGTAGTTACAAGAGGAAAAGAAATGCGACACCCAGACACCGGAAACCGGAGAGTGGAGAGCCAGAGGAGAGCTTACAATGCGACTTGAGTCACACGCACACACATGCCACACTTAATAGCTCATACGGCCCTGTTGGTCCTTTGTTGACTGCCCTCGTTTGTTTACGGTTTAGTGGATTAGTCCTGAAGAGAGAGAGGGAGAGAGAGAGAGTGAGAGAGTAGGGAATAAAACACAACAGCATCCTGCTAAAAATAAACAAAAATAAAAACCAACTTTGGAAAGAACAACAACATCAGCAGCAGCGGCAGCGGCACCATCCAGTGTTGGGGCAATTTGTTGCCTCTTTTGAAGTCAAACAAATCTGCATAAGGTAGAACCCGAAAGCTGTAACAATTTATGGCCAAGCAGCAAAACCAACAACAGGCCCAAGTCGAGTGGGTTTTTCCTCATACATAAATTATGTATTTGCCGCCTGCTCTTTTCTGCTTAAGCTCTGTGCATTTTGCAGTTACTTTTCTTGGCTGTTCATATTTAATATGATTGTTTTTATTTGTCTGGCTTTTCTAATGGAAATGCAATTACATTGCACTTTAAAACTAATTGCATTTCGACCACTTTTTGTGGTTTCTTTGATTTTTGCAAAAGTTTCAATTAAAGTGCATTCCACAGAGCAGTGGTTCCTCCTCCTCCTAGCCGCACCCCACAACCCAGCCATATTTTGATTACTCGGAAAAACTTGCTCATTTCATGATTTTCGGTCTCTCCCTCTCTTGAAAAGTTTTGTCTAATTTAATTTGTAGGCTCCGTCGCGTGGCTGCAGCAATATTCATCATGAAAACTTGCAAATGAAACCAAAGCTGGGACTAAGCATGGCTCATAAAATATTTAAATAAAAGAGCATATCCACAGATTGCCATAGAGATCAAAGGCTTTGCATCAGCTGGGACAACGTTCAGAGACGTGGAACAATTTCAGCACCCGAAAAATGCAATAAATATTCATATTTAACTATAATAATTCATCCATCTATAGTGCCGTCTAAATCAAGGGACTAGTCGGGCAAAAAGTCGACTACGTTTATGGTCGGGCAATTGAACAATTCGTTTGGGGTAGCAGGCTGCCTGCCTGGACATGGACATGGAATGTGGAATGTGGAACCCACTGCATTGCCGTTCATTGGTCTTTATGGTTGAATGGGAATTCAAGTGGTACTTGCAACTGTTTTTACACCATATGAAGTGGTTATATTCGCTTTTCCTCCATTATTTCAACATTTCACGTTCATTATACATTTTGTCAGTAAACCTTAACATTTGCACTAAAAGCGTTCGATTTGGTAAAAGTTTTAGTGGAACTTTAGAGAAAGTTTTCGAAGCATTTGTATAAGCTGCCAGCCAGTGCATTGAATCAATGTGTAATCCAAAATTCGTGTAGTGTGCATTCGTGTGGGTTTTCAGTTTGAGTTTGAGTTTGAGTGTTTTATTATCGATTGAAACATGTTTGTCGATTGTAGATCTTATGCATGAGTGCACTGCCAACGACTAGGAGAAGTATGCACGAGTTTGTCCAGGGTAATTTATGTCAAACGAAAAACATTTAAATATATTTTGTTTTGATTTAACTTTGCAATTTTTTGCACTGATTAGATCTATCGTTTGCATAAATATATCCATAAATGTATACAAACCTACCAAGAGACTTACATTTATCGCCCATTAAAATGAATTTTAAGGTTTTTATTGAGCCCGAAAGTTACCCAAAAACGTAAGTTTTAATTAGCTAACCCAAAAAGAGAGAGAATGATATTGCCAAAGCCACACATACCGTACGTTCATTCGAAGAGAGAAAGAGCCACAAGCAGCGTGTAATTACGTTTTACAGCAATTAAAAGTCACAAAAGTTTGGCTTAGTCAACTGTTTAAAATACTGAAATCTTGGCCGCGGCGCCATGACGGCGACTTGCTGGGCTTTCGCTTGCTTTTCTCTCTCTCTCTCTTGCTCTTGTCCTGTCCCACTCTTTGTCTGTCTATCTGTTACGGTGCCGACATTTTCTGGCTCTTGGCCATGCCCGGGGAGCCCTGGCCGGAGTTGTGCAATGTCAGCTACGCCATTTAGCCTTGTCACATTATTTTGCTTATTCCCACAGCCCACAGCCCACAGCCCACAGCCCACAGCCCCTGCTGCACACACTATGTGTGGCCGCTCCCTCTCTCCGCTGACTGCTTCTACTCGATTTGGTCAGCTTTTCTGGGTCCTAATTGTTGTAGTAATCGTTGTGCTCTGGTGGCATCGGGAACCGTGGCAACCATCCGCCATTCATTCATTCATGGTTATCCATTTCCCCCGACCTTCTGCATTCAGATTTTCGGTTTCTCTGCCGCACCCGCAATGTCATCAGGAGTCTGGGAGTCGACCGACGCCCGTCTTAGAAGTCATCAGCATTATCAGTCGTGCCCATGTGTGGGTGTACGTCCTGGTCGCTAGGCACTTAATTTTAGTTTTCGGTGCAGTGCGGTTCACTGGAGTCTGTCTGCAGGCCGTGTGATGCTCGCTCTCGGATGGGCTTCCGCGTGTCTCTGTGTGTCCGTTGCCCCATGTTTTTGCCACTTTCTGCGCTTTACAGTGGCGTGGCGCACTTTAGTACTTTGCATCGGATGTTCCATTTCCTACTTTTCCCCCAAGGCCCACACACACAAACAAACATACACACATGCAGATATCTTTTGGAACATCTAAAGCTTGAAATTTAAGCATTTAAAATACAACTGAAAATACATTTTCCCAACAAATTCATTCTACGAATATATTACATCTATGCCTTGGGTGTTTGTTTATTCCTTCTTCTGGCTAAAATGGTGTTTCCCTCAGTGCACTGATGAGTGTAGGCCATAGCTATAGATATTTGCCCCTAAACAGATTTTCTAATTCAGCCAGCAACATCGATTCGGGTGATTGAATGGCTGGATGGGCAAGGGAATGTGTCGAAAGGACCACTGACTGTCTCAGCACCTCCTTTTACCTCCTTTGTTTCATTTGCATTCGCCTCAATTATGCCGGGTTCTACATGGCAGTTCACTCGCTTCATCAAGATGTATAAAATATGCAAATGATTTCAGTTTCAAATTGACTAAAATTTATGTAAAGTTCCCTCTTCTGCTCAGCTCTGTTCTCCGCCATTCGCCGAAGGAGTGTTGTGTTCCAATTGCCAGCTCGCTGCATTGTGTTGTGAAACTGTTATACAGAGGAAACACAGGCACGGGCACCGGGCGAAACAGTTGGCAATGAAATGGGTAAACTTTGGGAAGAATCGGGACAAATGGTAGCTTTAAGATACTCTTCAGTTACAAATATTGTACCTTTTGGCATCTGTACTTACTGCTTATTGCAATACTGGGTACATGGAAAAAGCCTCGTTAATAGTCTGAGAAAGTGGTTGCATCGGGTATACCAGCAGCAACAAGCTTTTCTTCTCTCTTTTCTTTATTACATTTCCTTTGCTACTTCCTCCTTTCCTTCTCTTGTTGTTCCCTGTTTATTCTCATGCAAATACTTCACACTTATTGCGCGTTGCTGTGGCATCCGTGACATTCTCTGGCCACTCCCACACCCGCCACACTGTTGGGAGAGTCCCAGATACATGCAGTGCAGCAGCTCTCTTGGCTGTCCTTGCCGTGTGTCCTGTGCATAATGCGCCCAGTATAGTGATAAAGGAGCAGCAGGCAAAAAAAAAAAACAAAAAAAACTACCGCCAAAGAAAAAGGCGCTGGGGGAGCCTTTGTTTAAGTCCACGCGAGAGCCGTGGAGACCCACTCGCAGCTACCTCTCTGGTTCTCGCTCTCGCTCTCGCTCTCGCTCACTCTCTTTCTCGCTGTCTCCCCCTCCTTCATTCGAGGTCCCGTAACAATTTGTACGCCTCAGTGCGTGCGCATTTCTGGGCACTTAAGTTTCTATACAGAGCCCATCGCCATTCTCCCCAGTGCCACGATTTCCACCGTTACTTTTTCCTCTTCCTTTTGGGCTTCCTTCCTCTGCCTTCAGTTCCCGAGTCAATGCTTAATTTTTGCCCTAACGAACTCTCCTCTGCTCATCTTTTTTTCTAGTCTCTTTTTTTCGCATCTTTTTGTTTCCATCTAGTTTTCCATTGAACATTTTATAAATTGCGACTATTTTGCATTTCTCATTAGAAGAGCGAAAGGATCCGCCCAAGCTCCCATTCCCCCCACCACTGATGAGTGCAATTAGCAATTTGCATAATAAAACTAAGGAAATTTTCATTTTTATTATAGTTTTCTTGACTTTTTGTGTGCTGCTGCTTGCAACATAACAGCAAGTGGCAAGCTGGCAAAACAATTTTCATTAATAATAAGTGGGATTCTGTTTGCCTGATTCTGATGCCTCTCCATGATTTAAGGCTGACCAAAAGTAACCCCTTCAATCCTTTCGAGTCCCACAAAAAGGTAGATATCCTTTTGCTATGTGAAACTGCTTCCAAATTTAATGAAAGCGGCATTCAAATGGAAATTTGTGAAACCCCCAAACCAACGAAATGTCTTTGATAGTTGCACATCCTACAAATGGTAAACATATACATTTACGACTTTGTGTAGAGAGTCCCACATCCCACATCAGATGTCAGGCCATATGCATATTTTTGGGGTTGCTCTCGACTGTTTTGCTTTGTCATGTCGGTCACGTGGCCCGCTCACTTTTGAATAAATTTGCGCACAGATTTTGGACACATCCACAGGTTACGCTGGCTGCTGCTCCTCATGGCAGGCATTCACGCCTTACACATAATGGCATAAATAATGTACATACCCATCAGATGGTGCTCCAACAACCATAACAATAATAGCAACAAACAATCCAGACGCAGGAGCTAACCGGAGCTAGTGCCGGAGCTGGTTGCCACAGACAGTGTCGTGTCAGAAGATGCTCGTTATGGTATAAGCAGCATAATATTCTGTAATTATGGCAACAATTTATGCCTGCCTGACTGCCTGCCGCCTGCTGTCTTCTGTCTGCTCCATGGCCCATGTTGTCCAAAGGATTCACGTGTGACTTTCATTCAGTTGGCGGTAATTAACCCTTGTGCTCGGTGCAACGCACTCTCCATCTCCATCCCCATTGTAATCTTAATTATAATTATTAATTTATATCCCTTTATTCTTTATGCTTTATGGCTTTGCTTTTGTTGCCAATGTGCAACACCTGCAGGCTGCAGGCTGCAGGAGAGGGAAAATGCTTTTCTATTTGAATCTTTTTTCTTATTTTCTCAGCTCAGTTTTCATGTAATTAAATCCATTAAAAGAATCTTTTTAATTAGTCTCATCTATGGGGATATTATCACATTATAAGCTGCCATTATACGTTCAGCAATTTGCATAGCGCCAGTCCAGGATGTGCTCCAGACTCCACATGCTACAGAGAAAGCCAGCTGCAAGAAGGAATTTATTTCTTAACAGCCTTCGATTTCGATTGTCTGCAGTTGAAAACTTTACACCGACAAACTTTTGCTTGTTTTTTCCCCCCAGACAGTTGTTGAATTCTCTGGTAAATGCAATTTATCCACCAGTATTTCTTACTTTAATTGGAATAATTGACCAGTGGCCAGTTGCTCCAGTTTTCTAATGCAATTTGCGGTGGGGAAAAAGTTGTGTTCTGTTCTCTTATATTAATACAATCATTATTGCAATCAATGTAGCCGCATGCTTTGCAATTAGGGGCGTGGCATCAGCACTACAGCTCGGGTTTTTCAGTCACGTTCCGGGGCCAGAACGTTGCCATTCCTCTGACAAAGTAAGCCAAGTTTCTCCATTTCAGCCAACTGTGTGGCGGCAGGCTGTGGGTTGGGGCCACTCTGGAGATGTTCTTAGAAGCAGCGCTGACTGCAGCGGCAGACAGACGAGGAGACAGGAAGTGGCCGTTGCATAAAAACTTGTTAAAATTTAATAATTTATGGCCCTGGCCCAGACAGTGAGTAGCCGTGGCCAAATGTGTAGCAGGCGGAAGAGGCGGACACGTAGGGGGGGGTGGGGTTTGGGGGTGGTAAAGCTGAGAAAGCAAGTAATAGACGTCAGTTTTTGCCGTGCGCGCTGCTGGTGGGCTGCAGCATGAAATTGGCTCAAGTTTGTCCAGCCAGGACCCGCATCCTGGAGCTGGACTGACAGCCGGCAGCAGTGGGTGGGACTGGGAGCGGGAGTGGGAGTGGGAGTGGGAGTAGGGGAGTGTCCCGCTGTCCTGCAATTTTCGGTGTCTGCTAAAATTGCAAAACACTTGGTCCACGCCCTCTGTTGTTTATGCAAGAACCAACTAATATGTAGCTGTAATTAAATTTTTTGACGTTGTCTTTGCCTTGTGCAGGAAACTGTCCTGTTGTGGTCCTTGCTCCTCGTCTCGTGTCTCCCGGCCGCTGAGTTATGAGCAGGCTAAGAGCTCCATCTACCTGTCACTTGGCGCACAACGTGTTGCTGTCCATTTTGCCGCACTTGATATAAATTGACTCGGCCAAGACGCTGCCAGCGAGTCGAGTCAGAAGTTGCTTTCGCGACAGCAACGCCTGCAACGTGAGCAACATTTTAAGTTGCAGGATGCAGGACATGTACCCTCCAGTGCGGGTGGGTGGTGGAGGGAGTGTTAATGGTTGGTAAACCAATTAGCAGCGACTGCCGACAGGCCAAAGGCTAAAATGTGATATTTAATCAAGTTTGCAACGTGAAACCGAACAGCCATAGCACCTGCACCTATTCTTTGGTTTAACCTGAGGGGACAAAAAGGGCTGCCAATGATTTATTTCAGTGTCTGGCAAAGTGTGCGGGTGACAGTAATCCAGGATTTAAGTCGCAGCCCCAGCCGGGCATCCGGTCCATCCGCAGCCCGAGTAGCGGGGCGAAAATGAATTATCCGTTTTGTATGGAATCAATTTATGTGAAGCTGCAGGACATGCACATCCTTCTTCGCTGAGATATGCAGAGCAGCACACGCGGGGAGCAGCTGGGTGCAAAAACAAATGACACTTCGAAGCATATTTTTGTTCTTTAACTTGAAATTAATTAACTTTTGTGCTCCTCTCTGTGCGTAACGTGCACTGGTCCGTGCTGTCGCGTCAGTTGGTCGTTAAAAAATATCCAACAATATTTAACTGTCAGTATTCGCGACTTTTTATGCTTCGACGAACGCATAAACAAACCGCACGACGTGCCACAATTCCACAACTCCCTCAATACGCGCAGTACTGTGACTGGAATATATGCATATTCCATTCGTATATGCCACTGGATTTGTGTGTACTTTAGTGGCCATTCATCCATACATTCGATGGCTCCATTAGCAACTCTCTAACAAAACATTTAATACCGAGATTAGCCCATAAATCAACACTCAATGCCAAATATCCGTTTGTTTATTTACTCGCATTTTATTTACTTTTCCATAATCGCTCTCTGCTCTGTTTTTGACCAAAGGTTTGACAAACAGTCGAACAGAGCTAATCAATCCCAAAGACAACAGGCAAATATTTGGCCCAGCTCGATTAAAAATGTTTATTTAATCCAGACAGAGTCCCCCGTTCTCCCAAGAGCACTCCCCTCATTCCCCGGAATTGTTTTGTCAACGAAATTGAGTTTCTGTGGCCTGCCACAAAGTAAGTCCACTCGAGTAGCCAACCGACTGGTTTGTGGTGAAGGTAATAATAATCGTATAAAATAATTTTGATAAGCACTTTTAATCGCCGTTTAATTGATTGTGTTTCTTCGACAACTGGTTGACAATTAAATGCTTGATTAAAGAGCCCTTGGACACAAGATTGATTTATTTGGCACTCAAGACTTGAGGGAATTTAATCACAACAATTCAAATATATTTCCCCAAGCGACCGACTAATCAAAGTTTTAATGAATAAATTGAAACGTTTTCACCTTTATCCTCTACGTGTGAGTGGGCAAGGAAAGGTTTTACTTTGAAATAAAATATGCATTTAAATCAAATTCGATTTTATCGATTCTTTCAACACATCCGCATGGAAATTGTTTCCATATAGCTATGGGAATGAATACATTTTTGTATCCGTGCACTTTGCCATAAATCAGTCTTTAGTATTTCTATTTTCAAATGGCATGTAGAAGAGTGTAGCAGAGTGTAGCAGAGTGTTTGTGTCAATATTATATGAAATAAATGCCGCTCAATTGGGATCAGAAAATAGAAGCAAGCATTTAGCCCATTCGGCGCTCAATTAATCATTCAGTTGTGGTAAAAACAAGTCCCTGGCCAGGCACTTGGCCAACGGTTTTGGGTTTTTGTTTTGGGTTTTGATTGTTATTTTTGTGCAGCTATAAATAATACAATATTGCCCAAATCCGTTGGACATCCAGTTGGACCAGGGGATTGTTTGCCTTGGCCCAGTGCATCGCTCAGCTACGTGCGTGCTGGGATTGCGTTTTTGTTGTAAAAGCGATTCGAACAGGTGCCTGTCTTCCCAGGCTTTTACCTGCATCTCGTCTGGAATTAATGGGCAAGGGGAAGCGGAGTTCGATACAGATGCAGGGGCCAAACCAGAGCCAAACCAAACAAAGAGGAGGAGGAGCAGGAAGACGAATGCAAATTGCGCTGTCTGCACAGGATTCTGTTTGCATAGCGATGACGATGACGAGGACGCATCTTCGGAGCCACCTTGGGAGTCGATAACTTGACTCTGACAGAGATCCCCGAAGCGAAGCCAGAGTAAACGAAGTGTAAGGCAACGAGAGAGGTGAAGGAGAGCGGGCGGAGGTCAAGGGTCAGAAGGAGCAAATGTCCGAGTATGCAAATATTGAACGAGACAATCAAATATGCAACAGGACGAGTATTCTGGTCGTTTTTTCATTCCTTTCTTTTCCTTTCCTTTCGGTTCTTCGTCCTGCCTGACCTGGCATTAAATTTCGTAAGGGGGGAACCCCCATTGACAAAAGGGTTGCACGTCGCCCGACTACATAAACAGTGGGTCAGGCAGTGGCGAGGGACTTCAGGATATTTATACGTTCGTTTGGGTGAAGATTTGGGTGTGAAAAACTTTCATTTTTGGGCAGAGGCCTCTCGGTTGGGGCTTGACCCCTGGGAAAGCCTTAAATCAACATTCAGCCCCGGGAAATGATAAAGTTTCTCCCTTTAGATATATACATATTATTCATGAGTGAGTCCAGAGCACAGCCAATCAGAGGCCATGGGCATCATAATTTTCCATTCATCGGGGGTACAGTAACAGACAAAGACTCGCTCAAGATAAAGCTTTAGTCATTCATTTAGTGGCCTTAATGTGTTCGCGATTCGCGGATAACTAAATCGGAGTGCACTCAGTTGCTTCTCTTTAGTCGTAAAAGGAGACACACACACACACACACACACACACACACGCATACAGCCATGGCTTATCGAGTATGCAATCCCAGAGATGTGGCACATTCACTCGCAGATCAGATTGCACGTGTGCGAGTGGCTCGATGGGTTTCAATGGGGTTCACAGTTGAAAAGTAATTCACTTGTGCGGTTTTCCCTTTGAGCTTTACCCGCAAACACACACTGACACTGACACTGACACAATAATTGTATGCACTTGAGAGCACACACGCACACACACACAACATGTAAATATGCGATGCACTTGTATTGTTTTCCCTTGCCAGCCAACGGACTCTTCCAGTAATGATTATTGCTCTACCATTCTGTGGGTAATGTTTGCAACATCTTTAAACGTTTGCCAAGTGCCACAAGGTGGGATGGGGAAACAAGCGAATGAAAGTCACGAACCAGCATAGAGAGCTCCATGGCTGCTGCTTCTAGGCTGTAAAGTTGATTATTGAACGATTTAAAATGAAATTTATACGAAGCAGAGACAACAAT
The DNA here is from genome assembly GCF_900245975.1 of Drosophila guanche. Taxonomy (NCBI): domain Eukaryota; kingdom Metazoa; phylum Arthropoda; class Insecta; order Diptera; family Drosophilidae; genus Drosophila; species Drosophila guanche. The sequence goes on along the minus strand of NW_022995743.1, from coordinate 3,984,601 downwards.
GAGTTCGGGTATAATGATAATTTACACATTGACAGTGAGAAACCATTTCAGTTGGCACTTGACACATGCCCGAATTGAATGTGCCAATCAGGCAGTCACATCCGTAAAGGCACACACACACACACACACACAGAACACACACTCCTTTGTCTACCAAAATTTCACCTCTGTCCTCGTTTCGATTTAACTTTCAATTTACTGCACAATGAACTCGAAGGCCCGGGCTTAGGGGTTAATAATAGTTAAAGTTCACACACACACACATTGTGTGGCACAGTGGCGTTGCAAGTTGCACTTGCACTTGCACTTGCACTGCCACTTGCCAGTTGCCAGTTGCAAGTTGCTTTTGTTGTTGGCACAAAATGTTTACACGAACTTTTCTAAGTTTTTTGGCCATTCATTGGGAGCGACTTTGTTGGCCAACTGCACTTTGTTGACTTTTATGGCCAGGAAGCTGTCAATATTGAGGCCAAACGCGATAAAATATGATAGTAAACCAGAAGCAGAGGCAAAAGCAGAACTGGAGACAAACACATTACGCATTACATTACAGAGCAGCGAGATTCTGGCTCCTGCAGAAGTGAACTTGCTGAAAGGTGCACCATAAAATTTGTCGTAAAAATAAAGCCTGAAATCAGCGAGGAATCCGCGTTGTCTTTGCAGCTTTTGCGCTTAATTTATAATTCTTAAATTGTAATCAGCACTGCCTCCGATTAATTACTGCATATTTATATCAGAATTTATATCACTCTCTCTCTACTCACCTGTCACTGAGCCCTGCCTGTGTGCCATTCCCTGTGGTCTGCTCTTAATGGTCTGCTCGATTTTAATGGGCGGCAGTCCAGGGCCCGGGCCCGGCCCCGGGCTCCTGTTGTGTGAAAAATCACAGGCAACGCCTCATAATTGCCACGCCCACGTTGTGGTGAAAACATTTGTCTGTCGACAGCAGTTGTTATTTTCCACCCCACAGCCGTTGACAAGCCATTTGTCAGCTTTACACAGAGGGTCCGCAACCCACTGACTGGCCCACCACTGCGGCCAGGTATCACAGATTAAGGGGGAGGGAAGGGCGGGGCATTGACCCACTTGCAACCACTGCCAAGTCATATTTTAACCACAAAGCCAATGCCGTGAATTGGAATTCATGAAAATGACCATCGATATGCTGCCAAAACCATTTGTGGCCAAGAAATTCAAAAGTCAAACGAACACATGAACAGGCACACCTTTTGATGTCAGACTTCATATCATATACAGAATGAATATTTATAGACAAAATTTTATATAATGAACATTGTGCGAAAGCTGCGAACGGGCCAGCAGCGGGCAGTCCTCGGGCTTTGGCAACGTTGTGCATCGAAGGATCAGTCGAAGAATCCACCGAAAGACCAGTCGAAGAATCCACCGAAAGGCCAGCCTCTGAATCAGTCCAAGGACCAGTCAAAGAATCAGTCAAAGGACTGCGGTGAGCTGCAGGCGAGTAATGTTTGCGGCAAGAGTCCTAGCAAATCAGGGGATTCCTCCAAGGGTACAGGCAAAACATCCGACAAAGCCAAAGCCGCTGACAAACGCAAAAAGGTGACCATGATCGATGGCGATGGTGTGGGCCCCGAGCTCACGAAAGCCGTGCAGGAGGTTTTCTGTGCGGCCAAGGTGCCCATCGATTGGGACATCTTCCAAGAGCATCGAGCGCCGGACAGCGAGGAGTTGTCGCCGCAGCTGCTGGAGTCGCTGTGCGGCAACAGAATCGGCATAGCCGGACCCATCAAGAGCCACCTGTGGGCGGAAAAGCTGCGCAAGGTGCTGAACCAGTACGCGTACGTGTCCGTGTGCAAGCACCTGGAGGGGCAGGAGTCGCCGTACGGCAAGTTCGACTGCGTGATCGTGCGGGATCAGTTCGAGGGCGAGTACTCGGGCATCGAGCATCGGGTGGTGCCCGGCGTCATGCAGACCATCAAGGTGAGCACCTTCGAGGGCTCCACGCGCCTCGCCAAGTTCGTGTTCGGCTACGCGCTGCAGGAGAAGCGCCAGAGGATCACGGTGGCCCACAAGGCGAACATTATGCAGCTGACCGACGGCAACTTCCTGGAGGCCATGCACGCGGAGGCCGACAAGCATGTGCAGGAGGTGCGCTTCGAGGAGCGCTACCTGGACACGGTCTGCCTCAACATGCTGATGCGGCCGGCCACCAACGATGTTCTCGTGTCCTCCAGCATGTACGGCGATGTCATCAGCAACATTGGCGGCAGCATGATGGGCGGCATTGGCATGTGTCCCGGCTATGCGGTCAGCCCCAAGGGTCAGCTCTACAACTGCCAAATCACGCCGCGCGACGACTTGGCCGGCAAGGATCTGGTCAATCCCACAGGCTTTCTGCTGGCCGCCGTGCTCATGCTGCGCGAACTGAAGCTGCACGATCATGCCGGCAGGATACAGTGCGCCATAGAAGCGCTGTACAAGGACTCGAAGCTACGCACTCAGGATCTGGGCGGAGAGGCCAAGTGCTCGGAGTTTGTGCACGCACTGTGCGAGCTGCTGAGCAGCCAGGATGGGTGAAAATTGGCAGATCTTTCGCTCAGTGTACAACAATTAATGGACGGGGACAACCCATAACAAAATAATTATATTCAGAGTGCCCGATAAAGCCATTGCTAAATTGTACTCTCTATTTTGCAACTAAATAGAGTACAGTTTTTCACTTAACGACTGGCTCGTGCAAAGTGCAACTAAAAGGCATCGGGAGAGGCTTATATGGGGAGGACATTGTGATAATTTGCTGGGGAAATGGTGCACCGAACTAAACACATTTATAATATGTAATTACCTCGCATTTAATTCACTCCTTTCGCTGCTGGTGGGGCGGTCATAAAAGTCGCCATCACTTGGCTATCGCCTGGCAGTCGTATATTTATATGGTCCTCCCAGACCAGTCCAGTGCAGTGCCTCGTCTTCGTGCTGCCCCACGAGAATGCTGGCTGCAGCGCATTTCGACAGATTTATGGCCGTGCGGCATTAACCGCCACAGATGCCAGATGCAGTTTCCTTTGCCCCTTTGCCGGTGGGGCTTCCACTTTGGGCCCCCTCTACTTTTTCGGCTCTTAATTAAGTTGCATTTCGAGTCCTGCCACGTGCTGTGGAGCGGGGCAGAGCCTCGGGTGCACTCTCTGATAATAAAAGCACATGTTGACATCTGCCCACAGTGTCAGGAGCCCATTATGTACCTATTTGGAGGCTATGGTGGATGTCCCGAGCGGTTGGGTGTCGCTGCCTTTGCTCCTGGCATGGCTATGGCCATGGCCCTTGGGAAAAAGTGGTGCTGGGGGCTGGGGCTGGGGCTGGGGCTGGAGGGAATACCGCTTTTAGTGCCGCTTAAGCTTTTTACACATTTTCGTTTATGGTTTGTGTCGTTTCACTGTGTGTGTGTGCCACTGTGCCGCGCCCCACCAACCGCATACTGGATGCGCCCAGGACGTGCTGTCAAGGCTGCGCCTATTAGCCTTTGGCACTCCACGCCAGTAAGAGTATCCTTTTGTTTTTTCTTAAATTGGAATGTCATAAAAGTGTATGTTTGCTTATTTAAAAATCATCCCAGAGTAAAAGGAGAAGCAACAAAATGGGCAACGTATTGTTTTTCTGTTGCTTCCTTTTGAGCCTTGGTCCCTTATCCGTTGTCCTTTTCTCAGGCTGCTCAGGCGTTCCGACTGCTCCTCCTCCTTTGTCTACTTGTGCTGCATGTTGCTGGCTGCTGGCTGCTGTCTTCTGGCTGGTGGCTGGTGCCGCCCTTTCGTATCTGGTGTTTGTCTGCGTCGACTTCCGTTTCCGGTTGCACGCTCGCCATTGCCTCGGCCCTGCTTTTTATTACTTCTGGCCTGCACATGCTTCTTCCCGGCCTGCACGTTTCGGTTCCCTGTTTTGTTGACTTTTAATGGATTTTTATTAAAAGCAAATGGGCAATGCAGCAGCATGGAAATGGAAATTCAACTCATGCCATGCCATGCCAAGCCAAGCCAGGCCAAGCCAAGCAGCCAGCAAAGGAGCATAGAAGAATGCTGCTGATTGCTCTTTGCATTTCAGATGGATGCTGCAGGATGGAGTTGCAGATGGAAATGCCAATTCAATTTCAGGCCCAAGCTCAAGCCATTGTGCTGCTCTGCATGGCAGTGGTAGAGTGACGAATTTCAAAGATACGAAAACATATTTCAACGACACATAATTGGGTATTTGTTGGGTGTTCCACTGTACTGTAATTCCCTTCCTGTCCGATCTGCCTGCGCGCTTATTTATTTCTTTGTTTTGCCACCTTTGACCTTTTTCTAGAACCTTTTCTCATCGATTTTTGTGTTTCCACTCGGTTGGAGGTTTGTTTGTTTCCTGCCAAGGCAACGAACTGCCAAGTGAAGACTTTCAACAAATATAAATGCGGCAGCTCCTAATGTACCCCCAGCCACGACTCCCCCACCCATTCGCGCAGACAGTAATTCGGCCCGTGGGCATTATTTGCACAGCGTACTGATAACAATGACCTTGACTTGATCCTGGAGTGGTGTGGAGTGGATTCCTGGCAACGGGTTGAAGTGATTTGATTTAATCATCGACTGTCGTAGGCCCGGACAACCAGCCAGCCAGCCAGCCAGCGACTGGTAATGAATAATTCATTACCGTTAAAGGATTCAAATCGCCTTGGAGCCGACACAGGCTCCCTCTTCGACTCGCGTCGGTGTCTGAGAAGTTTATTAATTCGCGAATCCTTTCAACTAATTTAATATCTTTGCATTTTAATTGACTTATCAAATCTGTTGGCCCCAAAGCCATAAATTAACTAAAAATGGGGTGGAAATTAAAGTCTAGAATTTGGACATATTCAGACTCGGAAAATTCTGCACTTTTCTGGTTACAATCGAGGGGGGGGGGGGGGGGGGGAAGAAGAAAAAAAAAAAAAAAAAAAAAAGGG